>NC_133753.1:100393962-100693962 GCF_036562045.2 Rhinolophus sinicus
CTGGCCGTCTCCCTCCCCAGAAACAGTGAGCATATATTATTTTGGAGTGTAGGTGACTTGTTTACTCATAGAAGCAGGTTTCTGCTTCCCACAAACTTTATGTTACAGGAATAGAGGAAGAAAGGTGAGATGTATGCCTGGTTCTTGGCTCCAATCTCCTGGCGGAGAGGATGGGATGCCAGGGGCGTGCCTGAATATTTATCACATCCTTGTGTGCTTGTTAGAGAAAAAGAGGACTATCAAGAAAAGCCTATTATTTAAACTTGCTTGTAGTGTTTCTTTGTGGTTTGTGTCATTGCATCTCAGGAGTCTGGCCACTTAACTGCCGTAACCCTCTGAGTGGCAAGCATGAGGGGCTCACACTGCCACCTTGTGGCTGCCCGAACCCCACTGCTTCTCTCTTTTCCTTACCTCTCCATGTGATGGATTAGGACCCCTGCCAAGGTTATCCGACTTCAGTCTACTTTCGACCAAAAGGATGTGGTGGGTGAGACTAGAGCAAAGACAGAATGGTTTCCAATTTTTCCAATATGTTTAGAAGTAGGAACAAGGGGCTGCACGACCGAGGGGGACAGAATTTTCCCCCAATTATAGGTGACTCACAGCTGCACTGGTGACTCACTTCAATGTGTCATTTCCGCTGCTATGTGTGAGCAGTGGACACGAGGGGGGGGGGCGGGAGAGAAAGAGAGAGAGAGGGAGAGAGAGAAAGAGAATAAGACAGACAGCAAACTTGGGCTCAATTACCCTAGTTAGATAGTCTTTCTGAAAACCAACTAGCTAAGAGGTATGGCAGGAAGGCCAATTTATTGAAGACTTGCTCATAGATGTCAAATGTATGTAATCTAATAGGACTCTAATCACCCCACCACGCTCCTCAGTGACAACAATCTTTGTGTTTTTTCCTATGTTCATTATACACTGGACAGTCACAGCCACACACAGTACTCACAAGGATACCCAGGTGTGGGGTCCAATGTTCTTGAAATTGTGTTGAATTATATGCTTTTTTACTCCTGACACATAAACAAGTAAAAGTGTTTTTTAAAAAAATAAAGAATAAAGAAAAAGAATATTCCCAAACAGTCCCTGCCTTTACTTTCTACGTTTCACACAGTACAAAATCAAAATTCTGTCAGTTCCTAGCCCTTTTGGGTGAAAGGAATCTTTAGGAAACCTCCCCGCGTGGGAGCAGGCACGTTAACCTGCCACGTCAAGTCCAGAGGATGGTCTGCGGGGCTCGGTGAGAAGGCCCCGAGGACACGACGGGCGTGATTCTCCCCCTGGGCATCATCCTCAAAAAGGGAAGAGGGTTCCCCCAAACACCTTCCACCCCCCAGAGAAGTCTGCTCACACCCACGGTCCCTAGAAGTTCCCATCTTCGTTCATGCCATTTTCTTCTACCGCCAGGTGCCCCCCCGCCGCACCCTACCCCACTCCCCATTTCTCAAAATCCAGACTAAATCCACGTCCTCCACCTAGCATTCCCATGGATCCACTCAACATTATCACTGTCCGCTTGGCATTTACCGATTTTTCCTTTTCCTGGTGTGTAACAGCGCTTGTGTTCATGTGTGCTCTTTAACGCTGAGTGTGCATGTCCCCACCCCCATCTACATATCAGGTTCCTTGAAAACAAGGCTCTTTTGTTACACACACTCTTCGCATCCTCCTTAAAATGGCACCCTAAAAAGTCTTATTCTCTTCCTCTCGTGTCTTGAAGGCTCTTTCCAGAAGACATATGTCCCCCAATTAGTTTCTGTTCATATATTCAAACATAAGTTTTAAACTGAAAAAATACCAAGAACTGTCAAAACTGTGTGCCATCCAGTTCCAGGGCCATCAAGACAGGATTGTAGACCCAGCCCCCGGAAACCTAGGTCATAAGTTAACAAGAAGTAATTATCATGTGGGAGGTCTTGGTCAAAACAGTCTCATAGTTAAGAGGTAGTGAGTTCCGATCAGGATGTAAATCCAGACAGAGCACTCAGTGATTTACTCACCCCCCATCCTCCAGCAGGTACTAACGGGTGTCTCACAGCACTTTCTAGTTCTGTCTCCCTCTCGAGGACCATCAGTGGCTTACTTGGGTGCCTCCAATGTGATGAACTAGACATTGTGGTTGTTCGATGCCTCCTCCTAATGGATTCCTCTTTAGATTTGCCTTCTTCAAGCTTTCTCTTTGCCCATGAAGCTGATGTAGTCAGAGGGCCCTGAAGCCCATTCAAGCCTGCAAGGAAGATCTTCCTCTCCCCTCAGAAAGCCAGGGGGAACCAGGGCAGGACCCAGAGGAAAGGAGGCCCAGAATGGGTGGCTCACTAAAGCGACTCTCAGCTTTAGAGAGAGATGCTCTCTTTTAACCTCAGTGAATTTTTCATCTTTCCTTTCCTGTGCAACTGACAAGCTTTGGAGGACCAAGATATGGTTGTAGAACTAGAGAAAAAAAGCCATAGAGGCCATTTGGCTTGCTTCCAGCTGGCTTAGACCAGAGATACAAAAATTAGATGTGGCCTGATCCAATTCACAAGATACTTTTCCGCTGAAATTTGTGGCCAGAACTTCAGCTGGTACTAAAACATTCCTCTTTCTACATCTCCTTCCTCTTGTACAGATCCGCCTTTGGGCTCATGGGCATAACTGGGTCATGAAGGCAACAGTCTAAGAACGCAGGGATACCAAGACCCAGATATATCTTTCATCCGCCTTACACCCCGAAAATATGAACAATTTCAGGCACTGCACTAGTTATTGAGGAGTTACCTATATTTGCTTAGAAACCAAAAGAGCCTCATTTTCCCACAAGATGCCTCGAAAAGCAGAGCAAGTTAGCCTTAATTCTGCACTGCACAGTTCAAAAACTGTCCATACCTGCTGAGACAGCTTCGAAGAAAAGAATTCTTCAGAAGACCTCATCACCGCAGAGGGCATGCTCCAGAAAGTGTCCCATTTAACAGAGCCCCCTGCTTTTCTGATATTTTCCGGACAAAGACAATGGTGCAGCCTCACAGTGTGAAGCCAGCCCAGCCCTGCTTGGCTTTGCCTGGGCCCCCTCCTTGGCCCTTCCGTGTCTCTTCCTCTCTCTGTTTCTTTAGAGATGAAAAACCAAAAAGACCTGCTTCTAGCATCACTACGGCAGATTTCCTGTAAACCTCACACAGTGGAATTATTTATCTGCCTGCCCACACATAGGCAATAAGTATGAATTTTGTAAATCCCTCAATGGTTAGAAAAGAAAAAAGAAAAGAAAAGAAGAGAAAAGGAAAGAAAAGAAACGAAACGAAACAAAAAGAAAAGGAAAGGAAAGAAAAGAGAAATTTCATCGGAGTGAAACTTGTCAGGGAGACACCATCCATTTTCCAAACCATTTTTACGGTGATTGATTTCTCAAGTAAGTTTTGTTGTACTAATGGTAGCAATTACGGAGCGATAAGGAAACTAAGACAGAGAGGTTGAGTAACTTGCAGCCGTTGTTGTTACTTAGAGCCAGGCAGTTGGGCATCTCTGTGTTCCTCACCACCACACCCTATCCATACGCCTTCCCGCCTTCCCGATGGCCTCTGTGAATACGTCTCCATGAACACACAGCAGGGCTCAGTCGCAGTCGGGAGCAAAGGTCCTGCCCTCAGGTGCCAGTCACCAGCGTGTTGTGCATTTACACCTTTGCCTTACCAGCCTGAACACCAGCGAGCTGAATGTAGCCTTTGATCCCCTAGCCACCAGATGTCGCTTTGACTCCAGTGGAAAGCTCTTCTTGGAAGCAAAGCAGCTGTGGCTTTAACCAAAATCTTGCCAAGCATTCAGATCCATTCAATTTAACAAGTATTTATTTAAAAGCTTAACTTTATCTTGGGTGTTGTGAAGCAGTTTAAAAAAAGTGTACGTGATGTTTCTGACTACTGAGCACCTAAGGACAACAGACACCAAAAAGCTGAAACACTACGTGAGTCACTGCACAAATGATTGAAAGGAACATTGTAGAAATGATCACCATTGAGCATAATGGCTCATCAGGAGCGGCTGCTTGATTGAAACGTAAAGGATGAGTAAGATAAATTTAGGTCCATGGGGAGGAAATTTATTAATGTCCATGGCAGGGCACTGACAGAAAACAGTGTGAACAAAATCATAAAGTAAAAATAATAGCAAGTTAGGTTCAAGGAACACACTTGAGGATCAAATCCCAAGTCGCCAGTTTGGTTAGTGGACTGCTGCCTTACTCTTCTGATAGCACAGCCAGAGGGAGTTGTCTCTCCCTCTCTTCCATATACCCTCTTCTAGTCTGGTCAGGCAAGTCTTGTCAGTGCCCCTTGAATAAGCCATGCTTTTATGTTACTGTCATGTCCCAGACAGAGAGTCCGTAAGACTAGGAAAAAGCAGTGACATTGACCACAATGGGAAAGCAAGAGATGGGATGGTTTCAGGAAAAGGTAGGAAGAAGTAACTCTTTTTGGCAAGTGAAGTTTGAGATGACAATGGAATTTTCAAATGGGGATTCATTATACATTTATTCCACAAATATCAGATGCCCACTGTGCCAGGCATGGTAGAAACAGCAAAAGAAGATAGTTTATCACCTAGCAGGAATAATAGATAGTAAACATGTACTATTAAATATGAAAGTAAAATTTAGCGTATCTTGGATAAGTAAGATTTAAATATCTAGATTTGACAACCATGTATACGATCATAAATGAAGCCAATCAACAAGCACTGCACAGGGTGTTGTGAAGAAACAAAAATTGAAGAAGACACCGTCCAATGAGGAGCTTACAATCCAGCTGGAGAGATGAGGCTGACACACACATGTGGCCAATGGGCAATATGGCATGAGTGGCACCAATGGCAGTGTCATGTCCATGGAGGGCACTAGTGTGATTTGGGGCCACTCCACTGCTACCCTAGGAATTTGATTATCTGACCCTCTGCCAGAGTCTCACTTACCCTCCATCATCCCATCCCCACCTCATTCCTTCCTGGGCCAAAGTCCTGCTGGGTGCACAGATTGGCCAAGTCCAGCAGACATGCCCATGCTATGGGTACAAAGAAAGCTGCAAAAGCCAATATCTGGACATTTTAAATGCTATGCTGGGAGACTGTTCTAGCTCCCCTAGACTCATAAGGCAGATATTCCTAAACCCTAGGAAGGGGGTTTAGAACTTGGGAGGTGAAAAAGAATGGCAAACATCTACCACAGAAAGTATTTTTAATTGTCAGGACTGCTAGGAACTTCATATAAGATCCCAATTGCTCGGTTAAAAAATATCAAAATCCAGAGGTGACTGCAAATGACATTATTAGGGAACTATGAACTATTTAATGTGCAAAAAATAGGTGCAGAGAGCATCACTAGCGGGAGAAACTCAGATCACAGACTTATAGAGATGAAGGGCTTCAGAGGCCACCTGGCCCACTCTTCTAACCACTGCAGGAATCACCTCTCAACCAGATGAGGGAAGACACCAGGAGGTGTCAGCATGGTTTGTGGGGTGACAACACAAACACCATCCGCACCTATAAGGAAGAAGCTCCCCTCTTCCATTTTGCCATTTATACAAATGGCGCCACTTTGATTCTTCTCTACTTCAATGAGTTATCAATTTCAGTTGATTGGCTCATTACAGGCATCTCTTCAATTTGTCCCTCTCCATTTCATCCTTGTGCCTGGACTCCCAAAACTGCCTCCTAGATGACCTTCTAGCCGTCCGTTTGTCTTTTCAAATTGTCCCCCACATCAGTTTAAGATTAATTTTCTTAAAACTGTTTTCCCCAAGTTATTCACTTGCCCAGACGACCATAATGACTCCCCAACTGCCAGTGAATGAAATGTGAACTCATTTGCGGACACAAGCCACAGTGGGTAACTCAGATCCTCTACATTCAGTGATCGTTAACAATGAAGAAATCCAGTCCAACATCTTCTAACTAGCTTAATTCACTTGAATTCTATGATTCTACATGAGCTAAACCCTTATTGCTAACAATTCTCTCACGAATCTTATCTTTTCTGTAGCTAGGCATACCACATTGAGACAAGGAATTCTAGCAAGTGTCAGCTTTCCCAGGAGTGTAGGAGTTTACATCTCTAGAGCTTCTAAACTTCCGCAGGCTGTTGCCTCACTCTCTGCTTTATACTCTTACCTCACCACTCATTACTTTCTTATATACAACCTCTCCTCACCCCTGTGAAAGAGAACACACCTCTTTTCACTTTGTTATGCCTTCTGCCCTTCTTACATACTCCGATTCCTTCTTTTCACTCCATAATGATTCACCCTTTCTAAATCTAACAACTTGCTTCATTGATATTATTCTTGATCTTAAAAAAAACACAACATACCACAAGATAGTTCTACCAATGTCTATGCCATTGCTAATACTAAGGTATAGGCAGAGGAGAAAGGGAAATGAAAAAAGAAAGGAAGAATAAAAAGTAGTAGGAGAAAGAAGTTGGGAAAGGGAAATAATGATAATTGCTGTCATTAGCAAGTGTTTAAAGTGTGCCAGATACTTTCTATACATCCACAGAACAACCTTGCAATGTAGGTATTTCTATCCTCATGTTTAAAATGATGAAATGGAGAGTTAAATGACTCACCTGAGGCTAGTAAGAGTCAGAGACCATATTTCATCCCTGGTGAATTAAGCCCATCCTCTTGCAACTACAGCGTATTACCTCCATACCAAAGAGTAAGAAAAGAACATAAAGCGGAGACAGGTAAGACCTTACCAACAATTGCTTCAAGTGCCACTAAAAAATAACAGCACCATTACCGTGTTTCCCCGAAAATGAGACCTAGCCGGAGAATCAGCTCTAATGCGTCTTCTGGAGCAAAAATTAATATAAGACCAGGGTCTTATATTACATTACATTATGTAAGACCCAGTCTTACATTATAGCAAAATAAGACCGGGTCTTATATTAATTTTTGCTCCAGAAGACGCATTAGAGCTGATTCTCCGGCTAGGTCTTATTTTCGGGGAAACACGGTAGTTACCAACAATTATCTAGAAATAGCCATTAAGCTTTTAGCATGACAAAGTTTAAGGTTTTCTCTTATATGCAAACTCCTTTACTTTACTATAGACACACACTGGCATACACACCACACATGCACATCCTCAGCTAAAAAGCTTGTATTACAATTTACATGCTCCTGATCTCTACACTTGTGTCTGGATTATATCCGTTCCTTTTTAGTTTTGACCCATGCTAACATTTTAAGATTCTCTTTATTTCTCCCCTTTCTCCATAATTCATGTTTCTCCCCCCTTTCCTTACATCATTTTTATATCAGCTCTTCCTTTTATCTTTTATTCTCATCTCCCTCATTACCTAAACATTTCTGTTACTTTAAGAGTGTGTTCATCTAGCAGGTAGATATCTATTTTGAGTTCTATACTTTCCTCATGTCTGCCCCCCCATCCTTTGTCTTTCAGTCTTCCTCGTCATTCCTCCTTCCCTACATCCAATTCCCACCCTGCTCCCTCTCAATCGCCCACATCCCTCTCATTAGCCCCCCCACTTCCTCACAAGCCCCAATGATCCTCCCATCCACCTCGCACCCCTTTTCCCGCCTTTTCCCCCCAAGGTTCCAAAGCGCGAGGACCTCATTGTCCTCCCCCATTCTCCATCCAGCCCACAGGACAGCCCTGTTACCATGACGACAGAGCTACTCAAAGCTGAAGTCAAGGACCTGGTTGCCATGGCTTTCGCTTTTCCGCCTCCATCCCCGCCCGCGCGCCCCGCAGCGTTGGCGCCTGCGCAGTGCTCATGTGAAGGGGCGGAACGGGGCGGAGCTTCAAGCCAGAGGGGCGGGAAGAAGGAAAAAGGATAAGAAAGGGAGTGGAGCTGGCACCTACGGTGGCCGGAGAGGGACGCGCCAAGCCGGAGGGTGCAGGATGGTAGGCTGTGCGAAAAGGGAGGGGAGGGGGAACCGAGGGGCGTGGGCTGCACCTGCGGGGGTCCTTGGGGGCCGCCGTTTGTGGGAGCCGCTATTTCTTTCTCTGTTCCTCAGAGGCCCTCACTTTCCTGGGCGGGTGGGAGAGCCGGCCTCGGAAAGAAGAGCAGCTGGAAATGGCTTTAGGGAGAAGGGGCGGGAAGAAGGCATATTAGTGGGACGAGAGGGGGCTGATTTAGGGGGTGGCTGGACCATCCCGAACCAGGGGGAGCGCACGGGTCGCGATCCAAGGCGTCTCGACCACTGCCGCAGGGAAGTCGCCCGAGGAATAGGGGCACGAGGGCCTGTTGGCAGCGGGGGGAGCGCGGGTCACACTCTGTCCCCGTGCAGTCCTGAAAGGAGTGGCTCCCGGTGGGGTTAGCCTTGTGTGGGAGGGCATAGTTTCCGGGTCCGAGGAGTGGACGTCCTGCCTCGGTTTATCCTCCGGCTCGCCTAGAGGCTGGGTGAGGTGGGGAAGCTAAGTGGGCTCGAGGTCTTGCTCTTGGGGACCCATGCTTTGGAATCCCGACTCCGTGCTCTTAGCTCTCTGCCCCCACCCCATTCTCTTTCCGGAACCCCGGCCTTCCGTCTTCCTGCCCGCCCCTACCCCCATCTTAGACGGGCACGGTTCCCTTGCGCCCCTTGTTGCCTTCCCACCACGCTAGCAGCGCTTCCCCTCCCTCAACACCGAGAAAACCTTGACTTCTGACCTTTAGCCTACTAAATTAGTACTGTTCCACACACCCAGGGATTCCAGCCCTGGTAATATCCGTGGAGAGAAGAACTGCAGGGAGAAGGCGAAAACTGCAGGGAGAAGGCGAGAACTCCAGGATGTGGCCTGGACCCCCTGGAACTGGGTAGCTGGGGACACACAGGGTATCGAGGGCTCGCCACCCCTCCCCACTCTACCCAGCTTCGGCTTTGTTCCACAGACATTCCCTAGGAGAGCCGCCTTGGATTGCTGTCCTAACTGAGGAACTGAAAGGGAAATTGGTCACCTGGTATGGGGGGGGGGGCAGTGAGCACGCAGCAAGAAGCACCATAAAAAGGAGAGAGAGGAGTATCAATGGCCAAATGTCTAAATGGCAAGGAGAGAGAAGGGTGGAATTTGGGGGTCCCAGTATTATGTGCTTACCTGAAGGATACTCCTTGGCATAGGACTGCATGGGAGGGCAGCGTGACTAGGATGGAGTGGAGAATTGCAGTAGCTTCTCCAGGGACAAAAATACCCGATTTTAGCATGGTGGTGGATAGAAGGGGCATGGAAGAAAACAGACATCTCTTTGGCATCACTTATGGGCTACTTGTTACTGTGCTAGGCACTTTACTTACTTCGGAAAAACGGTTAGGAAGCAGGAGGTCAGAGAATGATAGTAGTGCTGCCTAATGTGTTACAGTGCTTACCATGTCCCAGGCACTATTGCATATGTCAACTCATTTAATCCATCCTAACAGCTCTGTAATGTGGGTACTATTATTATCTCCATCTTACACACAAGGAAACTGAGGTTCATAGACAAAGTAATTGTCCATGGCAAATTATTTAACTAGTAGAGCCAGGATTTGAACCCAAATGGCAGACTCAGAAGCTCTGACACCGCCCCCTACCCCCCAGAAGGAAAGGTACCAGCTGGTGGGAATACCCAGAGTTGGGAGCAGTGGCTGATTTTTTAAAGAAAGTAGAAGCTGTGAGTGAAGAGTTAGATAGGATGCGGTTGGGGCTGTGTGTTTTTGAAAGAAAGAAACTCAGAGAACCAAATCTCTGCCTCTCCCCCCATACACACCAGATGCGATTCATGCTGCTGTTCAGCCGGCAGGGAAAGCTGAGGCTGCAAAAATGGTACCTGGCCACGTCAGACAAAGAGAGAAAGAAGATGGTTCGGGAGCTTATGCAGGTTGTTCTGGCTCGCAAGCCCAAGATGTGCAGCTTCCTGGAGTGGAGGGACCTCAAAGTCGTCTATAAGAGGTGACTCCCACCTACTTTCAGAGCTGCCTGGATCCTGCTTGATTGGGTCTGGCAGTGGATTTAAATGGCTGATTAGTAAGTGGCCCCTAGGGCAGGGAGAACTGGGAGCTAAGGACATCTGGAGGGCAGTGATGAACTCCAGCTTCCTTTCCTTTCCAAACTCACCTTGAGGAAAGTCTTGTTACTTGGTTTTGCTCAAGTCTGACACCTACCACGAACCTCTGTCCCAAAGTCCCTACATGTCTCTTGCTGTCTCATTTAACAGTCATAAATCCTGCGCCACTTTTATTTTTTTAAGATTTTTATTAAAATACAGCTAATGTACATCATAGTAATTCAACAGGACCCACCTGGCACTATACAGAGTTATTACCACATTACTGATTATATTCCCTGTGCTAAAGTGATCATAAGTCAGCAACCATCTGACACTGTACCGCGCTATCGCAATAGCACTGACTGTATTCCCTATGCTGTGTATTACATCCCAAGACTTGTTTGTTTTATACCTGGAACTTTAAACCTCTTATTCCCCTTTATCTTTTCCCCCCTTTTTTAAAATTTCAGTTACAATTACATTCAATATTATATTAAATTTCAGATATATAGTATCGTGGTTAGACATATAATTTACGAAGTGATCCCCCTGACTAGTACACTATACATAGTTATTACCATATTACCGACTCTATTCCCTATGCTTTGCTTTACATCCTCCTAACTATTTCATAGCTACCAGTTTGTATTTCTTAATCTCTTCAACTTTTTTCACCCTGTCCCTAACCCCCTCCCATTTATCACCCCAATAGATCTAGTACCCATCTGACACCACACATAGGTATCACGATATTATTGACGACATTCCTTATGCTACACCCTACATCCCCATGACTACTGTGTAACAACCAATTTATACTTCTTAATCCCTTCACCTTTTTCACCCAGTCCCCCAAACCCCCTCCCATCTATCTCCCTGATAAATCTAGTACCCATCTGACACCATATATAGTTATTACAATATTATTGACTATATTTCTTGTGCTATACCTACATCCCCATGACTACTGTGTAACAACCAATTTGTACTTCTTAATCCCTTCCCCTTTTTCACCTATCCTCAACCCCCCTCTCATCTGGCAACCATCAAAACGTTCTCTGTATCTATGAGTTTGTTTCTATTTCGTTTTATTTTGTTCTTTAGATTCCACTTATAAGTGAAATCATATGCCATTTGTTTTTCTCTGTCTGACTTACTACTCTCAGCACAATATCCTCTATGTCCATCCATGTTGTCGCAGATGGCAAGATTTCATTCTTTTTTATGGCAGAGTAATCCTGTGCCATTTTTCCCAACACACACATGCACACACACACACACACACTTTCCAGTCCCTTCTCTGAACAGGTGAATTAGTTGGCTCAGGCTTTTGTTGAGTCAAACTGAGCAGGTCAGATGTCAAGAGGAAAGAGCTTGGTCTTTGCCTCCTGTTTCTAAGAGGCCAAGCAAGTTACTATTTGCATGCCCTGGGGCCACCCCGCCTGTGGCCAGTAGCTACACAGATCCTGGGCTGAAAAACGGAATGAGCTCAGAATGCCTGGGTCCTGAAGCAGACCCAGTTGCCCTCCCAGCTATCTCTCATGCGTCCCTGTCCTCAGATATGCCAGCCTCTACTTCTGCTGCGCCATCGAGGGCCAAGACAATGAGCTCATCACACTGGAGCTGATCCACCGATATGTGGAGCTCCTGGACAAATACTTCGGCAGTGTAAGTCTCCCCACCCTCTCCAGTTTCCATTCTCAGCAATCCCCTTTCTTCCAAACTCGGGGCCCTTCTCTCTGCACTAGGAGTCTCAGGAGAGGTGAAGTTGGAGCAGTGAGAACAGTAATTACTGCCCCTCTTTAAGCCTTAAACTATTAGCCATGCTCACTCAGTCCAGGGGAGGAGGATGGGAACCAGAATCTGCCACTTAAGTCCATCTAGGGCTCAGCTCAGACTTCTCTCAAAAGGACAGAGACCATGTTTAGATTTTATCAGTGGTTCCTGACCTTGACTTTGCATTGGAATCTTTTGGAGAGTTTTTTTTTAAAATAGCAATGCCTGGGTCCCACCCCCAGAGATTTTGAATCAACTGATTTAGGGTGGAGCCTGGGCATTGGCAGTCAGCTCAGCTCTTAGATGGGGAATAGTAATAACTCCATAATTTGTATTCCACGTAACAATTTACCATGTGCTTTTAGATTCTCTTCTTTGCTCTTCATTGCATCCTACAAGTAGGTGTTGGTGTCTCCATTTTCAGATGAGGGAACTGAAGCTCAGAGAAATTAGATGACATATACAGCTAGGTGGTTAGCGTGGCAGAGCGCTGCTTGGAATTCCAGTCTTTTTGATCCAGAATCTCCTCCTTCCCTTCCCCACAGTACCTAGGGAAGGAGGCTAGCCCAGCTGCTGGTGGGAACAGTGCCACAGATTTTGGGGGGAAGGCAACAAGAATCACAGTCAAGAGCAACTAATATTTTATTATCACAGAGAAAGAGGCAAGAGAAGGAGAAGGAAAAGCTGAACCAAGTACTAAGGCCTATGGGTTGGGAGGCCATAGACCTGGGACAAGAACCGTAGGTGAGAGGAGTGGTCATGAAGTATATGTGGAGCTGTGTTGAGAAAAGAGGTGGGGCAGCTGGGATGCAGGTGGGGTAGGAATGCACCTCAATACCCAACTCTGCCTTCTCCCCCTCCATCCAGGTATGCGAGCTGGACATCATCTTTAACTTTGAGAAGGCCTACTTCATCTTGGATGAGTTTTTGATGGGGGGTGACGTCCAGGACACCTCCAAGAAGAGTGTGCTAAAGGCCATTGAGCAGGCTGACCTGCTACAGGAGGTAGGGGCTGGGCCAGTGAGGAGGAGGAAGAGTGCCGTGGTGGAGGGGGCCCTCCCTGCCCTGGACACCCTTCCTGCCGGCCACAGCTGCCACCTTTCTGCCTCTGCTGAGGCGGCCCCCTCCCTGTGGCGTCTGGCCCTCACGGTGCCTGGTAGGCCAGCAGGCCCTAAATCCCTGACTGCTTGGGGTAGGAGGTGAGGGTAGCAGACAGCCTACCTGAGTCAATTCTCCCATCCTTCCCCCAAGGCCCAAGGTGTCTCACCCCAGCTGAGTCCTGTGTCCCATGCTTCTCTTGGCATTTAAGGGTTATTCAGAGAATTGGAGAAGGGCACATGGTAGATGATTCTTTTCTTTCCTGGTGTCTTCTCTCCCAACTCCCCCCCACCCCGCCCTTTTTTTTATACACACATATACTCAAAATGAGCTTCTGCCACTCAGAAGCAAAAGGCTATCGGGATTTGGGGGTTGGGGTAGCTGGCACCTAGCTGTTGGTTCACCCTACCATCCAGCACCCCTGCCCTCACCCCATTACTGCCTGCCCCCTCTCTGTTGTGCCACTGCTGAGACTTGGTGCAGGAAGATGAGTCACCGGAATCTGCAGTGACGAGCAAGCTGGCCTGAGCTGGCTCTGAGGAGGGGGAGCGACGGGGGGCTTATCGCTGCAGTAGGAGAAAAAGCAGAATTGAACTTGTCACCTCACTGGCTCAGGTTCCCCTTCACACATACACACACACACACACACACACACACACACACGTGCTCTGGCACACACACACACACACACACACACACACACACACACACCCCGGTTACTAGTGCTCTGTTCAGACCCTAATGACTCATCTCTCTGCAGTCTAGTTCACCTTCCCTCAGGGACCTGATGCCAACCTCTTACTCCCCCAGCCCCTGATAAAAAGGACCCAACCATCTGCTACCCCCCATCCCTTGGAAAGCAGGGCTCCCAGCCCCCTCAGATCCTAAGGCTGAGCCCCCTGCTCACCAACCTCCTGGTTTTGTGTTCTCTGGGTAGTGGTGGACTCAACCTGGACCCCCTCCTTGCTACAGTTGGCTGGGGGGATTCCCAGGAAGCTGGGGAGCTCCCTTGAAGGGTCTCCAGCTGTTCTGGCCTCAGGCTCACATTGGCTTCTCTCTCCCTTCCCCATTTCTCTGTGTGCTTCCCCCACTCTGCCTCTGTCCTCGTGATGCTGTTGTCTTGCCCACTCACCTCCCTCATTTCTTGTCTGCCTCTCCTGGTGTCTCTGCGTCACCCTGTGTCTCTGCCCTAGGAGGATGAGTCGCCTCGAAGTGTGCTGGAGGAGATGGGTCTGGCATAGCCCCCGCCCGGGCCACATGGAGATGTGGGGAGCTGGTGGGGAGGCAGGGCACGAGCGGCCCTTTTCTGGGTCCGACTCAACTGCCCCTCCGCTGCTGCCTCACCTTCTTTTGGAGTGAGCTGTGGGCTCAGGACCCTCAAACATTCCCTCCTTCCACCCCTTACTTCCTGTTTCCCCTTTTCACACTGAAGGTTTTCAGAGCTAGGAGGCAGGAAAATGTGACCAAGACAGGGGTGCTATTTGGCTTTCATTCCCTGCCTTTGAAGAACTAATGTTACCCCAAACTTCCTTCCCTCCCTTATAACTGTAAATATATATAAATACGTCAGGTTAAAGGGAAAAGGTTTTCAGGGCTCTTCTCTTCTCCCTGCCCCATAACCTACCTCCACCCTCCCTGCAGCCAGCCAGGGCAGCTTCTCTGCCTGGAAGGGGGGCATCTGTGTAGTGTGAGGGCGGTCCTTCCCCTCATCTGCCCTTTCTCCTTAGCTGCAGTTGGGCCTGTGCCCAGTGCAGGGGGAGGAACAACATAGTTAATTTTTTTCTAACCTTGCCACTTTGAGGGGAGGGAAGGTTGGGGGAAGGGCAGGCTTCCTGGGAGATTGGGCCCTGTCCCTTACTCTGTGTTCTGGGTGAGGCAGGAGCTAAGGGGTTGGGGTGGGGAATTGTCTGACTATTTCTTTTCCTCCGAAATAAAAGGAAAAGCATTTCTGGACTTTGCCTGCCTGAGACTCTGTGAAGGAAGGCAGGGCTGCTGGGCTCAGGAAGGGAACACTGCGCATTCAACTCTTTCCCAAAACTGGGGTTGCCAGATTTAGGGTCAAAAAAAAAGAGAATACCCAGTTTAATTTGTGTGGTAATGAATAATTTTTAAGGATAAATATATCCTATGCAAATGTATCCATTGTTTTTCTGAAGTGCAAATTTAACTGGGTATCCTGTATTGGACACCCCTACCCTAAACAGATTTGCTAGTTGAATGCCTTTCTGACCAGCTCCCAGAGCTGCCTTCAGCCAGGGAGGAGAAACTTTTAGGGACGTGGTTTCACTCCTCTCAAGTTTCTTTGTGGAAGATTTCATTTGCCTGGTTTAGTTTTATTTGGGAAGGAGACTCGGGAGTTCAAGGGCATATATATCCCACCCCTATGCTTAGAAAAGGGTTGAGAAGTGGCTAAAACCATGATATTTCTGTGGCTGCCATATTTCTTGTGAACTATGTAGGACCAGGGAATTTAGGGAGCGGTTAGGGAGGTGTGTGGGTAAGGTGAAACAGGGCTGTGGGGAGCCACCAGCGCTGCCTTTGTGGCCCCAAAATCACTGAAAGAAGAGCCTCCTAGGTGGCTCAGAGCTGTGGTTCCTAATCTACTTTGCATCTCTGTCAAGCCCTGGGAACCCGTGACTAACCATCACCACCTCCAAGCTGGAAGTGGAATCAGGGGTTTCCTAATGGATGTGAGCCTATTCTACGCGCCCCCCCCCCCCACACACACACCAATACGGTTTAAAGTGCTTACACCACTCAACCCTCACTTTTGAGGAGTGTTGTGTCTGGCGTTTCCCTCACCGCCCCTTGGGAAGGACCACACAGGCCCAAGGGGACGGGTGAATAACCGAAAACAAAGTCCTAATAAAATAGTCACTTTTATTTCTTAGCAAAACTATTTCCTCCGTGAAGGGTATTTACAACAGAGAAGGGAAAGAAGGGAAAAATTCACAGCGATCGGGAGAGGGTAGAGAGGCTTTTGAGAGGCCCAAAGGCCGGGAGACAGACACAACTGGAACTGCTTTTTCCGGTTTCGGACGGGGACGTCCCTAGAGGGACTAAGAGGGGACAGCGCCCCGCGGGGGAAAGGAACTCGCACAAACCACCCGACCGCCTAGGCTGGCCCCAGCAGGAGCGGCTCTCAGCATACGAGTGTGTTTGTGGAGTTCCGGCCTCGGACCTAAGAAGTCTGACAGGTCCCGGCACAACCCGGGGGCGGGGCGGGGGACCGAGGGTGGGGGCGGAACGCATGCAAACACCCAGAGTGGGGAGGAGCGACACGGAGGGGGTGACAGTGCGCGCGGCGGCGGCGGCGGCGCGCGAGGGCGGAGCCCGGGCAGGTCACGGGCGCCGGAGCAGCACGTGCTCGATGTAATTCTCCAGCTCCTCCTGCTCCTGCAGCCGGCGCTCCTCCGCCTCCGCCTCCTGCGCGCGCTGTGCCTGGGCCTCCCCGCCCGGATAGTGGCGCGAAGGCGGCAGGGCGTGGTGGTAGTGGCGGCGGCGCGAGACAGCGGGAGGCTGCAGGGTCCGCGGCCGGATGTAGTTGGGAAAAGGGTGGTAGGGCCCCGGGGGAAACACCTCATCCTCCTCCCGATCCCAGGGCGGGAGCACCTCGTTCCAGTCGGGCAGCTCGTCTCGAGCGGGGGCGGGGGGCGG
The DNA here is from genome assembly GCF_036562045.2 of Rhinolophus sinicus. Taxonomy (NCBI): domain Eukaryota; kingdom Metazoa; phylum Chordata; class Mammalia; order Chiroptera; family Rhinolophidae; genus Rhinolophus; species Rhinolophus sinicus. The sequence continues at coordinate 100,410,494 of NC_133753.1, forward strand.
GGGCTGCGGGGAGCGGACGTGAGTGGGGGCGGGGGCAACCCGGGGTGGCGGCACAGGCTCTGGAGGGGCGTTCTTCTTCCGTTTCCGCTTCTCCTCCACCTCCTCGATGATGCTGACCACGTCGTCCGCTGGCAGGTGGAGTTTGGTGGACAGCTCAATGAGGCTGTCGATCGTCTGCGGGTCCATCTCTTCGTCGTCGTCCTCCTCACCGCCCTCCTCAGCCCCCTCAGACTCCTTCCGATGGTGGCCAGGCGTCTCCTCCTGGGAGCGCTTATCCTCGGCTCCAGCTTCACTGTCCTCCTCCTCAGCGAACAGTAGCGCGTTCTGCCGCGCCCTCTCTGCCTCCTCCGCCTCCGCCTCCGCCTCCGCCGCCTCCTCATCTTCTTCTCCCACCCTCTCCTCCCCGCCTCGTCTCTCTTGCTCCGCCTCCTCCTCCTCCCTCTCGCTCTCTCGCTCCTCCTGCTGCAGCCCCCGACCCCCAAGGCCGCGCTGCCGGGTCCCGCCCTGCAGCAAATACTGGAGCAGCAAGTCCGAAGCGAGGTCCGCCAGCCGCTCTTCTTGCGCCGCGGCCTGCCTAGTGGCTTCCGCCTGTCGGCGCCCGGCCTCCACCTGTGCCAGCCCTTGCTGTAGAAGGCGCTCCCCCGCCTTGGAGCCGCCCAGGAGTGAGCTCTCTGGCCGGCGCGCCTTGGGGAAGGGGGCGCCCAGGCTTTGGTACGCTTTGGACAAGGGTGCCAATGCCTCACCTAGGTGTGTTTTGGGGGAGGGCACTTTTTCCCCTAACTGGTGGGCTTCGGGAAGGGGGCCGCTCTCGGGCATATGAGCCTGGAATTGCGGGGAAGCCGGAGGTGGCAGGGGCGCGCGCTCGGGGACACGCGCCTGGAACTCTCCCCAGGAAGCACGCCACACGCGCTCCGGTCCGGGGCTCTCCAGGTTGACTCGGGTCAGCGTGTGCGTGCGAGTTTCCGTCTCTGCTGCCGCGGTCTCTTGCTGGCGCTTGGCGCTGCTGGGACTGAAATCTCGCAGTTCCTGGAGCAGGGAAGCCAGCGCCTCGAGCTCCTCTGAGGGGTCGTCCGCCTCGGGACCATTCTCCTGAGTTTGAGGGCGAGGTGGGGCCGCAGGCGCTTGGGTCTCTGGTGATGGGAGGCTGTGGGTCTGGCTGCGCACGGTCTCGGTCAACAGAGCTTCTGCTGCTTCTTCCGCTGGCTCCTGCTGAGAGCCGCCGGGTGCGGGGGGCGAGGCCGGGCGATCGAGTGCCTGCAGCAGCACCGCGGCCAGCGCCCGGGGATCCACGCCCTGGAAAAGCTCTCCCTCGTCCTGCGGCTCTGAATTTCGAGCGGCTCGGATCTCTGGGGCGCTACCACCCTTCGGCCCGAGCACTACGTCCCCAGCTATCGGCTCTTTATGCTCAGAGCTGAGGGGAGGTGGCTGTGTCTCGGGGCGCCCCGGGGGCGCTGCTCCCAGCCCCTCAATCAGTAGAAGGAAGCAGAAGAGGGCAGAAGCCTGCAACCTGAGCGATTTCATGACCAGTGTACTGTCGGAGACTGTGAAAATAGAAAGAGTCAAAGAAAGGATTTCTGTAAGAATTTTCTGCTTTCTGATTCTGTATTCCCTTCCCCCACCTTTAACCAGGAAATCCGGGCTTCCCTGATCCCCCTAATCTTACATAGAAGAGGGACATTTAGAAGCAAAGGAGGAAGATTTTGTGCCGATCTCTAGTGTCGTGTAAATGGGAAATGCCCTCAACCCTCGCACCCACGGTGCCTCCTCGCCTCCTTCTCTGAGCCATTTCATTGCCAGCGCCCACGTACTAAGCAGCAAGGATAAGGGGAAAATCTCTGCTCCCTCCCCACAGGACTCCCCGGATGGTGCGTGGGCGACTTCAGCAGCAAGAGAAAAGCGGCGACTTCCTCATTTACCAGGGACCCTTACGGAGGGGGCTCCCCGCTGTGTTTTTAACACCCCCATCCGGAAGGAGAGAGACCCCTCCCTCATGCCCACAGCTACGAAGGGTTTGAGGGACGGATAGAGGCTATTTACCAGTTGGTGTCACGACGCGGGAGGTGGAGAGGAGGGTCGAGGCGGGGTGGGGAGAGGGGAAGATCAGGTCGCGTCCGCCTCGGCAACGAGCGGTGACTGGGATACGAGCGATGGTGGAGGTCTGGCGTCTAGTGGGCTGGGCTCAGCTGGGTCCGCGCAGCTCCGGGCGGCTCGCTTGCTCCGTCTTCAGCACGCTGGACAGCGCCCGCGCCTCTCCTGCTTTATAAAGGGGAGCGCGCGGGGTCACGTGGGCTCTCCCCGCCCCACTGACGTCAGTGTTCATTCATGGGGAAGCGGGCGGGCGCCTAGAGGCGGGAGGATGCCCAGCTATTGGAGAATGCGGTCCTCTCCCGGCACGCGCCTGCGCGTTGGGGTCCTTGGCTGGAGGGGCGTGCGCTAGCGAGCACCGAGGGAATGAATGAATGAATGAATGAAATGCCGAGGCGGGAGGGGTTGGGGGCTTTGAATGAATGAAGGAGGGACGAGGAGAAAAGGATGAATGAGTGAATGCAGGAATGAATGGAAAGGTGGATGCTGAGGCGCGGGAAGGCAGGAGGGTGGGTTACAGAGCAACTTGCAGCGGCGGGGATCTGTGTTGCGGAATGGATTAGGATGGGGTCACTCCCAGGTCTGACAGCACCAGGGAAGGAGGAGGACAAGGATTCCAAAACCATGGGGGAAGGGGCAGGCTCCTCATCCGCCGACCTCACGGTCCGTGGGGAACACACCCAAGGACGGCGTGAACCTGAGAAAGGAGGGACGGACCTGCCCTCCTGCAGGCGCTCTCCGCGGATCCGCGGTGCGGGATGCCGGCCCTGGGCTGGGGCAGATAGGTGAATTTTGCGGTTTTAATAATCCCACCGAAAAGGGACCAAGTCGGAAGAGAAAGGGAAAAGACTGAGGATCTGTGTACCTCTGTGTCGTGTTTATTCACCCTCAGCGCGTATCTGGAGAAAAAGGTGTGTCTGTCCTTCTGTCCAGCTGACTGTACCTTATGTCGGCGCCCCCTTTGTGCCCCTTTTCAGCCCACCTCTCCCCACCCTCCTACTGCTTCTTTTCCTCTCGTGGTTTCCCCCCTAAAGGACGTTTGGAGGGCAAGAGCAGACCAGGTGGGGAGGGGGTTGCGCAGGTGGGGGGGTGACTCAATTCCAGCTCTCCACCGCTAAAAGGGAAGGTATGGACGCGATGCGGGGGAGGGGGACGGCGTGCAACGTCAGAGATCGCCCCTTAATTCCACCAGACCCCTCGTCCGTATCTCCTGCCAGAAGGGTTGGGGCTGGGGGCTTGGACAGCTAGAGGTTCCGGGGGGTTGGGGGCGATGACGCACAGATTGCGCAGAGAATCCATCAGCGAGCCGGGGCCAGTGAAGGGAGACCATCTGTGGGCGGGGGTGCGGAGGGGGGACGGAAATGAGGAGGGGGCAGGGGAGAGGGGAGAGAGCCAAGGGGAGCAGCCACTGCAGGAATGAAGGGGAGGGAGGGAGGGGGGCTGCGGTACAGACAGAGCTGTGCGGGGGCGTGGGCAGGGAAAGGGGGGAGTGACAATGACACACACCAGACACAAGAACCGCGGGCACAGGGATGCCCGTGGGCACATGCAAGTCACCCGTGCCATAAGACTCTGGAAATCAGGATCAGGGTTGACTGTCAGGGGCTCAGAGACTCTTTCAGAGCCAATGCTCACCCCCCTCCTCATCTCTTCCTAGCACTGACCCTCATTTTCCTCTCTCTGACACACACACACTCACTCACTCACTCACGTGTTTTCCCTCTACAGCCAACAGTAGCTTCTCGGTTCCATCAGTGGTTCGACTTTCCCAGAAGAAAGACCATCAGCTCTGCGGGGAAAGAGGTGGGGAGGAGTAGAGAGAGGAAAGAGAGAAGAGAAGGCGGCAGGAGAGGAGGAAGGAAGGAAGGAAGGAATCTGGAACAGGTAGAAGGAACAGGCTAAAGGAGAAAAAAATAATACCCAAAAAACCTGAGAGCCAAGTTGACTGTGGAGATGCCAAGAAGAGGAGGGAGACGAGGGGGCAGCAGAACCCATGGCAGTGCCTCACCCCCAACCCCACACACAGCAATCTAGGACCTCTCCCTGCTCCTCGGTGCTCCCCTTGTTCCTCTTCCTTTCTCTCCGCATCTCCCCTTTATCTTCTCAGCCTGGTTACTGGAAGCAGTGGAATGGGGAGGGGGTCACGTTACCTTCCTGAGGAGGATGAATCAGAGAGTTGGTTCAGACATCTGGAGAGGGGGAGGGGAAGCTATCCAAGAGAGAAGAAAGGGGGAGGGAGCAAGGTGGGGAGACTGAGAGGCTGACGAGGCTCAGAGACCAAGTGTGAGATGAAGAGAGACAGGCACCTAGAGAAATAGCCCTGAGGGTGATGTATGTGCACACGCACCTCTGTGTGCATATACGTGTGTGTGTACAGAGGTTAATGAAATATGGGAGGAAAGAAAAGAAAGGGAGTTAGGGGAAACAATTGTATATTTCATCAGAGAGTATTCCAACTGGCATGGTAGTATTCCAATTTAAGTATGTAGTCTTTTCCAACCTGTGTTTTTGCCTGTTTCCAAGTGTCTGTCTGTGTGTAAGTGTGTGTGAGTTTTGACCCCTTCTGAGTGCCCATATACCTGTGCAGTTAAGAGTCTACGTGCATCTGCTGGTGTCTGAAAAGTGTGCCTGGCTTGGTGTGTCAATAGTGTGTGTGTGTGTGTGTGTACACGTGTGTCTTTGTGCATTTCTCTGGGTCCTTCCATGACTGTTGGTGTATGTTAGAGGTTATGTGGACTTCTATGTGCCTTTGATCTTTTCTGCCTGCCCCCCCATTCACCTTTTTCTCTAGATTTGTGCCTCAGTATCCAAGCCACTCATCTGCAGCCCCCAAGTTCAGGTCCTTGACCCTTGTTTTCAGAGTGTTCTCCCATTTCTACATCTTTCCGAATTCGCCATTCCTTCCTTTCTCCACTCTAGCCCAGAAACCTAGGAGAGCATCTCAGAAATTGACATTTCAAGAGTCTCAGTCGTCAAGGGGTGGGGGAGGGGAGCAGCAATATGGAAGCCCTGGGCGCCAACAGCAATAGGTTTGGTGATTCTGTGATCTGGATCTTGACCCACCCACCCTTGTCTGCATGGACTCTGAATCTCGGGGTCTGTTCTGCCTCTCTCCTTTCCAGTTCCCTACTTGGGTCAGTTTATTCACACACACTCTACCTCTTGGAGATTTACTGTGTCCTTCATACCCTCCTGCCTCTAGGGGCTTTTGGGGAAGAAAAAAATAACTGGTCAGGGGACAGGTTCATGGGATCCGAGACAGTGGGAGATGACAGGAAAGAAAGAGAAATGGAGAGACAGAGCTGGAAAAGGCAAAGCTGAGATGGGGACCTCGAGGGGACGGCTGATGTTTGCTCTGAGTTGTTTGTATAAATCCATCTCTCATCGTCTTTGTTTGTGAATCTCCCATACTCTCCAGTAGGGTAGCAGAAGAAGGTGGGTCCAGCAGAGTAGTGATCCAAGCTGAAGATTTGGAAAACCAGGGGAGGGGGCAGAGCATTGGGTCTTTTCCTTGAGAAAGTTTGGGAGAGAAAGAGAGAGCAGGGTCTTGGGACCCACCCACAGCTCACCGTCCCCCCACTTCCCTCCCTTCCCCCAACCGGTGACTCACCTCTGCAGCCTTTCATTGCGTCAGCAATGGGGGTGGGGGAAAGGCAGGGAGGGGGCACTATATAAGAGGGGTAGGGGTCTCCATTTTGAAGTGAAAGAAGGTGCTGAGGGTCCCCCTGCAAACAGCTATTAGAATCCATTATTGCCCTATCCCCTGTCCACTCCAGTTCAGTAGGGTGGGGTGACCTGGGAAGGGGACTGGGAGAAGGCTGGGGGCCACTGTCATGTCTGGGAATTGTAAGTATTAGGAAGGGAGTGCTCACCCTGATTTTCAATCCTGGGGTCCCATTCCCTCTTACCCCTACCCATTCCTGAGTGGGGGAGGGGAGAGCCGGGGGAGGGCAAAGCTGCAGAGATGAGTCACCAAGAAAGGGAGAGCGAGACAGAGATGAGGAGAGACATAAAGAGAGACAGCTACTGGAGAGACCGAGCAAGGAAAACACACACGCCATGAAGGTGGTATCCACAAACTAATGATAGAAAGGAAATTGTTTACTTCCATAATCCTGAACCAACCTCCTCCAACATCCACCTGTCACACACGCACAACACACTATCATTCAGAGTTCCACTGATATTCTGAGACACACCCATTTTCACCAACACAATGTCACACCTAGCCTAGCAGGGTCACTGAGACCCATGCTGAAGATGTGACCAGGGTAATGGGGATTCGCGTTGAAAGCCCTCATTCCTTTTACATGGGATGAAGGAATGTGACTTCAAAAATCCAAGACGCGGATCAAGGACTCAGAGGCTACGCCTTGCACACGCGACGACACACGCAAGGTCTCCTGCCTCCTCATCCACACGTACATAGCAACATATCAGCATCGTCCTCATCAAAAACACAGTTGGAGTACCTGATAATGGGGTACACCAGCCATGTTATCCCGAACACATCCCACCCAGACACCCCTGACTCGTACACACATGTACGGAAACGCAGACACACAAAGACGCCCAGGGACACACTCACACGGACGGAAACCACCTTGCGCTGCCTCGCCCGCGTCCGCGCACGTCCTGGCGCCCCCGCGTGTTACTTTTCGGCATCGCAGTCTCCGCGGCTCCGGAGCTCCGCTCCCGGGGGGCGGCGCCCAGGCTACCTCCACTCCTCCCCCTTCTGCTCGTTGCCCACCAAAGAATGGGGAAATCGAGAGCGCTGGCCACGAGAGTCGAGAGCTGGAAGTTAGACGCCTGGACCGCAGGGTTGAGGGAGGCTGGTCCTGGATGCCAAGGGGAACTTGGGGGAAGAGCCCTTAGAATTTGGACAGCAGCCTACTCTCTGGTCCAGGGGAAAGCGAAGCTGGGGGGAGTCAGGGTTCCGCGCTGCTGCCTGCCTCGCTTCTGAGCAATCGCTTCTTTCTGCTGCTTGGCTGGGGTGGGGGTGGAGGCGCGCAAGGGCCAGCAGCCTTCCCCTGCTCCCCTCCAGGAAGTCATTAGCCCCATTGCCACAGGGCTTAGAGATCCTCTCTGATACAGGCTGCTGGGGAAGGGGGAGGATAACGCGTCTTATGCCTCCCCACTGAGAAGAAGTGAAACAGACACACAGGGTGGGCTAAGGGTACATTTTATTGCAACACAGACAAGGTTGAAGTGACAGGGATGGTGGCAGCATGGCCAGGCACCGGAGGCAGCAGAGGCAGAGCAGCACAGCAGGAAAGCTGGGAACATTGGTGAAGCAGCGGCTGTGTTCTTTGCCCACCTCCCATCTCCTGGCTCCCTCCTCTGCCCACGTCTTGTATTCCATCCCGAGCGAACCCTGTGTTTGCTGTCAAAGAACCCTTCCCAACTGTCCATTGTCCAACAAGATGTTCAAGTTACCACCATCATGCAGTGAGTTTCTGAGGCAAGCTTTGGGCTTGGGACCTAGGTTCTAGTCCTTGCGAGGTTCCCAGCTACTGCGAGTGACTGGGAAGTCACTTTGATTTTTCTAAGCCTCTGCTTCCTTTCTCTGTGGTAGAAGTGAAGACCCAGTGTAGGAGACAGCACTGTGTAAATGCAGCTGTTACTACTTGCATTTAAATAGAAGACTGTCAGAGTCCAAAAAGCATAAAGGAATCAGAGGAAGGGAGGAGTGTCCAGAAATATCTGGAAGCGGGGATTAGTTTCACTAGAAGGCAGCCTGGTTAGAATCAGGAGACAGTCGCACACCGGTTGAGGGACCTGCCCTCCATTGCACCAAACTCTCCGAGCCAAACCCCTTGGTTCATGCCACTGGTTGGAGGCATCCGGAGGGGGCCTGCGAGGTAGCAACACTGTGCAAAATTGGAGGAAACGGCAGTCAGAGGGGACAGGCTCAGGAAGGTGCATCATGAGTGTAAACAGAGGGCCAAAGGGGGTGGCGTTATAAATCTATTTCATTTACTGGGTCTCTCTCCCTATTGCACACAGGGTGGGTGATGAAGAGTTCATGATGAAGGGGAATAAAGAGGCAGAAACACCAGCAATGAGTAGCTAAGTGTCCGGGAAGTCAAGGGAGGAGGAGGAGGAGGTGGACACAGAGAGGATTGAGAGGACACTGAACCAGAGACACAGGAGGCTGAGAGGGCATGGAGGAGGGGAGCACGGGGCAAGCTCTGAGGGCTTGAAAAAGAGCAGGAGGGAGAAATGTAATAGGTATTGGGCAGCTGTGCTCCTGACCGTGCTGGGCATTGCATCTGTGTCTGCTCGCTTCCACCCACGAGGAGGCAGAAGGGAAAGGCCAGGAAGGGCAGAGTTCACTCCCAGGCTAAGGCAACAGATAGGGAAAGGCTCTGTGAAGGAACCGGTCCTTTGGTGGGGAAGGGGAAAGGATGGATAATAGCAGTGCAAGGGGCTCCCCCAAACCTGGTGATTCAGATCAGGCCGTGGGCAACTAGAAGGGGCGCTAGAAGCAAGATGACAGAGAGAGACAGGGGGGAAAAGGAAAGGGAGGGGTGGATATCAGGTAAGGGGAGGCGGCAGAGCAAAGGGCAGAGGGAGGAGGTGGAGTTTGCAAATGGGGGCGGGATCTGGGGAAGGGGCCTTTTGTAACACGCTCCTTCTTTCTCCTCAGATAGTAGAGGCCTCAGATGTCGGCCTCCAGCAGGTACTGTTCAGTGTAACCCTTGACCAGCTCGAGCCCCAAGCCGGCCTGGCAGAAATCAGCCAGTTGTGACCACAACTGGGGCGCCAGGAAGAGCTGGCACATGACGTTAAGGCCAGCGAGGCCCGGGGCCTGGCGCTGCAGGTGCCACAGAAGCTGGCTCTGCACTTGCGCGCTGTCGCAGCCGAAGGCGTCGATGTTGAGGTAGCACCAAGTGCCATCTCCGCCATGCGGGATGGGGAAGGGGCGCGTGCACAGCGTGAGCACGCGCGGGCGCGCACGGCTGTCCACGCACCACTCCAGGCCCTTGGCCGCCAGCAGGCGCAGGTTGCTCTCCCTCGGCTGGTAGGGCTGCCAGTCCTGGATGATGGTCCCACCCGGAAGCACGTCACGCTGTACGGAGGGCGACAGCAGGAGGCGTGCTACGTCGCCGCCGGCCTCCGACAGGGCCTCAGTGGGCAGCGGTGAGAAGGTGCCGGTGGCCCGCAGTGCAGACAGCCGCGCGCCCAGCCCGGCCAGCAGCGCCGATGCGTTGAATCGGACCAAAAGGATGCCCTGCGGGGGGCACGAGTGAGCGCAGGACGGGCGGTGGGAGGGCTGGCGAGCCCACCGCCTCTCGGTATCTTCACTCCCACATTCACACCCACGGTCTTCCCACTTAGGCCCCACAGGACAGATCGTGCGGAGCCGGATGGAGTGGAATATGTGAAAGTCTGGGTCCCCGAGGATAGTATGGAGGAACCAGGGGCAAATCCTCCGAATAGAAGAGTTGGGGGTCAGTGTGGAGTAGCCATGGAACTGGGGGTGTGGGCCCCTGGGTCTCCGAGGGAAGTGGAAGCAGATGAGTTGGTTGGATGGGGGAGGACGGAAGGGAAGGAAGAAGGCTCAGATTAAGATGTTTGGGTTCCTGAAGGGAGTCAGGATCGACGTAGGGGAGGCAGGGTCACCAGAGTCCGACTCCTGGCCACATCAGCCGCCCGGACTAAGGGCTGAGGCTTGACCGGGGGGATTGGGAGCTGTGTGACTTCCCCTGAGCAAAAGGGCCTGGGTAAGGACTGGGAGTCCCAGGGCAGGGCTCACGCGCACCGCACTCAGTAGAGCCGTCAGTGAAAGAAAACCGATGACAGGCTGGGCCTGGGGGAGGACGCCCAGAGGCCAGAGGGGACAGGACGGGCCATCCGGCCCCCCTTGTCCTTCTCACCTGCTTGGTGATTAGGCGGTATTTCTTCAGCTCCTGGGGGCCCAACTGGTCGTCCCGGGTCAGCCGTACTACCTTGACCCCCGGGTGCTGTCGCTTGACCAGCTGCAAGCAGAAGCGCTGCAGCAGCCCGGCCACGCCCTTGCCACGCTCCCAAGGCGCCACGCGCAGCCCCTCCACCAGAGCCGTCTCCCCGGCGTCGATCACGTGCACCGACTCCAGCGCGATCTGCAGACCGAGGCCGTTAGGGGACCCCTTTCCCGCCTAGGCCCCTTTCCGCTCACAAGGTTTGCCTCTTCCCACGCTGGGCGCTCCTTCGTCACCACCCTGGGAGCCAGGCTAGATCTGGGGCCTGCCCAGGGAGCTCTCCTCAGCACTTGGGTCTCGGATTCCAGGGCCGATCATTCGCCGGGGTTGCTTCCACCTCTTGAGATGCTGCGGCTCCTGGTGCACCAGGTCCCTGACCGCTCGCCACGCCTCCTTTCCTTGGCTCCACCCCCTGATACCTACTACGCCTCTTCCTCTTAGCTCCGCCCCGAGCTCATCTCAGAGCTGGTCCCACTCACTACAGCATCCAGGCCCTTTGTGCAAGGATTCAGTTTACTAAGAGGTCCTGGCTCCACTCTACCTGCTCCCACCTCCAGCCTATCTCCACTTACCTGCTTCCCTCTTTTTGGGCTCCTGCCCTCTGAAAGTCGTCAAATAGATCCTCAAATACTGAAACTCACCAGTCCCTCCCGTTCCTCTGCTATTCTGAGTTCTACACGTCCCCACCCCACCCTCACTGGCTGGGCCCCTAGATCCGTAAGCCCTACTCTTTGGTTCCGAAGCCAACTCTATATCCTCAGCAACCAGGTGAGGGCTGGGGAAGAGGCTCGCTTCCTCTCTTTCCTAAGATCCAGGAACCAAAACGTGGCTTCACCTTTTTTCACTTGGGCCCCTCCCCCCCCACACACGTTCTCACCACTCCTCCATTGCGCTTGGCCAGCACCACAGTGCGGTTGGGATCCCGGAGCCAGCTGTGGTAGCGGCTGGGAAGGTAGTCGAGGCCCCCGTAGATGTCCCCAGAGATGGCCAGCACCTCCTCAAACTCCTGTTCTGTGGCCACCACGAAGTCCAACTGTTCGGCCTCAGGCCTGGATCCGGACCTGGGCTTGGACCCCAAGGAGTTGGCCTTGGCCTCAGGCCCTGACTCAGCCCCCGGGGTCTTGTCTTCAGCCTCAAGCGCTGATCCAGACTTGGCCATGGTTCTGGCCTCCTGTAGCCAGGTCTCTGAGAGTGGCTCCTCATCTGGCTCAGGCTCTTTTTTGGCCTTAAGGACCTCTGAGGTGGCTATGCCACAGCTAGCTTCCAGCTTCATTACCCTGCAGTAAAGAGAGAACCCAGCATCCAGGTCAGAGCCCACTGTTTCCACATCTGGCCCCCTACACACAAACAGTCCCCACAACCCCTTCTTACACAAACACCGCTTTTCTTCTTGTCTCCACTCAGCCCCTGGGAATAGAGGGCCTCCAGCTCCCCACCTCCCACCAGCTCCCAGCACTCCCAGTCCTACCCTGCTCCACTCTACCGGAATGTCCCTCAACACTCACAAACTCAGGACCCCGTGAGCTCCCCTGCAGTTCCAGTCAGCCCAAGGACTCAAAGGAAAGGTGTGGTGGGCGATAAATAATGGAGGGACACTCCCTCAAGGGACCCACCACCTCTCTGCAAGAACAACATGAGAATGAAATTCTCATCAACCTCCAGTCCCCCTGCTGAGGGTTTGGGAGGGTGGGGGGAGAGCAGAGGATTCAACTCCTCCACTTTCCTGCCACTGTCACTTATCATTCCAGGGCAAAGGGAGGGGATTGTAGACCCCAGATCTCCTTTACGTTGCTGCCCCAGTGCCCTCCACCCTCGACACACATATTCAAACATAAACCAAAGAGCGGACAGATGGACAACTCCATTAGAAAATTTGAAGCCGCCACTCCCAGGCTCATCAAAACCATCCACTCCTTTCTTGAGTCTGTTCCCTTCTCCTTAGGGAGATTTGGCTCCACTCCCAGGTAAGACGATCATTTTGAAAAGGATTCTGTTGGAGCTCCAGCAAACAAAATGTCCATCAAGGTCATACCCCCTCCCCATTTTCCTCCTCTCCAAGGATGGAGTCCCTCCTCTTCTCCCTTCTCTCTCTCCTCCTCCTCCTCTTCTTTTAAAATTTGTTCCTGTAATCCTTGCCCCATTATCTCTCATACAGGGATTTCTCTGCCCTTCCCATTCCTCGAAGACTCCTTTTGGGGTCAGTCCCCTGTGGATCTGGCACCACTTTGGTCTCTGGCTTTTCTCTTTTCCCTGCTCACAGGCAGGGCCAAAGAGAAAGCCCCCGCCCGAAGTCCTGATGACTCCTTATTGCCAGACCTCACTCCTCCAGACCAAATCAACCAATCAAATCCTCCTAATCTCTCTGTCAGTCAGTTATAATTCTCCCCTCACATAACCTACATTAAACATCATTAACCAACATCGCAGGGGGCACACATACCAGCTACTTTGTGAAGGGTGATATTGGCTTAGTTGAATTTCTTTTTTAAACAAGAGCATGACCTAGGCTTGGGAGGGGCACCCAGAGGTGGTTTAGGGATGTTTTTAGCTTCCATACGATAAATGTGGCTTACACAAACAGAGTGCTTGCTGTACAAACAAGCTTCAAAACATGAACACCATCTTCCTCATTCTTTTCAATCTGATACCAATGCCTAAGGCTCTCCCAGATAAGCCAGCTGAGGTAAGACAACTCGGACCAGTATCATCAGAGGCACAGGCTCAGAGGACCTCAGAGCCGCTGCTAGGTCCATTAGAGACCACCAAGTTCAACCCATTCCTTTCACATAAGGAAATCAAGGCCAAAGATGGTTAAGATCTTACCTAAAGCGACGCAGCTTGGGCAGAGCCAGGCTAAAAGTTAAGTTTGCCTGGTTCCTAGGCCAGAGGGAGAGACATCTTTTTTTGTGTATCTGGATCTCCAAACCCAGGCTGAAGAGCAAGGATGGGAATTACTGAATCTTTGGCAGGAGTCAGAGGTCTCAAGTGCTAAGGGCTAAGCTGACTCAGAACCAGAGATAGAGTTTTGGGAGGAACCCCCATTGTCTTCCCCTCACTGTCAGCAATTTCCAGACCAACAACAAGCTCAGGCATCAGACTCCTTGCACCAGTCTCTGGGAATGATGGGTCCTAGAGATGAGCAGGTTAACTTGTGGCTCCCATCTGCATCTCCAGGCAACCTCACCAGCTGTTGTTCTGGGTCCCTGGAAAATACAAGCTGGTAGTTCAGGGGTAACTCCAGCAATTCCCCACTGCCTCCAAAGGGAGCAGATGTGAGCAACTTGTAGACTGGAACACATCCAACAAATCTGACATTAGGCTCTTATTTCCCTCCCTTGCTTTCAAGATGGGGAGACTATTTCCATAGGTGTCTCTATAACATCTCAGATACCGTTGTTTGTAAGGGGAGGCGGAGAGGCAGGGAGTTCCCAGGGTCACAGGGAAGAAGAGTTTGCCAATTCTTCCCCCAGCTTTTCTTCCCAGGCAGTCCTCTACTCTTATTCTTTTTGGGGGGACACAAAGGTTCCAAGGTCCTTAAACTCTGTGGGAGGTGGGTGCTGGAAACAAAACAGGTCAGGGGTTCGGGGCCAAGCCAAAGTTACTGGCCATTTCTCCCAATCCTTGCTGCACACCCCCATCACTTTCAACGTGACACCCTCCAACCTGGCTTCTTGAACTATAACTCCTGTAAAGTGTCTAGGCAGAGGCAGCCCTGTTCATCCAGGGCACTGTGGGAAATGTAGTTCAGATGTCTGGACCAAGCTCTGGGATGAGGGGCAGCATTTCCCTTGCATCCATATGCCCACATCGTTGTATCCGTTCTTTCAATCTCATAAATATGAATGATCACTCTGGGGAGACCGGGACGATTGGAGCCATCGCCGGGGATGCTGGGAGCCCACCCCCACGCCACTTCCACCGCACCCCACACACCTGAAATACTGAGGTCGCAGCTTTTCGGAGCTGAAAGAGGGAGGAGAGGGAGCAGAGAGGCGGAGACAAAGAGACGGCAGCTACACAAAGCGCCCAAAGAAGAGAGCCAAAAGGACGAGAAGGAAAGCCGAAAGGAGACAAAGGCGGACAAGGAGATTCCTGGCGGGAGAGGGTGGGAGAGGGGAGCGCCAGGAGGCACAGATACCGAATCACAGACATGATACCTCGTGACTTAGAGCTCAGCGGATGCCAAAAAAAGTCCGAACACTGCACCCCAGCCCCAGGGAGACCATAAATAGAAAGCAGCGTGACACACCCCCCTTCACCCTGGGTGTGTGGTAGGGGAAGGGGTCAAGGCAAAGAGAAAGCCAGAAAAGAGGCTGGAAGAGAACAGAGACCTCGAGATGAGAGGAAGGGAGACAAGATGAAGTGGGGCAGAGGCAAGGGATGAGGAAGGCGGACCAACGAGTAGGAGCGAGGGGGTCCCCCAGAGGGCCACAGCCAGAGGATGGAGACTGTACTGGAGTGTCTTCGCGGGTCTTCCCTCAGCCCCCTTCGTGGAATGGGATTGGGGGAAGCAGGCAGGAGGGAGACTCCGAAGGAAGCTATCTAACTTCGCAGGGGTCCCCCTAGCCTCCAAATCCTGGGGACAGGTGGGAGCAAAAGGGCGACGGGGTGGGAGAGGGACGATGGGAGAGCGCATCTAAACACCTGAGGCGAAGTCACGGTCTTAGTTGTCTAGGTCACAGGACTGGAGGGTTTGGACCTTAGGGGGCGCAGCGGCTTTCTTCCCCGGGAGTACGATGGCCTCTGCCGTCCCCATTCCGCGGTGGAGGAGCACGCAGCCCCCAGCCCCCCAGTCCTCGCAGCTCCCTTACCTTGCCGGAGTCGGAGCCAGGGCCGGGATGCTGAGAAGCAGAGCTAAGCAGCCAAGGAGACAGCGAACTCTGCCGAGAAGTGGTCACTTCGGAGCCCCGAGGGTCAAATTCGGGCGACGCGCGGGGACTGCATGGGTTCAGACTCGGAGTTCGAACGAGCAGGTGGGGTCTGCGCCGCAGCTCAGTGCGGCCCGCGGGCTCCAGCGCTCAGCGGTTCTGAGTTCGGGCGGTGAGTGTAGCTCCGGAGGCGAAGCGCGGCTGGGCCCAGGCGTGCGACTCCGAGGGGCGGAGACCCCAGCGACGCGGAGGAAACACGGCATGGATCTGGAGCGGACTCAAGTCCGGCCGGGGGCTGGCGGGGGCGGGGGTAGGGTTGCAGTAGAGAGGAGCGGTAGTCGCAGGCGGTGCGGTACCCGCGGCAGGCGCAGCTGGATGGCCGAGTTATACGGGCGAGACTCCGCCCCTTGTCCCGAGGGGGAGCGGCGCTGAGGGTGACAAGTGTCTCGGGTTTTGGTGGAGTGGGTGATTGCTGGCTTAGCTGTCGTCCGGTGACCCCAGCACCTCGGTCTGCGAGTCCCTACAGCGCCGCAGTCCCCCTCTTCCAGGGCCACCCCCGAACGTAATCCGCCCCCTCTCCAACCTCAGGCCAACTAGGCAAGAGCGACTGGAAACCGATGCCGAGTCGACGGCCCTAGGGACCAGGTCGGAGAAACTGATAGAGGAAATTGGAAACCGGTGAAGATCGGAAGCGGAGAGACACCCAGAGACAGAAACAGAGAGACTGAAAGGAGCGAAGCGAGGCCGACACGGGTCAGACGGGCCACCATTCCCCGGGGTCGCAGCGCAGCCTTGTGACCTGGCGGCACAGGCCGGCTCAGCTCCCACTCAGCCGCTCATTCCTCACAGGCCATCAGGCAACAAGCCCCCCGCGTGGTAGCACTCAGGAAGAAGGACTTCCAGGAACACCCGTGTGCGCCAAGCACACGCACGCAGAGCTCTGTGCACACGCACAGGCCGCGGATCTGTGCACACAAGGGAGCCGCACTCCGTGCCAAGCCGGATGGGTGGAGGAGAGAGAGGTGGGAGCAAAAGCAAAGTGTGGCCCTGGAACCCGAGTGGGTAAAGCACTGCCCCTGACTCTAATAAGCTTGTGGCCAAACCTCTTAACTCCTGAGGGCTCCCCTACCCCCATAAAGTGAGATAAATACTCCTGTAAAGAGCCAGGAAAGTGATGGATGCCAAAGGTCTTTAGTAACTTAAAGCACTGCGGGGAATATTAAGGTTTGCTGAGGATGGGACCCCTTCGCTGTCTTCTTCCAGGGTCTGCCCAGCTCCCATGCTCCCCACTTCCCACCAAAGTTGATCCCTCACCTGTCGCATTCCATTTTTTATACTGTCCAAGGTGATAACTCCATAAGCTGGTAAACTGATCCCATTGGCTGTGCTAATATGATAAGAGAGGATCGTGTTCCTGGACTACAACCCAAGTGAGTAAAGGGATGAGAGTCATCTCTTGAATGTAGACCCACTAGGCCAATGAGTAACCGAGAAGTCACTCAACTTTTTTATTATAGGACTTCCCCCTCGTTGCTGATTTTTGAAACTGCTAACACAGGGCACATCTCACAAAGCTGAGTTAAGGTGGAATGTGCTCAATTGTGGGAAAACACCTCAAAAAGGTAAAGGTGTTGGAGGAAGAAGTCACTAACGGCAGAAAGGAGATGCAATCACATTCTAATCCCTCCCCTTTTACCAGAAACTTCCTTTTCTTTTCTTTCATTAGAAGCTCTTGGATTGGTCCAACATTCACCAACTTCCAATTCTCTCAATCAGACTTAATTTCCCCAAAGTTTCATGTCCAAGTCACTCAGAGTAAGATGTCACTGCTCATTGGGCCTATCAAAAGCCATCTTTTTCTAAAACCATCGTGCTCAGACTTCTCCATCCTGACTGCCCTAGAGGATAGGGCCAGTGGTAGTAAGAAATTGAAAGATAACTCTCCCAGCAAGAAAGAGCAAGAGGCATTTAGCATCCTTAAGCGATCGAAGGATTCAGGGAGGTAGGCCATCACTCTGTGCTACATTCTTTGAAATGGACCAAGGTCAAGGCCAGTTGGGGATGGGAGAGAGATCTGCTAGTTGAAAGGTGAGAGCCTGGCTTCTCAGACCTGTGTTCCAGAGCCACTGTGTAACCCCTACTGGTGGTGATATATGTGTGAGCCACAGAACCACCTAGAAAGTTGATAAGGCACTGTGGTTTAATCCTTCACAACACTGTAGGATGAATGGAACTGTTTAGTTGCTTTACAAATGAAGAAAGTGGGTCCTAAGAGGTTCCATGACTTGGACTAGGTCCCATAGTTGGCAAGGGACGCTGTCAAGTACTCTGACTACCAACTCAGACCCTACTGACCACTCACCCGTCAGAGGTCAAATTTACCTTGTGAAAACACTTTGCAAAGTATAAAGCATGAAGCAGATGTCAGTACTATTAATGCTGGAGATTTCCAGTAGTCACTCTGAATTTTGTAAACACTGTCTTGTACCTTGGAGTTCTGAGTATTTGCTTTGACCCTCATGCTGGGCTTGTTTATTTGGGCCTTTTATTTGCGCAAGCCTATTTTTTGTCTTCCCTCTGAGCCAAGTATGCCTTACTGTCAGCAGAGTGGTACCCTTGGTCCCTATCATTTCAGCTGGGCCCATCCTTTACTTCAGGACCCTCCCCATCTGCCTCTTCCTTTCCCACCCTTCCCCCACAACAGACCACCTTGGATCTTCTTCCCAGGCGTTCTGAACACCTCTGCATCTGGGATTCTGGGTGACTAGGACTTCCTCCTCCAGATTTGTGAGTTTTGAGTGTTTTCTTCTCTGATCCATCTCCTTCCAAGGCTTAGTCCCCTGCCCTCTCCCTGATACAGTGACCTCTCCTCTACTTGGGCAATTCCTTAATGTACGAGTCAGGTCTTGACTTTCCAAGATGTCTCCAGCTATCTATGGAACATCTGCATTTGGATGAGGGTAGGAAAGATACAGAAGTGCTTTACAGGAACTGATCTGGATACCTCAGATGCTTTATGTCATGCAACCTTCACGTCAAGCTCATTTTGCTGATAGGATCATTTGCAAAGATCCAAGGGTTGAATTGGTCCAAAGTCCCAGAGCCAGTGAGCTCCTAAAAGCCTTACTTGGAATTATAGCACTGAAAAGAATCAGATCACCCCAGAAGGCAAAATGTCCCAGATGCCACACACTCACTGGTGACTCATCGATTCCTCATCTGTAAAGAGGGCATAGCACCTAACTTCCAGTAAGGACTGAATAAGATAATGTTTGTAAAGTGCCTAGCATAGCATAGAAATTCAATGAATGGTAGGTCGCTGTTATGATTTAGCCATCTGGAGCAGCAATTTCCCAATGGGGTGCATTATATGAGATGTGCTCAAAAAATACAGTGAATGTTCAAACTGAAAAAAATTTTTTTTACAGTAAAAGATACTTTGCCATTAATATCCCTCAAAATACTCCCCCTCGCTTCGAACACACTTATACCATCATTCTTGCCACTTTCTGAAGCAGTTCTAGAAGTCCTCTTTTGTGAGTGTCTTAATTGTGCTGTCATGGCTGCCTCGATGTACTGAATCAATTCAAAACATATACTTTTCATGGTCATTTTGACTTTGGGGAAGAGCTAGAAGTTGCATGGTGCCAGATCCGGTGAATAAGGTGGATGAGGACACGCCGTAATGTTTTTATTTGACAGAAATTGCTGTACCAGAAGCGATGTGTGACATGGAACTTTTCTGTTGCGGTCACAAAATACGGTGAATGCTGCTGCCGAGTGCCGTCCAACAGAATGGCAGGGATCTTCAATATGGGAAGTGGCGCCTTGAACCTCAGTAACAGTGTGTGACAAGTTTCAACTTGTTTGGTGCAGTCAGTTGGGTGTGAACTACGGTTGAGAGAAGGTGTGTTTTCAAATGTGCTGTAAATCATCCTCCATCATGACAATGCTCCATGTCACACATCGCTTCTGGTATACGGCAATTTCTGTCAAATAAAAACATTACGGTGTGTCCTCATCCACCTTATTCACCGGATCTGGCACCTTGTGACTTCTGCCTCTTCCCCAAAGTCAAAATGATTCAGGACATCGAGGCAGGCATGACAACGTAACTAAAGACACTCACGAAAGAGGACTTCCAGAACTGCTTCAGAAAGTGGTCAGAATGATGGGATAAATGTGTTCGAAGCGAGGGGGAGTATTTTAAGGGGGATTAATGGCAATGCGTCTTTTACTGTAATAAATTTTTAAAAATTTAAACATTCATCATATTGTTTGATCACACCTTGTAGCTTGTACACTGGAATTCAGACGTAACTGAAGCCTCTCTTGTTTATTCTCCTTCCAGGACTGTCAGACTCTAAACTCCATGAATCAGGGGATACAAAGACAGAAAACCATTGAGCTTGACCATGGTTAACATCATAGTTATCGTTATATAAGTGTCTTTGATACTTAGTTCAGGTCTTGGCACATAGTAGGTACTTAATAAATGTGTAATGAATTAATGAATTATTTCAATCTATTTCTGCAGTTGGATAGAGTGAAACCGGACTGAATATTTATCAAAGGTCACCCAATTGGGTAGCCCTCAAAACCAGACTCCTGGTATACTAACCCCAAACCAATATGCAGCCCAAACTTAGTTTCATTTCTAAAGGTTAGGTGTGACTACTGTGCTTACAAGTACAATTTCATATCTTCTCTCCCCCAGCCAACAGATTCCTCTCTATAATCCCCATAAATCAACTCTGGCTATAATGTCTGTTCATTTGTTAAGCAAGCATTAGTGTCATCTTCTATGGGTCTAGCTGATTCCACTTCTGCTCTCAATGTAGCGGCCATCAAAAAAACCCAAACATTTTTACTCTGGAGAATATCTAACATACACAAACATAGAACAGTGCTGTATAATGAAGCCCCATTAGCCTATTATCAGCTTCAACTCATAACTAATATACCACAGGCTACTTCCCATCTTTCCTAATATTTTGAAACACATTTTTGAAACAAATTTTAGACATCATAACATTTCATTGGTGACTATTTCAGTAAATCATTTAAATATCATTACCACATTGATATGGACTGAATTATGCCATCTTCCCAATGCATATGTTGAAGCCCTAATGCCTACAGTGACTGTATTTGGAGATAGGGGCTTTAGGAAGGTAATTAAGGTTAAATGAGGTTGCTAGGGTAGGACCCAAAGCCTATAGGATTAGTGTCTTTATAGAAGAAGGACCAGAGATATCTCTCTCTCTCCATGCACACACAGAGGGGAAGGCCTGTGAGGAGGCAGAGAGAAGGTGGCTGTCTATAAGCCAGAAAGATTGTCTCACTGCTGACAACTTGATCATAGACGTTTAGCCTCCAGAAGTGGTATTTTGTTACATCAGCCTGAGCAGACTAAAACACATACCTAAAATAATTTCTCTCCCCATTGCACCCCCCCATCACTCACTGTGGGGCAAGCCAGCTGCCTAGTCTTGAGAAATTCAGGTAGCTCAAGTGGGAGAAACCCACTTGACAAAGAACCGAGGTCTAAATCCAATCCTCAGAAATGCAGGCCTGTCAACACACGTGAATGAACTTGGAAGTGGATCCTTTAACCCCAGCGGAGCCTTCAGATACTGTCATCCTAGTCTATAGCTTGACTGCAATTTGATAACCTTAGGCCAGAATCTCCCAGCTAAGCCTCTCTCTCAGAAACTGTGTGATAATAAATGTTTATCACTGTAAGCTGGTTGGTTTTGGGGTAATTTGTTATAAATTCATCAAGACGTAACTGATACAATTGACATATATTTTAAGTTTCTTTTATTCTATAAGTTTCCCTTCCATCTTTCTCTTTTGCAATTTATTGAAAAAAAATGAATCTTGGTCCTGTAAATGTCCGCACCATCTGTCTTCTGCTGATTACACCTCCATGATGATTTTTACTATATTCCTCTCTCCTCTATTTGTTCTGTAGTCTGTAGATCTACCTGTCTTGTCCAATATGGCAGCCATCAGCCACGCATGACTATTGGGCACTTGAAATGTATCAACACAACTGAGGAACTGAGCTTTTTATTTCGTTAACTTTGAATTATAGTAATTTAAATTTTAAAACAGATATAATTGATTCAGTTATTGGAAAACTTTTAAGTAGGCTCAGAACAATGTTTTCAATTAGGAATCTACTTTTCACGTGTGAATTTTATAAACTCTAAATATGGATCAAGCATTTCTAATGGGTGTTTAGCGTCTAACTTGAAATATGTCCTATCTGTAAAATACAAACCGGATTTCAAAGACAGTCCAAAAAGAAAGTACGTAAACTATTTCATTACTATTTTTATATTGATTACATATTAAAATAATATTTTGGACATATTGGGCTAAATAAAACATTAAAATTAATTCCATTGGTTTTGTTTTACCTTTTAAAAGTAGTTACCACTAGAAAAGTTTAAATTATATATGTGGCTCACGTTAAATTTCTTGCTAAAAGTCAGGTTGTACTTTTTTGGACAGACTGTTTCATAGGTGATGCTGCATTCTTCCATTAAAGGCTCAGATCTGATTATCTTGTTCAATCTTATCAGACATGGATGCTCAAAACTTTAATCAGTTATCAGGGTTTGCAAAGTGGTGCTATTCTTATTCTGTCATTCTGGGTTTTTATTTTTGTTTTTTTTTTGCTTGCTGGAATACCTATGAAAGGAAACTTGTTCGCCTCTACTATGATTACTCTGAGGCATAGTTTGTGAAGGAAAGAGGATAAATGCTTTAAAATTTCCCTTTATTTGTGAATTTTCAAGATAATGAGTTGGTTCCCCAGCATCCTTTAATGATGATCAGCTATTATTTTTAGAGCCATTAAGAACTCCTGGATTTTAAACCTGTTTCATGTGGTGTGAGCCAATGCAGTTATCGTCCTTATTGATGCTCAAGTTATTCAGCTTTTGGGGTAAACTGGGGTTTTAAAACGACACAGAAGGGTCATGATAGATCTTTGGGAAGAGCTACAGGGATGCAGGAGAAGAGATGTGGGAACCAGCCTGGCAGATGGGCAAATCAAGGGAGGTGTGGTATCCAGGAAGTGGAACCTGAAATGAGTCTTAAAAATTCCCCTCCACATGATAAAGAAAAGCAGGGTCCTTCCAGTGGGAGGGAACAGCCTGAGCAAGGCCCAAAGTTGAGAAACAGCCTGCTTTGCAACAACAAGCAGCTCTGGGTTGCACCCATCCTGTAGGCAGGGAATGAAACGGGGAGGGTTTTAAGCAAGAGACAGTCAAATTTGCCTTATGAGTAGAAGCCGCCCTCTGGTGGCCACGTGGAGGATGGCATAGAGGGAAGAAGCCCTAGGAGGAGGTGACAAGCTGAGCTCCTAAGGCTTCTTTAATTCATAGTGTAAGTCTTCATAGTCACTCTTCCAGATCACGAGCAGAAATCATGCAGCGTTGGGGCTTATTATGCAACTACACGGGATGAGAAATTGTAGAGGGAAGCTCCTTAATGGCTCTTTACTGTGGGGCTCAGGCCTCTTGAAAATAGAATAGAGTTTTCAGGGCAACGGAGAGATCCATCTTCTACCTGTGTACTTAGCACGTGCACTTTTCCAAAGAGAAGATCCCCTGGCAAATGCTGGCCACCACCACATGGAGCATTTTTTTTCTAATTTGCACAAAGACCACCTCTAGGTAGATGCAGCCTCCAGGCACAAGCAGACGGTGCTTTAGTGTGAATTTTTAAAAAGCACCTGTTGTAGGTTGAATTGTATTTTCCCCAAAAGTATGTTGAAGTCCTAACCCCTAGTAGCTGTGAAAGTGACCTTATTTCAAAATAGGTTCTTTGCAGATGGAATCAAGTTAAGATTAGGTCACACTGAGTAAGAGTAGGTCCTAACCAAATATGACTGGTATCCTATAAGAAGAGAGAAATTTGGACACAGACACAGGGGGAGAATGCCACTTGACAACAAAGGCAGAGATTGGGGTGATGCAGCTGCAACCCAAGGATTGATGACCAACCCCAGGAACTAGAAGAGGGAAGGAAGGATTTGTCTCCTACAGATTTCAGAGGGAGCAGGGCCCTGCCAACACCTTGATTTGACCTCCAGAATGGTGAGACAATAAATTGTTGTTGTTTTAAGTCTCCAAGTGAGTGATACTTTGTTATGGCAGCCCTAGGACTCAAATTTAGCGTCCTTTCTTTCCATGATGGACACAGCCCTACTTCCAGCTCTGTGAAGGAAGCCCCCATTCACTCCCACCCCCAGCTGGGTATCTGGTGCAGGGCACAACCTACAAACCACATGGCTGATTTCCTCGGCACTGGGTCTCTTGGACTCACTTCATTTGTTTCAGCACTCACCATGCGCCAGGCATCATGACCACCATGACACAGTGAAAATGCACAAACCCACAGACACACTTCCTGGCCTCAATACTGGTATTTAATAATATGAGATGAGAAATATTGAACAAGCTATACGTTGGTGAAACAAAACAATGGTTTGCATAACGTGACGGTTCGTATAATATCATCATATAATGTAATTCTTGTGATGTGGTTAGGCAAAAATTTTGTGGAAAAGAGGTGGGTGAGATAATAGTGACAATGGCTAACATTTATGAAGCATCCCAGCACGCACCGTGTGAAACACTTTACATTCTCGTCTCATTTAAAGCTCAGAGTGATGACCTTGGTGGAAGGGACTAAGGCTTAGAGAAGTCATTTGAGTCCACCAGGGTCTATACCTATTAAGTGCTAAATACTGGAATTGAGCTGAAACTTGATGGTAGGAGTTCTAAGGATGGTGGGCAGAACTCTGGTTAGGAAGGGAGCAAATTAAGGATGAATGGGAAACGGGGCTGGCTGGGCTCTGGTTGTGGGGTTCCTCGAATGCTTGCTGAGGAGTTCACACCTTCTAATGGTGAGGATCTAGTGACAGTGAGTAGGAAGAAGGACGTGATGAAAACAGTACTTTAAGAAAGAGCATGAGAATGCATTAGATGGAAAATGAGAGGCAAGACCTCTGATTTCTGAGGAGTGTTCCCAGAGGGACTCCATGGGAGGGAGGGGGGCATGGAGTAAGGAAAGAAGCTAAAAACCACTTAGAAAGAAAATAGAAGAGTCCAGAAAGTATGACTTGGGTTCTGGAAGATAGGGAGAGAGGAAGGAGACAAGGGTGATTCTGGCATCTCCAGTGTGTACCTGAGCAGGGATAACCTCTGGTGGACGCAGGCAGTTCAGGATATGGAGCTCACTGGATACACAGACACCATGTTCTGCCTGTAGATAGATTGACTTTTCAGAGCCAGAGGGATGAGCAGGTGGGGAGCACGCACAGGGCTGGAGCTTGGGAGGAAGGACCAGCAGAAGGACTGCAGAGGAGCCCACCTCTGAGAGGTGATGGCCAGGGTCCCAAAGCACATTAGGGTTCTTTGTGCATGGGTGGAGGGTGAATGGGATGGCGCAGGATTCTCACTGTCTGGTCTGGATCTTCTGAAACAGTTACAATGATGCCTCACCTGCCCGAACCTCCTCTGGCCTGCTGGGTTGACTCCTCTACCAGTTCTGAGGGCTCCTCCCTGCCCCAGCCCTCTGCAGTGCTGGCCTTTTCCCTCTTTCTCCAAAAAAACTTCTAGATGGTTCCTCCTGCTGCATCGTGGCTGAGTGGGAACCCACCCAGGAGAGAAATTCAAGGGTAGAGAGTGGTGGGAAGCCAGTGGATGACAGTTTTCCTCAAGCTAAACAAAGACCTCTGTCTGTGCAGTTGTCCCACGAGGGTGCGTGCGTCTCATTCACGTCTCAGAATAACTCTGTGTATGTTCAGTTGGTGAAAATTCAAGCTGTGCCTTGTGATTGGGGTACATTTCTGTGTTGTATTTCAATAAAGAGTTTCAATAAAACCCACAATCTGAAGTAGATAGTCCCATGACCAGGGGGAAACTGAAGCTTGGAAAGGTTAAGTGACTTGGCCCAGGTCAGGGTCAGTAGTTGAGATTCAAAGCCAGGTCTGTGGGACTCAGAGATGGGTGCCATTCTTCCCCCTCTGACCACTCAGAGGACCCTTCTCCCTGCTGCTCCCCCATGGTGCTAAGATAGTCATGGGCCACTTTGGGTCCTCAAACCCAGGTTTTGTGTCAAGTCTCCCCTTGAAATATGCGCCTTCCAACTCTGTCCTATTTCTGTTCCTAATAAATGGCCATTGTCACAGCACCAGTGCAGCCATGTGGCACATTTCTTAGTGAGGGTCTATGACCTGGAGATTGGAGCCAGAAGTGCCAGGCCCCTGCTCTGGGGCCTGGGCTCAAGCTCATCCTGTTTAGAGTCTTGATTCTGACTAGGGGCTCCAATGTCGATCAGGGCCTGACACCTGTCAGCCAACCTCAGCCCAATGGCCAAACTGACAGTTGAGTTTGGGGGATTTAGTTCCAATATGGGACTTAGGTGGAACCCACATGACAGCAGCTGTGGGGACATTTTGATTAATGTATGAAAGGCCATTCTGAGTGTCTCACCTGGTATCTCAGGCTAGCAGGCTGTACCCCTTGCCTGGACATTGTGGTTTGGGGTCTGCATAGATTGGTGCGAGGTGTGGGACGTGGACTTGGCAGCTGGACTCTCCACACTTCTCCATACGAGGCTCCAGCTCCTTAGACCAAGTTTCATCCAAGACGGATGCTTGATGAGGGAGGGCTGGAAAGCCCGATGACAGGAGGAAAACGGGGACCAGGGAACCTCGGCCTCAGCGAGGCCAGGATCGGAGCATGACAGCAGACATTGCTTGGGGAGGCTCAAAACAGGGTGGGAGGCATGGCAGGGACTCCTGCGCCCCATGGCTTTCTCCCAGTCTTGGCTGGCTTCCTGGAAAGGAATGCACGCTCAGAAGGGAGGCTGCCTGCAGCCGGTCACAGTGGGCAGGAAGGATGCCAAGCTGCCATGATGAATAGGGAAGTGGCACTCATGTCGCCCCGGTGCATCCTGGAGGGATAGTCATTGGTGTCCAGGGGTGTTTCCATCTTCCTCTGCCCCACAGATTCTTTCCATGACCCTCAGCAATAACAACACATTCTATTTCCCGCACCCCATCCCCAGCACCCACATATGGATGCCAAGTCTCTCCCCAGAGACAGAAGCCCCATCTTAACCTTTCTGTACCTTTCCGGTTCATGTTGTGGTCTCTCCCTTAACCAAGATGTTTCCTCATGGAGGATAATGTCCCCTCCCGATTCTTCCTCTCTCCCGGCACCTTTCCTGAAAACCTTGTCCTACTGGCTTCACAGATACTGGGAGCACTTTGTCCTTTAGATCATAGCTCTGCCTCTTGGGCTAACCCTATCTCTTAACTGGACTTCGTGGCTGCCTCAGGCCAATCCGCTCCCCCTACCACTCCCCACAACTTCATTGGTCATAGATTTCAGACAGGGGCCTTATAAGGAATAAAGTCCCTTCCTTCCTGCCCCCCAGTCTCACACAAAGTTCCCATTCCTCACCTACCACCAAACACAACCTCAGAGCTTTAGAGAGAGGCCCCCACCACTTATAGGGAAACAGAAGAGCAGGGGGCTTCTTGGAGGAAGGCCCACAGTGATCCAATAATCCCCACACTCCCAGCTCTTGGCGGCCTGTTGTGCCCTTGCCCCTCAGGGGAATAACCCAAAGAAAAACACACACGATGCTAACACTGAAGCTTGGACTGAAGCATGAGGATACAATACATAGGTCCTCCATTCCAAAAGGGGCCAGACCAGACCATATTCCACATCTTCCATGTAAATGGTTGAGAAGTGACTCTTGAGCCCCTCATTCACGACAAGGATCAGAGAGTTTGGGATGAAGGAGAGGAGTACTGGCGAGGACTTTTAGAGTGTTACAAGCCCTATTCCCAGAAGGCAAGTGTTACTTGACAAGATCAGTGACAAGAGGCTTCAAGACACAAAGAGCTTGGCGTGTCCCAGCGTTTGGGGGATGTGGTCATCGGAGAAATCTAGTGGGCAGATTGTGGCTGGTTGGATGTTCTATCCAGGATAGAAGGAAGGACAAGTGGCTGCATCGAGGCCAGCCTACACTCTGCGGGTATCTGGGCCAAGGATGCTCAAGGCTGGAGCTGGTATTTTCCATCCCTCCCCACGTGTCAAACTAGAAGAGTAAAGGAACTCCTACCGAGAAACCTATGTCAAGTTCATGGGCAGAAAACCAGGGACAGACGATGAAGCAGAGAAAGTACAGAAGCTGCCAGAAGGACTTAAAGGGTAGACTCCGAAGAATCCATAAGAATACCCAGGAGGAAAAGCCTTCGAAGATCTGGAGGCCCAGAAAACACATTGCTGTCTTACAACAGTGCAGTCAAGAACTTCTGGGCTCCTTTTCCCCTCCTCTGCCCCACACTTCAACTCCAAGAAGATCAGTAACAGCAACTAGCAAGGGAGAGGGGGAGGAAAGAGGTCAATCTTACCCCTTTTTACTCCACTTTCCTCAGCTGCCACTTCTGGGTAAGCAGGCAGCCCGCTTGTAGCCAGGCCCTGCTGGAGAGGGGAAAATTCCTACCCCTGGATGAAGGTCTGAGTGTTGATTACTACATGAACTAAACATTTCCATGTACTAACTTAAAGTGAATACATATCACTTTGTGAGAGGTGTAAATGTCTAACTATCACATTGTTTTGTACACCCGAAACAAACAAACATACAAACAAAAAGTGAATATAGAACTTATTACCTGAAAATGACCCAGATAAGTCATGGGACTGCCCAGTTTTTTATCCAGGGACAAGAGAAAATTCTTCCACTGCATAAATTTTATAGGAAAGTGGGAGACAAATGGGAGTGCATTCTAATTACATTCCAACAAGTTATTCTTACTTAAGTCTCGGATACGAACACAAAGCCAGTCAGCAGAAAAGGCTGACGAAAGTCAGAGGATGCTATAATGACGTAAGGATGCTTAGACTGCTCAAGCGGACCCGCTCATTTGACTGATGCCGTGCTTGCAATAACGATGATAATGATGATAGTAAACTCTCATTGGCTCATATTTTGCCAATCTCTGGTCTAAGCCCCTTAAATCTTAATTATTTAACCTTCACAATAGTCCTATGCTTATTGAGCAAATGAGTTACTGGCGACCTAATGCTGCGCTTGCAGTAGGGCTTAATGCTGATAAAAGAAATCGTTGCTTCATCTGCTCTCCCAGCCCCAGGAAAACTAAATGATGGGGAAGAGGGGGCAGAAGCAAGCTATGTACTTAGTCGTCTTTTCTACCACTCTCCATACTGTCAGGTACCCTTGACCAAGCTCAGCGTTTGCTCATGGTGTCCCACTATCCACCCTAACTTCTCCAGCTACCTGAATCCTGTTCACCTTTCAAAGCCTATCCCTCCTTGCAGCCAGCCTCCCCCAACTCAGTCCGAATGTCCTATAGCTCTCAGCTAAGCAGATGCCTTCATTTACAGAGGGAGAAAGGGCCCAGCAAAGGGACGAGACTTATGCAAAATCATGCAGAAGAACTAAGTCTCGCTGGAAGGAGAACTCAGGGTTCTGATACCCAATCTAAGGCAGCAACTCTTAGCATATTTGGATGGGGCGTTATACGGGGTACTCTCACTCCCAGAGCAAGAGCGTGAGCTCTGTGGGCATCTGATTCTACAAAGTAGTGGTGGGAGAGAATGAGCTTTTATGGGAGGGCTAGAACATGGCAGTAGGTAGGTAGGAGTCTCAGGGGCTACAGGGCAGGGGCAAGGCCGGGGCTACCTGAAGATGAGGTGAGTAGAAGCAGGGGCACCACAGCTTGCCTTGTGCCCCTCAAACAGTTGTTCCAGAGCCTCATGCAGAGCATGTGCTAGTGGTCAACTTCCTCCTTGGTGGGGTGGAGGCACTGGGATGTGGTGGCCCACTGCAGGGAGAGGGGAGACAGGTGAGGAGAGAGGCCTCTCCTGCCCGTACAGCTGACAGCACCTTTCTTCCCTGGAGATGGGCACTCGCCTGCAGTGGTGATGGGCATGGGGAGGGGCAGTAGTCCCCAGGAGTTGGCTGAGAAGAGACCGTGGCCCCAGAAGATGCAAGAAGCAATGCCTCTGAGCTTCTTGAAGGTGGTCTGGCACTGATGTTGCCAGGGGTCTGTGGCAAAAAAAACTTAAGTCTGAAGATATCACTCCCCCAAAGGAGTAAATAGGCAGCAGGACACACTGGGGAGGGGCGACAATATATAAGAGGGGTGGTCAGGTCAGGCTGTTGGAGTACCCCAAGATGGGAGCCCTACAGAGCAGCAAATCCCTCCCCACACTTCATGATTCCACTTCCCAGAGTCTTTAAAGCAAAGGACGATGGCTATAAAGAAAGATGTGGAAGAAGGGATTCACAGTTCCTGAGACACAGTTGTGTCCTAGGCCTTCATATTTCCTCACCCAGTCTCTACCACTGTATCACTGCAAGGCAGGTATTAACTCTATTTCACAGGTAAAGAAACATGTCCAAGGTCTTCCCTTTGGGATAGTGTCAGAGAGGGATTTGAAGCCTGCGCTTCTGAGCCAAAGGCCTCAGCTGAAGAGTCCTGCTACTTGCACTAAGACCTTGCCTTTGTTGGAGTGCAAGGAAGGCGGGAAAGTAGACACAGTGCTTGGCACAGAGTAAGCACTCAAGTGCTGACATGAGCACCCTCCAGGTATAGGGCCCAATGGGCTCTAGGAACACATAGTCCCACCTACAGGAAGCTGGATATGTAGGGACAGAGTCCCCCAGACACTTTGTGAAGCTTGACCATTCAGAGCAGACCCAGATTGGGCACCTGCACCCCACTCACCCATACCTCAGTGCCAGGTGTACAAAGCCTTTGTGATTCTGGAGAGTGAGGTGATGCTCCCCTGGGATTGCATACAGGGGCTCCTGGGCACCCCAGCCACAATGACCACGACCTAACCAAGCTGGGGCTGCAACAGAATAAAGTCCAGGCTCTGGCGGTTCACGGAACACATTCCTACAGGCATGAGGAGGTGGGGAGCAGTCACCACCCCCTCCTCAGCTCCCCAGACCCTGACCCCACCCTTTACCCTGTTTCCCTGAAAATAAGACCTAGCTAGATAATCAGCTGTAATGCGTCTTTTGGAGCAAAAAAATAATATAAGACCTGGTCTTATATTATCGTAAAATAAGACCGGGTCTTACATTAATGTTTGCTCCAAAAGATGCATTAGAGCTGATTGTACAGCGAGGCCTTATTTTGGGGGCAATACAGTAGGATCTGAAGGATGAGCACCACATCCCCTTCCTTCCAAACTCCCCTACCCACCATGCCCATGTCTGTGTGTCCTACGGTGCCTGTCCCAGCAAGGACACTGTAGGACACTTGCTCCAAAACTATTCACTGACACCCGCTGTGAGCCTGGCCAGTGTTCAGGCCAGTTCTCTGAGGTGGGTGGGAGGGGGTCACCCTGGCCAGTGGGCATTTCCTCCCACTCAGGTGGAGGCTCACCATAGCACATGACGTAGTAGTCTCATACTCTCGATAGACTGGGAAGTGGAAGAGTCTGGCTAAACCAACTGTTGAGCGCCGAAGCCCAGGGCACTGCTGGGAGAAGACGTTGCTCTCCATGGAGAAGTTACAGAAGGTTCTGATGCACATGAGTCCATGTGGGTGAGAGCCAAATACATAGTTCCCATCTGGGGGCAGCTCCACTGTTTTCACCAGCTTTGGGGTGTTGAGCAGCATGAGAGGAAGAAGGCATAGAAGGCAGGCCACCAGCTGAAAAGCTGTTGCCTTCCACCCCAACAGACTTCAGAGCTCAAGGTGCTAGGATAGAGTCAAGGGCACAGGGGGCCCACGCTTGAACATCACTCCACCCCCTGCCCCATTGCTTGAGCTTAGGCAGCAGGGCTGAGGTTCCAACAAAGGAAGGGGTGAATAGGCAGGGGAAGTGAGGGAGAGGGAAGAGGCAGAGATTCTCTCTGGAGGGTAACCTGTTACCTTGATAATAATCCCTTAGGTGTTTCCAAATGGTCCAGTTACTAATCTCCACTCAGACCACCTTCCACCTTGGGGCAGAGATACGTGGGTGGAGGTAGCCCTGGAAGCACCCATCTGCCATCTCTCACGACCTAGGCCCCTGTCCAGCGCTCACCTTGGTTGGATGTGTCCCAGTCCAGGAAGAGCCATGACAAGTAGAGAACAGAGAATGACCAAAGAGGCGTGAAGAGGAGGGAGAAGACAAGAAGGGAGAAGAAAGAGCCCAGGTGAAAGATGAGAAAGAAAAACAGATTCACTTTCAAAACTCAGTCATTCCATCCATGGCTCCTCTCCTCCACCTTCAAGGATCATATTATGGGCCATTTCCCAGCCCACATCTGGCCCTCTGCCCTTCCCTTTGCATTTGGGTATCCAAGTGGAGTTCCTGACTTTCCCTGTCTACTTCCCTCTCCCCTTTCAGGCCCCAGGTACCCATGCCTCTCCGGCTCCTCTCACCCATGGAGAGGAAAGTGAGCATGTATTTGTAGGCGCCCACTGCTTCTTCAGCGTTTTCATAGTGCAGCAGGGCAGCGGGAAGGTGGAGACTCCTATCTCAGTATCTCCCCCTCTGCCAGCAGGGATCCAGGACCTGGAGGACAATTGATGAAGGTTTCCCCACGCACCTGAGAAGGAAGGCTTTCTTGCCCAAGGAACCAAGCCTCTGGGATCTCCCAGGATTGTGTGTGTGTGTGTGTGTGTGTGTGTGTGTGTGTGTGTGTGTGTGTGTGTGATGTGGATGGGGAGATCCTGGGATCCTGACGTCTCCAGGCTGTTCTCAGACTGGTCTTTGAATTTCCTGAGTCTGGGCTGGCGGAGGGGCAGGTCTGACAGCCGGAGGAGGTGTCTAGTGTGGTGCGGCAGCTGCTCACAGAGGCTGGAGAGCCCGCGCGGACTGAGTCCCAGCTGCTGTCTGGGGCCAGAAGCCCAAATGAGACTGTCTGATCTCCAGTGCGACCAGCAGGCCTCCGACTCTGTTTGCTGGTCTCAGGGAGTGTCAAGGCCACTTGGAGCCTCCGGCCAGGGGCAGGGGCTGGGGTTTGGGGTGGGCTGCTCTGCGCGTGGACCTCCCCCCGCCGTGCACAAACACACAAACGCCGCAGGTCTGTTCTAGTCTTTAATCCCACTCCCCCTTCCGCAGTCACTGCGAGGGCAGGGGACGGACTTAGAGACAGCGGCGCGTCTAGGTGAGGACGAGGTGCCTGTCGGCAGGAACTCCGTAGCGCGCCTTGTGCTCTTCGAACAGCTGCGTGAGCCTCTCCACGTACAGCGCGTGCAGCGCGTCCACCTCCGCCCGGCTGGGCCGCGGGCTCCGCCGCACTGGGATCGGGGCCCCGACTGTGGACCGAACGGGAGGCTGGGATCTCCCCGACTCCCCGTCCCCTTCCCTCCCGCCCGCCGCGATGGTCGAGGGCAGGGGTCAGGGCCTGGGCAGTTGTCAAAGGCCAGCCTGGGGGCGGGGGGGGGGGGGGGGTGGCGAGGCCGCATGCGGCCGGCAGCCAGAATTTCAGGCTCGGACCAGCGACCTTCACTGCCCAGCGCCGGGAGCAGGCAGGGCCCTGAGCTCCGGGACAGTGGGTGGGCGGTGGGGAGGGGCGGGCCGGGGCTCACCGACGGTGTGGATGGGCTTGCGGAAGGGCAGAAGGAGGCCCAGCCGGCCGTGGAACAGCGGCAGGGCCACTGTCAGCAAGGGCTGCAGCGTTTCCTGTACCCTTCGCACCCAGGAGCCCGGCGGGTTCGGGAACTGCTGGAAGAGATCGTTCTCCCCGAAAGAGAAGACAGGCACCAGGGAGGCCCTGGGGGAGCAGAGGCACGCCTGATTACCGGCCCGGGCCGCGCTGAGCTTTTCCTGCATAGGGCAGTCCGGGGGACTCCGGCCACCGACAGCTTCCTCACCCGTGTTCCAGCGCCAACTTTACAAATCCTTTCTGATTTCGGATCCGCAAGCTCAGCGCTCCGGGCTTTGCCTCCAGCGCCTCTAGGGGCCCTCCCACGGCCAGGACAGCCACCTGGCCGCCCCCAGGTCGGGACAACAGATAGGCGACGCTGGCCTTGTTAGAGGACACCAAACCTGGGGGGAAGGCAGAGACTGGGGGACCTGACTCCTGGGTCTTCGGGAAGAGAGGAGAGGGAAGAGGGCGCGGGGAAGGTAGAGCTGGTACCAGGAGCCCTCAGACGGGAGGAAGACAGGTTAGAGGTGACAGCGGGGACTGGGGGTCCTGAGGCTGGGCTCCCCCCTCTCCTCACCAGCGCACATAATGTAGTCCCGGAAGAGAGGGAGGTAAAACCAACAGGGCAGCATGAGCAAGTGCGGCCTGAGGCCCGGGAAGAGGCGGGAGAAGCCCGTGGCCTCTGTGCAGAAGCTGCCAAAGGCCCCGGTGACCAGGACGCCGTGAGGGTGGAAGCCAAAGAGATAGTTGTGGGAAGGATCCAACTCTGCGGTTTTAATCAGCTGGAGGGCAGAGGGTGCACACGGTGAATTGGACTTTGGGGGATGAGGGCAGGAAGAATCTATTTTGAATCCCGGCCCCCATCCCAGCACATTGTTCCAGGGGGCCCTCACCGACATGGGGAAGTAGTCCCGGAAATGTCTCCAGATGGCCCAGTTGCGGACCCAGTCTAATCGGCGGCCTCCTGCTTGCGGCGTGTCCCTATCTCCGTAGAGCCAGACCAGGTAGAGGACCACTAGGATCCAGGCTCGGCTTAAGGATGCAAGGAGCAGAGCGGCCAGGCACACCTGGGCTGGAGGATGGGGGTGGGGGTGGGGAGTGGTGTCTCAGGAACCAGGCATTTAAGTTTCAGATCTCCCCCTTGCCTCCCTTCCCTGTCCCACCTAATTCCTTCTCACTCCTTAAAGGACCTGGGAGATCCTTGGCCCACCTCCGTCCCTGGTGATAACCGGAAACAGAGCCCCAGGTGTGTGTGTGTGGGGTCAGGTCCAGGGCTTTAGGGACTCACCCAGCCCCAAGAAGGAGAAGACCCATTGCAGGACAGCGAACACTTGGAGACACCGGTGGAGGCGGCTGGAAGAGGCCTGCATTTTCTAGAGGGGAGTCGCACAGAGGCCACCATGGGCTCTTAAGCACACCCTTTTTTGGCCCAACCCACTGGCCCTGACCCCTGGTCCCTGGTTCCACCCTGTTTCTGTCCCCTTTGCTGATTTACATACTAGACTCTGATGAGCCCCAGCAAGGAAGAGTTAACCACTGCCTGAGCTCAGGGAAATCAGCAGGGGTGTGGCCAGGAGCCTGGGGGTGAGGAAGGTGTTTGGACTTTGTGGAGGTCAGGACCTCCCACCTCTGTGAGGAGCCAGCCAGCAGGTCTGGGAAAGTGGTGTGTGCCATGAATGGCAGGGCTCCCGCCATGAGTGAGAACAACTTGAAAACCCCTTAGTCACCAGGCCTGGCCCCTAAGCAACAACCTAGGACTCTGTGGGGAGCTGCTCCAGCGGGAAGGGCTTTCTGGGAAAAGCTAAGGATCTGTGAGCCCAAGAGAGGGCCCACTGTGCTGTGGGCACACCCTCCAAGTGGGCTGGAGCCAGTTCTCACTGTCACCCTTGCCCTCCCCAACAGGGACCAGAGGCCTGTGGGAGCTGGTACCTTCTCCAGGTCAGGGAATGTCACCTCTTTAGGAAAGTCTGACACATCCCATCAGGTGCCTCTATCACATGCTGTCCTAGCATAAAATACTTTCCCTCCATCATGGTGATTTTTGTGAGTAAGGTCTCCCCTAAGCTGTAAGCAACAAGAAGTCAGATAATATGTTCACTGGTGCCTGACAGAGGAGAGATGGTTTGTAGATGGAAGGACCAACTGTAGGAGACAGGATAAGCCAGCTTCCAATGCCCAGGACCTATCCCTCAGGCTGGCACACCCTTTCTGTCCCACTCATGCAGGCTTCCTTATCCAGGCACCTTATGAGGAGGTATTTTCTTCTGCTCAGCCCACTTCCGTCCACAGGGCATGTGATGAAGGTGGTGGGGACCAGGGTGAGATGGACTTAAAAGTCTGGCCAGAGAGATTGTCAGTACACATTGTAATGTGACCTACCCGCTCAAGTGACCGGCCCTAGCCCCCAGGTTTCATAGGGGAAGTTTTCCTGGCAGTCTGGGCAGGAGGCAGGAATAAGATGTGGATGGCAAGTGAGGTGACTGAGGCAGGAAGTGTCCTGGGACAGGTGAACAGTCCTTTGGTTTTTAAAAGGCTTCTACAAGGAAACACTTGGGAGCTAAATTCAGGAAGGTAGGCTGGTGCAAGGCTGGGAAAGACCAAGCTGAAAGGGTGTCCTCAGGGCTCCTCAAGGGGGTCTCCGCAAGGGCTTGATGACCCTCTAGAAGCTAGAAGCAAGACCTGCTCTCAGGAGGTCTCTCCTCTTTTCCAAGGCCACTTCACATTTCTTTTCCAGGAAGCTTTCTTGGAATGGCCCACCAGAGCTTCCCCTTTCCTGACGCGGCCTAACTAAAAGCTTAGATCCCGGGACGCGCAGCAAGGCCCCTCCCTGCCTTCCCTCATAGGACACATGCCTTCAGGGAGCCTTCCTTCCCTGAGCACTGTCCCTGGAGCCCAGTTCAGGACTATGTCATCCTTCCTATAAAGGAAAAGATGCCATCAAGTGATGAGAGAATCAGGGAGAAGAGTGAGGGGGCCGGCTTTCATCTGAACCTGACAAGGAAGTCTTCTTGGTTTGGCCCTTCACAGGCACTTCCCCAGTTTAGGCAATAAAGGGCAGTGAGAAATGGGATCCAGGGAAACTTCCAGGCTCCCACACAGTTCTCACATTCTGCTTCTGCCTTTTCTTCTTCTCTGTTCTTTTCCTTTGGAATAACTCTGGGTCTCCCTCTACTCTGGGTGGCAAGAGGGATACAGGGTCAATAGGTAGATGAAAGATGATAAATGGACTCAAGACTTATAAATCCTCCTTTATTGGGAGGGAGGCTGAGAAACAATAAGTTATCACATGAGGAACCCCCAGAAGGCCTCTTCTCGTGAACCCCTGGGAGCTGAGGAGAGGGACAAGGCGACTCCCGGAGCTTCCTGAGAGGGCTGTGTGTGTGGGTGGCGGGGCAACGAGGCAACACATTCAGTCCCAGACACACCGAAGGTACACTCAGGAAGCGAGGAGCCAGACAGACCCCCCCCCTCCAAGGAGGGGGTCACAAGAAGGCACGATGGCAGGAGAGGTTTAGTAGAGTGGTTGAGAATCACGGGTCAACAAAGGACACCATTATGTAGCGAGTGCCCCTCGTGGTGGGCAGCCCCTCGTGGTAGTGCGTGAGTCGGCCAGGATGCAGGAGCGCCCACCCCTTCCGTGGGGCTGACACCACACAATCATAGCGTAGGAAACGGCAGCCACCTCCCTGGGAAGGTAAAAAGGGGGTAGAAGGGGAGAGTGAGCCACATGGAGTTTGGGGACAGGCAGATACAAGGGCATGAGAGGCAGACCAGAGGGATAAGGGGGGAGGGGACACAGAGGGTTTGGGACATCAGCAGCCAGCCTGGAAGGGAACCCAGAGAGTATATCGGCAAAATAACTGGGAAACGTGCAGAGGGCAGGCTGGGGGCAGGGGAGGCGACTGAGGGCCATGTGCAGGGCTGTAAGCGGGAAGGATACAGGGTCCAGGGGAAGTGCGTGCGTGTGCGTGTGTGTGTGTGTGTGTGTGTGTGTGTAGGGGCCCTGGTGGCACCCTGAAGTGGGAGGGCGCTAGGAGCTCACCTCATAATCCAGGCCCTTGTGGTTGAGGGCAACGTTGAGAGTGAAGGTGGATGAGTCATGATGCGGCCGCAGAGAAGGCTGTTCATCCGGCCGGTAGCGGACCACAAAGTTCATCACCGCCCGGGTCTACCGGACACGAGAAAAGAGGCTGGAGGGGTGGCTCTCAGGCAGGAGGCCTTCTAAGGAGGTGACAGCCCATATCCAGGGAGGGGGAGTGGCTGCAGGAGTCAAGCAGGCCCCCCCCCCCAGGCTGCCCTCCTGTAGTATCTTTTTTCCATGGGGCCCCAAATGCTATAGGAGCTGAGAGGGTGCTGCATGGGGACTTCCAGCTGGAACTGGGGTGGGGGAAGGTAGAAGGGGCAGGGTGGCAGGAGCAGTGGCCCACCTTGGTGTGGTAGCCTGGGAACAGGCTCTCCGTCATGGGCCCCACGTACGTCCTCAGCAGCTGCAGCCATTGGTCCTCATAGCCCACCTGCTTCATGTGGATATCCACGGTAGGCACGTTCTCGTAGCCGCCAGCCAGCCTTGAGTCCTGTGGGCAGTGGGCAGTGAGCCCTGACAGGGCAGTGCCAGCCCCCCCTCCTCTTGCTCGCAGGCCTTAAGCCAGTGTCCCTTCATCTGCAAGAGTCTCAACCACTTCTTAACTTGACTCACTCCCACTGGCCCTTTAACTCTCAGCTAGGATGTCATCTCTTCTGTGAAGTCCCTTAATCCCCCTACATCTGGGCTAAAGGTCCTTCCTGTGGCTCCCACAACACCTGGGCTGCTGCTGCCGCCACTGAGTCACAGGTGAGAGGGCAGAGCTCGTCCTGCACAACCCATCAGTGTTCCTGCACCACCTAGGTCAGTGGTGCCTGGCATTTAGCACCTGCCCAGTAAGGATTTCTTGAATGAATGAATAAATAAATGAATGCAGTGGTACCCCCAGTGGGCCCCCTCCCCTTTGGGGACTCTTCTCTGTTCCTACTCTCCTGACAGCAGTTTCCCTCCATCAGACCCAGCACCTCCCTTCTTTCTGTCCCAGCCCCGGTCACCTCATGCCGGCCTCCTGACCACTGGCCGTAGTGCTCCATTTCCTCCACCAGCTCATCACACATTTGGTCCGACAGCAGAGGGAACCAGTACACATCTGGGCACGGCTGAGGACAGGTCGGGGGAAGAACAACAGGGCTGGGTGACACTCAGGGACCCATCGCCAACAGAGGCGAGAAAAAGCAGGGAGAGAAAGGGAAGCCAGGAGATGGGAGAAGCTGGGGGAATGGGGCTCTGAGCATGGGATGGGCCATGGCAAGGGCTGGGCCAGGAGAGGCTGGGCCAGAAACAGTGGCTGAGAACAACACACATGGCGGGAAGGTCCTGGAACCCCAGGTGCTGAGAGTGGTTTTCAAACTCCTTTACAAAAATGTCGGTTTGCCTTCATGTTGCCTGAGCAGAAAACCCTAAGGTACCTAGCGGAAGTCAGTTTGGAAACCACTAATCCAGGCGGTGGACCCAAGGGGCGGTGGCCATCAGGGTGGTCAGGGGTCTTGAGTGGGGCTCACCTGTTCCACGAGTCCCTCCCCTTCAAGGGCCCGGCTGTAGTTCTCGTGAATGTACTGTTCCTTCCAGTCCTGGGGGGTGAAGGGGGGCGGAGGGGAGTACTTGGATGTGTGTCCTCTTCACTTCATTTGGTCCAATCCAGGAAGCCCCATGCCCTGGACCGCCCCCTCCCTGGCAGGGTGTGTTCATCCTATAGTGAAGGGCACTTGCACTCTCTGAGCAAGGGGTCCCCCATTTACCAGGGGGTTGTCGAAGATCTGCCAGAGGTCTGGGTGCAGGTGGTCTGTGTCATACCGGGAAGTGGCCAGGAGACGGCCAAATTCATGCTGATTGCTGAGGTGAAGGAAGATGCCCTGGAGTGGGGGGAGGATGTGAGAAGGACACCCGAGGTGGCTGCCTCCTACACCCCTGCCTTGGGCCTGACTGCCCCGCTCACCTTGTCCCGCAGGCTCTTACAGAAGGCCATGTCTGGGTCAGTGTCGCTGCCTGAGAACACCTCCCTCTGTGGCAGCTCTGTCCTCAGGGTCTCCCCCCGGATCACATATGCCTGGGAAATGTAGGGTACATTCCACACGCCCCTAGAGGTATCCACACTAGGGTCAGCTAGGTGGGTGGCCCCCACAATTCTGCCCAGTTCATCCCAGGAGCCCCCTCCCTCAGGGCACCCCACTCTGAGCCAGGAAGCCCTCTCACGTCCCCAAATAAGCACTGCCGGTCATAACCCTCTCATGTCCAGCTCCAGTCAGTCCCTACCCCACAGACACATCAGAACCCTGAAACTGGGGCCTTGGCTGAGGGGGCAGGTGTCGTTCAGGCCCATGTGGGAGGAGCAGGAGGGCTGCAGCCCCGCAGGACTCACACTCGCTTCCGCTGCACCAGCTCCACGTAGTCCTCGGAGCGGGCGTAGTACTCGTCGGGGCTCAGGGCTCCCCAGAAATTGGACCACAGCTTCCCATGGCGGGACAGCATGGGAGCTATGACTTTCCTGTGAACAGGTGGAGGTGAGGATTGCACAAAGGCAAGCCTGATTCCCAGGGAAGGAGCCTGGGGCTCGTGGGGGACTACTTTGGGGCCCTCTGGCTGAGCCAGGCAAATGACCTGTTCTCTTCAATGAGGATGCGCAGAGCCTGGGGGTTGGTGAGGACGGCATCGGCGTCCAGGCTGAAGTAGAATTCACACTCAGGGTCCTGACGACAACTGTCCCTAGAGGTGACAGACCCACAGATGGAGGAGTTGAAACTGGAGCAGGTGGGGGGAGGAGGGGACTGCAGAGTGGGTGGAACTTTCCCTCACTCCAGGACCCCAAGTTCTGTAGTCCATGCAAGACAGGCGGGGAGGACCAGCACAAGTGGCGGCAGCATTGTGAGGCCATGGGGAAGCTGGATGGTGGATGGAGAGGGAAAGGTGGTGCAGTGGAGGCACCCCACCACCTCCCACTACCTTCACCCCCACCGGTCCTTCCCGCCCATGGCTCACTCACATGGCCATGTCCCTGGCCTCGCCTGGGGTCAGGGCCTCCTCTGGCCCCACCAGCTTCACAGTTAAGAAGTGGTCCTGGAGCTGGGCCCAGGAGTCTGCAATGTGGGGCTCATGGTACACCTCCTACAGATGGGGGGAAATGGGGGAGTGCTGAGAGGGCAGAAAAGATGGTACCTGAGGAATGGGAGGGGAAAGATGGGGGAGTGGACAGGGTGTAGGAAGCAGGACCCTTGGGAGGGTCCACAGGGAGAGGCTGCCAGGGTATCTTACATTGTTATGCACGAAAAGGGTGATCCTGTCGGGGGGATAGTCCAGGAGCATCAACCGCTGCAGGAAGCGAGGCAGGAACGGAGTAGGTTGTTCCACAAACACGGCCAGAAGCACCCGGGGGGGAGGCTGGAAGATGCATGACAGGGCTCGGAGGAAAGCCTGGGGCCCCCATCTGGTCTGTCCTCTATAAGCCTGCTAAGTTTGGGGGTCCCCAGGAGCTTTGCCTTCCACTGCTGCCTAGCATGCTCTCCCTGTACCTCTTGCTTCAGTGTGTTCTCCCGCCCCACCCTGGCACCCCTCCTCACCTGCCCCCCCGGGAGTGTCCTCCGGTCCCGGTCGCAGAACCCACAGCCTCCCTCAGGAGTCCAGCCATTGGGAACATAGTTTCCCAGGTAATTCAGCTGGAGCTGTTAGGAGAGACGGGGAGAGGCTGAGGCAGAGGAGTCCACGGCTGGAGGTCAGGGAGGTCAGGTAGACAGACAGGGACAGGGCGGGAGGGAAAGTAGGGGACACTTAGGACCTCTCCTAGCACCTCTGCTGCGGGGGCTAGGAGGACCACTGCTCAGAGGGCTGGAGCGAGGGCTGGGAGCTGGGGTCAGGACGGGGTAGGGCAGGGACTGTGGGGCCAGGCCTGGGATAGGGGCAAGGGGCTGAGGGGATGAGCCATTGGGCACCTTAGTGGGACCGTTCCCATGGACCACCACAGGAAGCGTGTCATAGGCCACATTCCGGATACGCACACGATTCCGATCAAACTTTAAAACCACCTCATCTGGGGAAGAAAGCCAGCTTTAAACTCCCTTTCTCTTGAAAGCAGGTGCTTCTAAATATGGGGGAATCCAGGCTCTCTGCTGCCACCTGGGGACCTCCTCTACTTACTATCTATGTGACCTGGGCAAGTCACCAGCCCCTCAGAGAGGCAATTTCCTCATCTGTAACAGGTGGATAACCATAGACAACCCTCTCCGTAGGATTGCCGTGTTAAGTGAAATTACTGAAGTAAAGCCCCTGGCCCAGGGCTGTGGCACACAGTACGTTCCACAGATGTTGGGTATTACTGCCACTACACAGTGCAATTTTATCTATCAGTCATTCAGATATTTGACGAAGTTGAGATAAAGGTGAGCTGAAGACCACCCCAGTCCCACCAGGAGCCCCTCCTTAATTCAGGACCGCAGCAGCCTCTTTCATTACCCCTTCTGATTGCCTTCTCACCTAAAGCCCCGTTGAGGTTCTGAAAGATCCTGGATTTATGATCCAGATTAAGGCTGAGTTTCTCCTGGATGGGATGAGAGGCGGCAGTTAATTCAAGAGGCAGTGGGACATCATCTCTCACTCTTTTCTCTTTACATCTTCCCCCAAGCCCCTTTACCCCCTCTCTCCCATTCAGCCTGAGGTCTGCCACCCCCACTGAGCTTTAGACGGCCCCTCACCCTTAGTCCTGGGTCCAGGTAGAGTCGAGTGTAGAACAGCTGGTCATCATCGTCATCCTTGTACTTCCACTGGCGGACGATTTGGTGGATGGTGGGGGCAAAGCCGATGAATCCTGTGGGGGGAGGGAGGTGCTGACTCCAAGACTCCCTGGGTCCCACGGCCCTGTCCCCACTCCCTCTCTGGCCCCCAGGCACCTGGAATACTCCATCCCCCACCACTCTTGGCCTCTCTGCCTCGGGCCCTCTGCCACTCACCACCAGAGTTGAGGAAGCGCTTCCCCGTGCCCACCTCAGGGTACTGCTCTGCCAGCCCCCACTCCGGCCAGCAGAAGCCCTCTGCAGAGAACAGCAGGCGGCTGCCACTCTGGATGAACTTCTTCAGCAGCTCTGCGGGGCTGCCGGCCAGAATCACATCATAGCTGGCAAGGAAGGGGAGGACGAACAGGACAACTATTAGGAATCTCAGTATCCTCACATCCTCCTCCTGCTCGCCTCTCGGCTTTCTCCCCTTTACCTGTCCACAAACATGATGACCATATCCTCCTGGTCTGCATATTTCTCCATTTCCTTCTTTAGCCACCTGACCTTCTGTCCTCCACCAACTGTTCGGGCCACATCACCCCCTCGCCACTCCTCTCCCAGGCCCAGGGTCTGTGGGGGAGATCCGCCATGCCAGGGAGGGAATTCGGCTGGCCAGGCTCACCGTGGGGCCCCAGGAATCCAGCCCTCAGCCCACTCCTCCAGCTGGAAACGCCCCCTCCGAGCGGCCTGGAGGGCATTCCTCTCCTCACCCGCACTGTATAATTGAAGAACTCCGCCGAACGCAGGAAACGCCGGTATCCCTCGGTCTCGGCTGTGGCCACCGTGATCACCAGAAGCTTCTCTGTCACCAGTCGGGAATTGGCATTCGGGACCCACTCACCCAGCTCAGTGCCCTACGCGCTCCACTCACGTAGGCCCCCTTCCCCTCCCGCAAACTCTGCCGCTGTCCCTTACTTCCTTTTTCCAATTCCCTCTTACACTCTTCCCCGAGAGAAACTTCGACCCCAGTGACAGCAGGATGGAATTGACACCCAGGAATTTGGGTTCAGTTCGCATGGAGAGGCTGGATACCTTAGTTCAGAGTGCGGAGTTAGCGGTTCAGACCCTAGGAGCGCGCTGAGCGTCGGAGAGGCCGGCTGCCCCCTCAAAGCCCCGGACGGCATACACGTCATCCCGGAGCCCACTTGGCCCTCCCGGGGGTCTCACCTGGGTTGACAGGGTTGCCGCCCCGGGGACGATCGGAGGCCGAATCCGCAGGAGGCGGCGGCAGCAGCAGTAGCAGCAGTAACAGCAGGAGCCGGAGTCCAGGGCCCCAGGAGGCCATGGCTGGATGCGGGCCGACACAGCGCACAGGCCCGCACCGCTCCGGCTGCGCGCCTGGATCCCAGCTACCGAGCGGGGCTTTGGAAAGGGGACCGGGGCTGCTATGCGGCCCACTGCGAGGAGGAGCAGGGTTGGGGCTCCGCCCTGGAAAAAAGGCGTAGCCGGAGGTTACAGAAAACTCTAGATGCCGGCGTCCCAGACAAGGCGAGGATTGTCTCCAGGCGCCGGCGCGCAGGCTGTGCGGAGCGAGCAGAGGGGGCGCCGGGACTGGAGGCGGGAGAGGGGCGGGAGCTCGGGCTGGCGATCGCCGGCAGAGGACTTTGGTCAGAGCCAGTTCGGCCCACCGCCCGCCTGACACACGAGGAAATTGAAACCGGGAGAGGGGAAGTGACCCCTTGCGGGTCCGACAGGACGCCGCGGAGGCGGGCCCTTGCCTCAGCCGTGCCGGGGCGGCGGGGCGGAAGACTGGAGAGCGAGGCGGTGGGGGCACGCGGAGCGGGTACAAATGGAGGACCGGGTGTCAGGGAGGAAGAAGGCCAAGGCGTCTGAGGCCCCGGGGGAGCTAGGGGTTGAAGTTTCGGCGAAGGGTCACCGGATTGCCCACTCAAGCCCGCCCACTTTCTGTGGGAAGTCTGGCCCATCATCTCGACTGCCCCGGAGAGAAGCTCCAGGGGCTGCCTTTGTGATGGTGGCATCAAAAGAAGGACCAAAGGAAAATGACGTTTCTCGAAAGACCACTGGCATTTACCTCTTTAAAAGGACCCATTTCAGGGGTCCCACAAATACACAGCTACACTAAGGCCGGAAGTACTTTTGCCCATATAAAATATGGCGGAAAGCTTTCTGGTCTCCAAGGGAACATCAGGCAATGAATCTAAGTATTGGAATTATTCTGCGCATGCGCAAAATAGCACACACCGCCGGAAGTGATGCCTTTATCAAAGCGGGTGATGTAGTACGCGTGCGTAATAGGCTCTTTCGTCAGCTGTGTTGTGGAAATGGTGGAGAAGAAAACTTCGGGTATGTGAACCCCCGGGGGCTGGCCCCCCTTCGTCCTCTCAAATCCGAACCTCGCCTAGGATTTCCTCACTCAGTTATTAGTGTCAGATCCCTTCCCCGGCCCTCCGATCCTGGCGTCGGGGCGGTCTCCCAAACCATTCACATTTTATTGATGCCTCCTCCAAGCCGGGCGCTGGGGATAGAGAAAGGAAAAAAGATCTTTATCTCCCTAGAACTGGATTTCTGGAGGGGGACAGACATGCAGACCAACCATTGCATTTCAGAGTGATTCGTACTATGGCAGAGGGATGCACAAGGAGGAGTGGTACTCAACCCTGCTCTGGGAAGGAGGGCACCATGAAGGCTTGGAGGTGAAGAGAACGCTTGGATTGAGTCTTGAGACTCGAGTTAGGTTTCACTCAGTGCAGGTGCGCAGGGACTCATTCCAGGTATCGGGAACCGCACGTGCAAAGGCAGAAAAGCAAGAAAAAGCAAGTCGCTTAGGAAGCCAAGTTCACAGTTCGGTACTTGCGGAGGAATTGTAAAGGAGACTGGCGGGCTGGGGAAAGGCACACTTAAAAGGCATTATATACACTGCAGCAGCGTTTGAACTCTGAGGGCAGTGTAGAGCCATCAAGGGCTTTTAAGGCAGGGGAGTGACCGAAACAAATTTATCTTTTAGAAAGGCAGTTCTGGCTTCAGTGCAGAGGATGGGTTGGAGGGACGAGTGCAGCGCTGTCCCGTAGAACTTTCTGCGATGATGAGAATGTTCTTCATGAGCACTGTTAGTATGGCAGCCATGTGGCCACAGGTGGCTGTTGAGGACTTGGAATGTGGCTCGTGCAGTTGAGGAACCGAATTGTAAATTTTATCTCCTCTTAATTCATTTACATCGAAATTTAAATAACCACATATGACTAGTGGCTACCTTATTGTATAACACA
Organism: Rhinolophus sinicus; assembly: GCF_036562045.2. Lineage (NCBI taxonomy): Eukaryota > Metazoa > Chordata > Mammalia > Chiroptera > Rhinolophidae > Rhinolophus > Rhinolophus sinicus. The sequence goes on from NC_133753.1 coordinate 100,455,146, forward strand.
GGTCTAGAGGCTGGAAGGCCAGTTAGGTATTGAATAGTCCAGATAAAAAGAGATGAGGGTGGGAACATCTCCAGATTGACTTGTAATAAACCCAGCCGTGTCATTCCTTTCTTAAAACCCCTCACTGGATCTTTGTCACCCTCACCATAAAATCCCCAAATCCAAGTTCCTTTATGTACTTAAAAGATAGACTCTTAATGGTCTGCCTGACTTCATATCCACCACCACCACCACCCCCCCACACACACACAGAGTCTTCTTTTTCTTTTTAAGATTTTATTGGGGAAAGGGAACAGGACTTTATTGGAGAACACTGTGTACTTCCAGGACTTTTTTTTTTTTCCTTCCCAAATCAAGTTGTTGTCCTTTCAATCTTAGTTGTAGAGGGTGCCATTCAGCTTCAAGTTGTTGTCCTTTCAGTCTTAGTTGTGGAGGGCACAGCTCAGCTCCAGGTTGAGTTGCTGTTGCTAGTTGCAGGGGGCGCAGCCCACCATCCCTTGCAGGAGTCAAACCGGCAACCTTGTGGTTGAGAGGATGCGCTCCCACCAACTGAGCCATTCGGGAGGCAGCTCAGCTCAAGGTGCTGTGTTCAAGCTTAGTTGCAGGGAGCGGAGCCCACCATGCATTGCGGGACTCGAGGAATTGAACTGGCAACCTTGTGGTTGAGAGCCCACTGGCCCATGTGGGAATTGAACCGGCAGCCTTCGGAGTTAGGAGCACGGAGCTCCAACCACCTGAGCCAGCGGGCCGACCCCAGATTCTTTATATACTAGCCATACAGAACTTCTAATTTATTGAAGGCACCACAGCCTCCCATCCCGGCCTTCTCTCAGGCTGGTTTCAAGGCCTGAGACACCCTCCCCTCTCTGCCAACCATTCATCAGTCAGGCCTCAACCTGGACTTACATTCCTCTGGAAAATCTTTCTGACTATCCCAAAGCCAGGCTAGGTGTTTCTGTCATGTGCTCGGCAGCACTCTGCACTTCCCTATACTAGCATATACTGTGCCATACCATGCTCGTTTGTATGATTATTTGTATTCCCCACTAGTCCGCAGGCCCTGGTTGTATTCCCAGAGCCTAGGGCACCGCCTGGCACTTGGAAGGGAGGCAGTATATTGCAATGATCAAGAGCATGTTTTGTGATGCTGGCAGTTTGGGGTGTGAATTCTGACCCAGCCACTTAATAGCTATGCGAATGTCAGTAAGCTTGGGATGATAATGATACCTGTCCCACAGGGTTATTTGTAAGAGTTAAAGGATTCCATTTATGCAAAGAGCTTAGTATAGTGCCTGGCTCATAGGACATGCCCATGTGTTAGCTACCGGTGCTGAGGTTTTTATTATGGTTACAGGCAGTCAATAAATATTTGTTTAATGAATTGAGAGAGGTTTTGGGGTAGAATATCAGGATCTGGTCAACAGCTGGTATGGTAATGAAGAGAGAGGTTTAGAGTAACTCCTAGGTTTGTGGTTTGGGTAGCTATGTAGATGGTTCCATTCACTTAAAGAAAGTCTACAGGAGGAGAAGCAGACTTGGGTGGGAAGATTTTTTTTTTTTTTTTTTAATTAGTTTCAGGTGCACAAGACAAAGCAAAACTTAGACATTTATCATTTATATCCCTCACACTGTGTGAACCCCCTCCCCCATCCACTATCCCTCTGTACGTTCCCAAAACCTCTCACCTTCGGGTGGGAAGATTTTTTAATTTTGAGTTGCGGTGTTAATGGGATCAACAGGTAATTTCCTGCAGCCAGTTGAATAGTCAGTTTTGGAGCGAAGGAGAAGGTTCTGGACTGAGAGAATCACTGTTGGAGTCATTTGCTTGTGGGTGAGAGATCCCTGTGTTTGGATTAGAAATCTCAGGAAGAGTTTATAGACTAAGAAAGAACAGGGACAGCTATCTCCTTCGAGGCAGAGAGAGAAAGCAAGGTGGGAGACAGAAGCCAGATATGGGAAAGTAAAACCTGGAGTCATGTCAAGAAAGCAGGTGAAGGGGCTTTTTAATGTGAGGGAGCTAGTCAACACAGAGTGTAGAGAACTCAAGTAAAATGCACACTGGACTTGGTCCGAGAAGGTCACTGTTGTGGGTAGTTCCCATCAAATGTAGTCGGTTTGCTGGGGGTTGAGGAATGGACGAGAGATGAGGAAATGAAATATCACATGGACCACTCTGCCAAAGAAGAATAGCTGTGGGGCCGGCCTGGTGGCTCAGGCGGTTAGAGCTCTGTGCTCCTAACTCCGAAGGTTGCCGTTTCGATTCCCACATGGGCCAGTGGTCTCTCAACCACAAGGTTGCCGGTTCAACTCCTGCAAGGGATGGTGGGCTGCGCCCCCTGCAACTAGCAACAGCAACTGGACCTGGAGCTGAGCTGCGCCCTCCACAACTAAGACTGAAAGGACAACAACTTGAAGCTGAACTAAGATTGAAAGGACAACTTGACTTGGAAAAAAAAAGAATAGCTGTGAAGTTGGGTAGACACAAGAGCGTTTGGCAGGTTTTTCCACTGAAAGGAAAGTGCCAGTTGAGGAGGAGAGATTGAAGATACAAGAGGGAGGGGAGGACTCATCTTGGAGGTGAAGAGTTGGAATTAGCAGTGGGTCTTGGTGTGAGGGGCTGCATCCACTTTGAATGGGGGGAGGGTGGGTGCCCATGCAATTATGATTGAGGGTGGGCTGAAAGATGAGCGTCTGTACATGTCAGAGGCCTGTTTCCTTTGAGGTAGGAAATGAGATTGCTGAGCAGGAAGGCCAAATGCATTAGGTCCCAGTGGAGCCTGAAAGCCCTGAGGGTACAGTGGTCTCCATCAGCATAGTTGTGTGATTTCTGCCAGCGGTGTGGTCTCTAGGAGGCATTTCATTGGTTGGATCTGGGATTGGGGTGTAGTTGGGTCTGAAATTGGGAGGAAAACCTGGGGCTAAAGGGATAGAGAACAGGCATGAGTGCCTGAAATGGTTTGGTCTTAGTAAGCTGGGAAGGAAGCAAACCAGAGGGGCTGATATATAGCAGTCCTCCCTTATTGACAGCAGATAAGTTCCAAGACCCCCAGTGGAGGCTGACATTGCGGATAGTACTGAACCATATACGTACTATGTTTTTTCCTATATGAACACGTATTTTACACCTTCTCTCTGACAGACCTGAATTGCCAGCATCATTACCCTTGCACTATGGGGCCGTTGGTCAGTAAAATAAGGGCGACTTGAACACAAGCACTGGCATGCTGCAGCAGCTGATCTGATAACTGAGGTGGTTACTAAGTGGTTAATGGATGGCTCGTGTGTACAGCCTGGATCCTTTGGACAAGGGGACGATTCACGTCCCAGGCAGGATGGAGCAGACTGGTGCTTGATTTCATCATGCTACTCAGAATAGCACACAATTTTAAACTTATGAATTGTTTATTTCTGGAATTTTCCATTTAATATTTTCAGATCGCAGGTAACTAAAACTGCAGAAAGTGAAACCGCAGATAAGGGGGAACTCCTGTGTTGGTAGAAGATACAAGAGCCAAGGGCTCGGTGACTAGGCTGAGATCAGAGAACTGGGGCTCCACACCCCATAGACGTTCACACACTGCCCAGAACCAAGGTCACCCTAGCTTCTCTCTTCTCTGTGCCCCCATAACTCCTCTGTTCCTGCCCCATCTAGTTCGCTCCCAGGACCCTGGACAGCGGCGGGTTCTGGACAGGGCGGCCCGGCAGCGCCGCATCAACAGGCAGCTTGAGGCCTTGGAGAATGACAACTTCCAGGATGACCCCCACGCAGGACTCCCCCAGCTTGGCAAGAGACTGCCTCAATTTGATGATGATGCAGACACCGGTGAGGCGGGTGGAAGAGGAAGGCAGGCGTGGGGCCAGGGAGATAAGACTGAAGGAAGGGGAGACTCTGCCGAGCTGAGGGTTGTGAAAGGACATCGGGCTGGGGAACCATGACCCAGGAACTCCTCTGGCTCTGCCAGGGACTGGCTCCTGTGACTTGGAGCCAGCTGCTCTCCCCTGTCTGTGCTTAGTTTCCTCTGAAGAAGATGGAGCAGGTTAACCCTGAGATGTTTTCCAGCTCTGACGTAAAGCCTTAGATTTAGGGAGTGTGGAGATAAAGGAAGGCAGGGATTGGAGAAGTGGAGGGAAGGGAAAAGGATGGTAGACGGAGGCTGACCTAGGGCCTAGGTGAGTGTGGGCACAGAATGAACACAAGAGTATCGGGAATGATGGGGCAGAGAAAGATGGTATCTTTCTTGGCACATGCCAAGTAACTCATTGCTCTTGACCTCTAGGAAAGAAAAAGAAGAAAACTCGAGGTGATCATTTTAAACTTCGCTTCCGAAAAAACTTCCAGGCCTTGCTGGAGGAGCAGGTGAGAGAGGAGCAGGCCAGGGAGGATTCCACAGGGAAGGGATGAGCCCACAGAGATGCTTGTACATGACAGGTGTTTGCTGCTTGGGTGGGCGGGGGATTCATGGAGCCTGTCCCCTTGTCTCTGCAGAACCTGAGTGTGGCTGAGGGCCCCAACTACCTGACAGCCTGTGCGGGACCCCCCTCCCGGCCCCAGCGCCCCTTCTGTGCTGTCTGCGGCTTCCCCTCCCCGTACACCTGTGTCAGCTGTGGTGCCCGCTACTGCACGGTGCGCTGTCTGGGCACCCACCAGGAGACCAGGTTAGCTGGGAACACCCTCCGGGTCCGCACCCTCTTCCTCCTAAGCCCCACGGCTTCCCAGACCCTCTCCCATGCTGGGCTTCCTATGCCTGCAGGTGCTTGAAGTGGACTGTGTAAGCCTCGGCAGCCGGAGAGGAAGGCCCTCATGCATCAGCCCGGCCTCGGAGCGGAGAAGATCTCAGCAGAAGAAAGATAGGTGCTCCCCCGACCAAGAGAGGAGCTGTTCACTCAGCCGACAAAGCTCATTCTTACTCCCAGGGAGGTGGCAGGGAAGTGGGTCCGCCCTCGGGTGCTGTCATAACAAAAGCTTTCAAGGGAGGAGGCAGCTGCCTGTGAGGTCACATGGTGTTTTGGGGGTGAGGGTGCTGTGTCACCTGTTTCTCCTACTCACTGCTCTGTGTCTTTTTCTCCAACCTGTTACTCACCCTTCCCACTGTCTGCCCGTCTGGACCCCGGCCATGAAAGATGATGTGGCATTCTCCCGCCCCCCTCAGGTCCCTACATTTCTTGGCTGCTGCTTTAGGTCACTTTTTTGATTATTAAATTAGTTAATTTGTTTTTGTTTTTTTGTTTCTGTAGTTCCTCTGAGTATCTTTTGAGTCCAGCTAGGTCCCAGGACTGGTGCCAAGGAAGTGAGAGTGGGGGCCAGGGGTGCAGAATGATACTGTGGAAGGAGCCAACCCTGTTTTCATTGGGTCCTTAGTTTTGGTGTCACCTGTCTGAGGGAACAGTTGTCCTGAGGTAGCTCTTGTTGTCAGGGGCTGTGATATGTGAAATTATTAGCAGAGCAAACCCAGAAGTTTCTGGGAAGCACGGAGGAATCCATTGTATAGAGGGCCCTGTTGTTGGTGGCCCTGGATGCTGTCCCTCTTGTGTAGAACTTCTTACACCCACCCCTTTTCTAAGTGGGTGGTGAGCTGTAAGCATGTAAGCTCTTGGAGCTGCTGCCCTAGTTGGCCAGTGCCCTGTGGAAACATAGCCAAGCACATGCTCTGGAAGTATTTGTTGATCAAATGACCACAAAAGATATTAACAATACCCAGCAAAGTCAGTGTTAGGTGCCTTCTTAGGCTCTTCTCCCCACTTTGGGGGATTTTCTTGGGGCTGGCCCAAATGTTCTTGGGGTCTTCCCGAGGAACTGTTTGTCCTTTCTCTGGAGACATGCAGTTGGGCAAGTGGGGTTAGTGACGGCTTTGTATTGAGTGGTGGTGAGAGTTTAGAGACAATCCTAAGTGTGGTTTTAAAAAATGGCTGGAAATTTTTTGACCATCCTTCCATCAAAGATGGGGTCTTTGTGCCCTTCCCCGGGGATCTGGGCAGGCTTATGACTACTTCCACCAGTAGCAAGTGGCGGAAGTGAGACCATGTGACATTCAAGGCTAGGTGGTGAAAGGCAGTGCAGCTTCTGCCTTGTCCCTAGGACACTTGCTTTTGGAGTCCTCAGCCACCATGTAAGAAATCCAGCTGTCCTGAAGGCGCCATGCTGTGCGGAGGCCCAGGCTACACGGAGAAGCCGCGTGCGGGTGCTCCGGTCACAGGGCCAGCCGACCAAGCCTTCAAGCCACCCCAGCCCAGGCTTCCATCATAGGAGTGCAGCTGCTTCCTGATGATTCCAGCCCCCAGGCACCAAGTCGTCCTCAGCCATTTGAGTCTTCCTAGCTGTGTCCTCAACATCATGGAGCAGACACAAGCCATCTCTGCTGTGCCCTGTCTAAATTCCTGACCTTCAGAATCCGTGTGTATAATAAAAAGGTTCATACCATTGAGTCTTGGGCTGGTTTGTTATGCAGCAATAGTAACTGGGACCTCAGGAATCCCACTTGCTAGCTGCTAACTCCTGGCTTAGGTTTATTGTCTCTCTCTGAAAGGGAAAGTTCCTGGGTCCTAACCTTTCTATTTTCCTCTCCACCAAGACGTACACTCAAGAAAGAAACTAGAAGAAAAGACAATTTCTTTGCAGGGAAACACCCCTGTGCTTCACTGCCTTGGAATTCCTGTCCAGTTTCCAGTGAGCACAATTTCTTTGGCTTATTTCCGAAATTCACTGACTTTGTTTCATGTTTTGCTGTGACAAAAAGAATCACACAGGTTCTGCATGGTGTAAGATTTGTCTACTCAGTGACATCCTGAGCCTTCCCCCACTGACCTTGATAGGACAGAACCAGACCTCAGGGACCTCCCCTTGCTTTGTTGCTGGTTATCTCCACAAGCCATCAATTGACATTCTCTAGGAAGGATCTCTGGACCCCCACGTAAAACTGTAACTGTTCAAGGAAAGCCTTGAACAATTTTTGCCAGCTTCCTGTGTACTAGTGGAGACTTGGTCCCCTCCTTGGGAGACATCCAGGTCTTTGAGAAATCTACACTATGCCAAAAGCCTCTAGAAGCTGGAGTCAATGTCATGATGGGGGCACCACAGCCCCTTCCTGGGCACACAGGAGCAGAAGAGGTTAATGCTAGGATCTGAAAGGCTAGAGACTTAGGGGCTCATAGCTAAAGACCTCAATGAGCACTGAATTTAACTGATGTGAATTTGTTTGGAGAGCCATGGGTTCTGGGAAGAAGGCTGACGTGTCTTAGTCTTAGACAAATCTTGGTCCCACTACATACCGATTTTGTAGGTTGACAGGTCACTTTATCTGACTCTGTGTAGCTGCCTCCCAGATATTGTGAAGATTACATGGGACCATGCACCTAGTCCAGTGCATCTGGGAAGTACTCAGTCAGTGACAGCTGTTGACATCATTGCCCAAGACCTAAAGCAGTTTCTTATGGAGCTTTTTCACAGTCATTTCCCTCAATCTGGAGGGTTTCTCAGAGTAGCCCTAGCATCTGGCCCATTCTATGACAACTAGGTGTTCACATTTCTCTTTGCTCCTCGTTTGTGAGTTTTTTGAGGACAGAGGCCATGTCTTGGTGCTCTAACTTCTAGAAAAGGAGAAAATAAATGCTAAAAAGTGTAAGTGTGGCAATAGCCCTCAGAGCCCGATGACCATGGCTGATGGACAAAGAAATCAAAACCTAGTGGTCATATTAAGGCACATATCTAGATGCTTGAATGTGAGCCTTGGCTCAGGTTAGTTTCCCCGAGAGAGGGAGGCAATGAGAAGAGGTGGGCCGGAGTTTGTGAAAGGAGGTAGAAGCTAATATATGGTGATGGAAGGAGACCTGACTCTGGGTGATGAACACACAATGGGATTTATAGATGATGTAATACCGAATTGTACACCTGAAATCTATGTAATTTTACTAACAATTGTCACCGAAATAAATTTAATAAAAAAAATAATGATAAATTTAACATAAAAAAAAATAACAATAAGAAAGAAAAAAAAAAGAAAGGAGGTAGAAGCTATGGGGTGGAGCAGAGGGAGGGTTTGGATTGGTAGTACCTGTGTGGCCTCAGGAGTCGCAGTTGTCTCTTGTCATTCACTGAGGAGGACTTAGGCATCCCTGTGGCACTTTCATGGCCTTTCAGAATTACAAGATTCTTTTTCAGTTATGTGTCTCATTCTGAGAGAGAAACCCACTATTGGTTTGCTAACAAGTACATGGGCGAGTACTTGCCATGGTAGATTGTCACACAAAGGGCCCCCATGAAACACTTTCCAGTGTCTGTGCTCTGTGCAGTCCCTTCCACGTGGACTTTGGACTTGGTCAGGGGACTGGCTTGGCCATAGGACATCTACAAACGGTCCAAAAGCAGAATATGAAGGGGATAGGATATTTGCAGACTTCTTGGCCATGGAACCCTTTATGTAGGGAATAGCTCAGAAAGCACTAGTGTTTCTGGGAAGCCCTGATTCGAATGTGTTTCCAAGGCCACTGAGCAGTCCAGCTTGCTGAGAGCACAGTTGTACAGAGGAAGAGGAAGAAGTGGGGATAGAAAGGTGGGCTAGGGCAGTATGTCAAGGTCTTAATTGTCTTGGGCTTTCTTTTGTTTTCTGAGCCATGAGGGAGCTGCCAGGGTAGGCCAACGAATGATACCCCAGTAGAGGAATATAGACAAGAAGCTCAATTACGGGAATCCTGTGATGAGTCCTGACAAGGGAAGGTGAGGGCCTGACCCAGGACCAGGCAATGAAGGGAGTGAAGTAGGTGGATGTGAAAACATGGCAGAGGGAGAACTGGTAGGATTTGGCAGCTAAGGGGAGAGGGTGGAGGAGGGGAAGTGAAGGGAAAAGCCAGAGATGATTGAGGTTGTCTGTCTGTGTGTCTGAGAGGTTGGCAGTGCTGGTAATAGGAATGACAGGAACTGAGGCTTTGGGGAAAGTAATGAATTTGTCCAGCCTGGTGAAAACACAGGGCGTGTATGTACTTCTGAAGCTTGGGAGAGAGGGTCCAGTTAGAATGCAGACGTGAGTGTCTTTACATCCCAGGAGAGATTCAGTACAGGTGAGCAGATGGGAAGGGGGAGGGGGCGGAAGTCAGAACCCATGCCACCCCCATGTGACTGGTCACCATAGTCAGTACTATAGGGGAAGGTACCAGGATGGGGTCCTCTCTATCACCCCCTTCCACTGGATGCCAAACTTCTTTCTCAGGGCTTCATTTGCTTGTCTTAAGTGGGCACCAGCTCTGCTCAGTACCCACTGGGTCTGTGCCAAGCCTGCCCATGGCCTATTGCTATGTCTGAGCTGGACACCATTGAGTCACACACCACTGATACGTAAGCCTCTGTGAACAGACCTTCAGAGACTTTTCTGGAAGTTACTGAACCTTCCCCAGAAAAATGTATCTGCACCAGACCCTTGACTTGACACAATTTCAAAGGGCTTGTCAATTTCTGAGATCCACTCTCAGGCCCAGATAAAGAAACTCCGTTCTAGGCCACCTGTCTCCTTGTACAGCTGTGAAGAAAGCTCCAGAGTAAAACAAGTGACTTGTACCTCAGGCTGGTCAGGCAGTACCTCTGCTGTTTTCAGTTTCCTAAAGCTGGGTCTTCCAAGATCTGCTCCATGATGACTCTTATCAGGGATTATAAGAGTGCCACACTCTTGAAATCACTTGCAACCCTGCCTCTGTGCCTCTGTTTTGCTGGATGAGACAGTCCAAAGGCGATGGAGAGGATCGGTGACAGTCTGGGGTTTGAGAACTGAGACGACCCTGGGTGCTCCTCCAGCCACCCCTTGCTTGGCCAGACACTCTCAGACCGTAACAGTTCACAATATAAATTTATTTATGCATGTGTTTATATAGAATGCAAACACTCCGGGACGCCTCCTCCCCCGTAACCGCCCAGAGGGGTCAATATAAGGAGGGGTCGGTCCAGCCTCATGAGTCGGAAGTGAGTTCTCAGGAGGTGGGTTGTTGGCCAGAAGGAGGAGGTGTGGCCAGAGCGGAGCTCGGACTGGAGAGGCGGGGCCTGAGTGGGGCGCGGCTTCCATGACCAGGGTGGAGCCTGGGGGTATGGCTTGCCCCTGGGTCGTGGCTTACTCCTGAGTTGTCACACCAAGCAGGGGTCTGCCCCTGCAGCCCGGGGTTCCGGGAACCCCTGTCCACTGGGGGCAGTGGGAAGGGAATGGGGTTAACAGGTCAGGCCTCCTACACGTAAGCGTTTTTCCCGTATTTGCCGAAGCTGTTGTCGCCTTCTTCATCCGTGGTTGCGGGACGCAGGCGGACAGAGAGCCCAGTGGACTGCAGTGCAGAGGCCTTGTGGGGCAGCCGGGTGCTGGTGGGGGAGGGGGCATGGGTCAGAGGGAGGTGCGGCCCTCGCCCCCCCCCCCCCCCCCCCCCCGCCCGCTCGTCCTCCCTTACCTGGCGGCGGGGTTGTCGTCGGGAGCACAGCAGCAGTTGGAACAGAGGCAGACACCGCCCAGGATGGCCAGCAGTGAGGCACTCCAGCCCAGGTAGAGCGCGGGGCCCAGCTCATACCTGGGGACAAGGAGAACGCCAGGCGGCGCTAGCTCCAGGACAGGGCCGAGTCCCACCCACTGTCTCCGAGTGTGGGCTTCCCACACTCACTTGGTTCCAGGATACAAGGGGTCGAAGAAGTCCTTGGTGATGTTGAAGGCATACCAGGTGATGGCCACCATCCCGCAGCAACCTGGGGCAGGGAGAGAACTGCACTAGCACCAGAGACCCCTAGGAAACTTGGGGAAGGCCAGGCAGGGGCAGCCAAGAGAGTAGGATGTGGGGTATCAAGTCCAAGAGCAAGTTTCATTCCCTCCCTTTCTTCCTCCTCCCGGGCTCATGGCCCTTCCGTTTCCTAGGGTCAACTGTAAGCTTCTGGATGGAGCACCCGGGACCCCACCCCAGCCAACCTTTCTTGTCTAGGCTCCCGCGCTCGGCTCCTGAGCTCTCCCTCGCCCCCTTCTTTATCCCTGACCTACCTTGTTCATCCCTGCCCTCTAACTCCTTGATTATTTAGTTTCCTCACTTGGACTGTGCTCCATCAACCCTCAAAAGCCCAGCTGTCCCGTGCAGTCTTCCCCAAGCAGCCCTGCCTTTCCTGAGACCCCTGTCCTTTGGCCCTACAAAGCCCTCAGAGCCTGTCACATGCCTTTGCCACTCAGTGCAGTGAAGGCCTGAAGCCAGCGAGACCCCTGAGCTACATGACCAACCTTGCCACTCACTGAGGGCTTGTCCTCCAGTAAGTTTCCACACCTGGAGAACAGGACGAGACCCTGCCCACCTCGCTTGTGCGGTGATGTGTGTGGGTGTTTTATAAACTGAAAAGGGATGGCCTGGTGTACAGTATTGTTTTCGTGTATGTGTGCCCTGACTCTGGTCTTCCCAGCCAGCTGTAAGCTCTGGAGGCAGACCCTCACTTCCTCTCACCTTTGGGGTCCCTCCCACACCTCGCTCATGCCTGGCTCCTATGGGGGCTCAAGAAACATTGCTGATGGACTGATTTGTAGCCAAGGGATTTGGGGTGAGCATGGGTGAAGCTGGGGTGAGCAGGGAGAGAGGGAAGAGCTGAGCCCGGGAGGGCAGGTGTCATCGCAAAGGGAAAGGTGAGGCAAGAGCCATAAGTGGGAGCTGGAGATGACAACCCCAGAGTCTGTTGCTGAGGGCCACCCCTTACCCCCCAACACAGCACAGGGCCCACCCATCACCTTCCCACAATTACCAGCCAGTATGTGTAGGGCCCCTGCAACGGCCGCCAGCTTGGCTTTCCTGGAGAGAACTGGGCCCCCAATGTTTGTGCAGCGCAGCCCCACTATGCCCAGGAAGAGGCCCAGGAAGCCCAGGAGGATGGCGGTGATCATGAGTGCCCGGCAGGCCTGGATGTACCCTAGGAAGGTGGGGTGCAGCCATGGGTCCCTGAGCCAGCCCCTCCCCCTCCATCTCCTCTCCCCTCTATGACAACCAGCCCCTTACGGCTCCTGCTCAGGCCTCAGTCCCCAAATCCTCTCCTTCCCCTTCAGGGCCATCCAGCCTACAGACTGAGGCGTCACATACCCCTCCTTCCCAGGAGCTACCTGGGTCTCCAGGAGTCCCAGCCCCTCCCACCCCATCAACACCAGTGCTCTTCACCATTACAGGGCCTCTCCTTGGCGCCACGGAGGCACTGGCCAGCTACTGCTTTGTTCTGGGGGGGCATCCCCTCCCCTGTAGAATGTGTAGCGGCCTCCACCACTAGATGTCAGTAGCCCTCTCCCCAAACGGGAAAATCAAGATGTGTAGACTGTCAAATGATCTCTAGGGGGCAAAATCGCGCAGCTGAGAACCACGGCCGTTAGAGCACTACCCGCTCTGTGTATCCCAGGAAGCACACCTGGGCGCCCCCGCCACTGCTCCACACCAGCCTCTCTCCAGGTCCCACCTAGTGCCTGGCACAGTGCAGGACATCCTGAACTGAGCTTCTTCCTGGAGTGACCGGGAGGGGACAGCAGTGGCCCCTAGGTCCAGGGCCGTTGCTGATCTGAGAGGTGGGATACCTGGGCTCAGGACCAATCCATGTCAGTCTTGCACACAGGCTTTCAGTGCCTCAGTTTCCCCTTTCTCAAAGCTGAAGGAAATGGCTGGCTCCCTTCCTGGCCCCCTTCCCCCTTCTCTGTCTTTGATAGTTGCCAAGCACGCCAAGGACCTTGCACCCCTTTCCCGGGTGGGGCAGTGCCACCCGTGCTGAAGGGAAGAGGCTGGGTCCCTGCCAAGAGGATGTTAAGTGGCCAGGAGTTGGGAGGTAGGGAGGAGGAACAAAGTTCTCTGGGAGCACTTTCTCACTCCCAGCCACTCCCTCCAGAGTTCCCACTCTCTCCATTTACCCTATATTTTTTCCTCACCCATCCATCACTCATCGCCACCTGGGGCAGACCAGCTCTGGTAGACAAAGGGTGATTATTGAAGGGAGATGAGCACAGACTGTGGCTGGGGGTGGATGTGGGGGAGGTGACTAAATGACAGTCACGACCCCATTCAGGACCAGAACCAGCCTTGGCAATCAGCCAGCTCAGGACTCAGTGACCCACGAGTCAGGATTCCAACCCCCCTACCACCTGTGTGACTGGGCAGGTTAACGCTCATTCCTGGTGTTTTCCAGCTTCTGTAAAATGAGGCGACTAAAGTCCCCGACACAGGCCTGTTGTAAACAACCCTGCAATGGTGTGTGTGAAGTACTTTGCACCACACCTGGACCCCAGGTGCCCCTCAGTGCTGGATAGCTGCACTCAGGAAGATAGTGGGGGCACGAGACCTACCCTGACCCCCTAACTGCTCAGAGCATCTTTGGCATTCCTGGGGGATTTTGTGGAGCCCTGCTCTAAACCCAGTGTTGGCCTCGGTTCCTTCTCCTACCCCCGGCACCTGCAGAAGGGGACTGGAAGAGCGAGATGGGTCCAGGAGGACCCGGCGATGGTGCAGTGAGAGCATGGGTGGGGGTGCAGGAGACGCACCGCAGAGGACCCCTGGTCATCCCTTCTTGGTCTCTGGCATGGGGCCGACTGCAGGGAGACTCCCCTGGGGGATGATGGGGCCACTAGAGGGTGAGCAGCAAGTGGGAAGATGCTGCAGCCACAAGGGAGAACCTTCCTGGTCCAACAGAGCTGTAGGTTCCAGCGCACCAAGAACCACAGAAACACACTGCCCTGAGAATCCTGAACACACATGTACATCCACCACCTGCTTACAGTAGACACCCAGGATCTCCTTAACAGCACTTTGGAACTCTCCATGGCAGTGGTGCCCCAGTGGAGGCTACTGAGATTGTCTCAACCCTCAAGAATCCAAGATGGGGCCTTTTCACCCCAAAAACCACAGCCTTCCCACCCCGAAACTAAAATGCTAACATTGTTTGAGTGCATATAGATTCTAACATATTAACATTTTGCACCTTTTATTTCATAGAATCCCCACGACCACCCTGTGAATGGGTGCTATGATGCCCCTAATTTTACAGATGGGTCAAATGAAGCTCATTTTACCCCCTGCTCCAGGTGCAGAGCTAGGAAACAGCAGCACTGGACCTGGCAGTCTGAGCTGGGGCCTTGTAACCACTACACTTGTAACCACTACAACAGAGCATTCCCACTAGGGCAGGGGGCCATGTGTGACCAGGCTGCCACTACCATTCCATCCCGGCTGCAGGAGCCCAGGTCCCAGAACTGAATCAGGCCTCCCTTCTCCGTATGGTGTCCAAGGCCGGACCGCAGGCGGCACCCACACTTCCCGGGGCTCTCTCCAACCTTCCGCCCTCCCTCTGCTCCCTTCACCCTCCGCCCGGTACCGGAGAGAGCCAGCATGGATGGGAACTCCCAGCAGTTGTAGACACCCAGGGAGTCAGTCGCGCAGCTGTGCCAGAGATTCTCGAAGATGGTGCTGGTGGTGATGACGTTCCCGTGTACAGTGGACACTCGCCAGTAGCTGTTTGGCAGGGTCACCCCCAGCATGAGCAGTCCCAGGGCTGCTATGAAGAAGCCAAAGGTCTCCACAGCCACTGACATGGTGGGACGAAGGCCCTGAGGGCCGCCTGGGGCCCCGCAGGGAGGGGATGAGCCCCAGGGGACCTCGAGGGGCTTTGGCTAAGGAGGGGTGTTAAGGCAGGGTGGGGAGGGAGAGGAAGGGCGGAAGATAGGCTGCAGCCTTGGCCTCTGGTCTGTCTCCGGGTTTCTGCCTCCTTCCCTTTCTCTGGGTCTCTGCTTTCCCGCAGGTCGGTCAAAGGAATGAACCAAGAGCCCACGGCAGATGTTGACGAGGAGATGGAGGGAATAAACGAAACGGGCCAAAAGTCCACTGCCTCTGGGCTGCCCTGGGCTCCCCGCCCCACAAGGGTGGGGGGGGGACTTACTAGGGAGTGACTAACGGATACAGCCAAGGAGGGGCCCCCATGGGAGGCACTGGGAGCCAAGGGGAAGCGTCTGTTTCTGACTCAGCTTTCATCAGAGGCCAGAGAATGAAATAAGAGGTACAAGAAGACAGACAGAGAATGACCACGGACAGGCCACCACTGCCTTCAATGGGGGAAGGAACGAGGGAGCAGAGCCACCTGAGGTTGGTGAGAAAAGTTCAAGAAACTCAAAGGGGTTGGGGCACTGAGTCTCCCAGGAAGATTAAAAGTTGAAAGGAACGGGGTCTGTGGGGGAAACCCATGGCTCTGGAATACAACTAACCAAGATTCAACCCAGACCATTATTTACCAAAGTGACACGGGCATGAAGTTTGAGTCCCGTGAGCTCATTTCTGCTTCTGTGAACAAGATCTACTACGACTCACCTCATAGGTTGTAGTAAGAATTGTGACCACAGATCAAACCTCCCCACATGTATGAATTGCTTGATACTTGGTGACTGTCCTGGGTCTCGGTGCCATCTGCCCAGTGTGAGGCCATCAAGTGTTACTTTCCTCCAAACTTCAACTTCCTGAACTTGAATTACCCTCCCTTTGGTGGGTTGATCTTTGACCATCAGCAACAAGCTTGATCTTGCTGCCCAGGGTCCGGGTGGGGGACAAATCACAGGCGCAGGTGCTCCCGGGGCTAATCTAAGCAGCTCAGTTATCAGAGCTGTCACTAGCTCTATTAATTATGATGGATTAGAAACCTCTGGGTCCCCACCCCAAGCCAAGGCAGAGCACCTGTCCCACAGTAGATAGTCTCATTTTCCGCCCCAAGGCCACAGTGGGACAGCCCTGGCTCTCTTCTGGCAAGTGCGGCTGGAGCTGACTCCAAGGGGCTGATCCTACACCCAGGCAATACACAGGACGTCACTGAGCTGAAGTGTAAGCCCCCATTCCCCAACCTCCCGTGTCAGGCTCCTGCGTGCTCCCCTCAGGGGCCTCCTCCCCGATCCCCCAGCTGGGCAGGCTTGGCTGTGGAATGAGAGGTATGCAGTGAAGCAAGACAGGCCCACGCTGAGCCTGGCACGAAGCGGGTGTGGGGCAAAGCGGGCTGGGTGGGGACTGGGTCTCCACCTTCCATCTCAGAACCTACAACTGGGGTGTCCTGGGTTCCTAACCTCTCCCAAGACCCCTGCCAACTCCATGCCAAATACCTCTTTCCTTCCCCCCCACCAGCAGCACCCCCTCCCCTAAGGAGACTAGGGTAGGAGGAAGGGGAGGACGCAGGAGGACAAAGCGAGGGGAAGGGCGGAGGTTTTGGAGGAAACTGAGTGGGGGGCCCCCCTGGTGTGGAAAACTCCACGTGCTGAAAAGCAGCTGAGTGGGTCAGAGGAGACAGGAGACATAAATCCAGGCCTGTCCCCTTAGCTCTGCCCTTCCCACCTCCGGTCTCTGCTTTCCCCCAGGATCCAGGCTGCGCCACGTGGCTTTGGGGAAGGAAGGAAGGGTGTGGGGTCTAGGCAGCACGGCAGACAAAGGAGAACCCCACAACAGCGTGGGGGGTAGGAGTGGGAGAACACAGAGCAAGAAAGGACCAGGTGTTACCCCCACTTCTGGGCTCAAGGGGACCCGCCCTTCCTCAACAGAGACACAGAGGTTGGCAAGCCAAAGCCCAATTTTATTTACATTCATCCCAAAGCACATGATTTGGGGCTAAAGGACAGGTCTCAGGGGAGAGGAAGTTGAAGCCATAAAGGACAGTGATGGGGTTTAGGAGAAGAGAGAGTGAGGATGGATGGGCCACTCTCCGAGTGTCTGCCATGGGCTCCCAAGTATCCCTGGGCAGAGGCAGAGGTGCAGTATTGTTCAGGAGGATTTGAATTTGGATACAGCAAGTCCGATGAGTCCAGCCACTCCTGCCACACCCAGGGCCATGCCTCCAACAATGGCCATGCCCACCAGTCCATCTGGAGAGAGAGGTAAAGGGAGACTGTGAGTCAGGAGTCCAGCCTGAGCCATCTGGGACCACAGCTACCATGTTCTTTCTGCCCACTGCTCCTCAACAGATGTGCTTCTCCACCTGGAGTCACAGGGTAACGGACTCCAGGGTTGGATAAAGGCGGCTTCTGGGGGTTTGAGGAGGAACTGGTGGGAGGGGAGTCATTTAAAGAAAGCAGAGAGCCCAGGTGTGGGGGTGGGGAGAAGAGTAAACTTGGGGCCAGGGAGACAGGAGGGTGGGGAGTAGAGGAAGACAGAGAGGAAGGCATTCACCTTTTTTCATGGCCTTGTCAATGAGCCGTTCCAGTTCCTTGGCCTGGTTGTTCTGGGGCTCTGTCTGCAGCAGCCCTCGCACATACTTTAGGGCCTTTTCATATTCCTACACTCAGGGAAAACACACACACACCCTCAGTATTCCAGCACTACTTCTGCCGTTCAGAGGGGCCTTCCTTTTGCTTGCCCTGGGGGCTCCTCCCTCTACCTCCACCCCCTCCCTCACTCCAGCCCCACCCAATGGAGTAGAGTCCACAAACAGCCCCAACTGTGTGTGGGGGGGTGATAAGCTAGGGGAGATAACAGCCCAGGCCTGGGGCTGCACCCCAATCCTGACGTCACCTTTCCCACACCCTCGGCACTCTGATCCTGTCTTTCACCTTCCCTCAGCATCCTGACCTGCTATCAGCATCCTGACCTGCTATCACCTTGCACCTCTGTACCTGACACCACCCCCTGCCTACTGCCTTCTTCAGGCTTTACCCAGGAGAGAAAGGAGAGGGTGCTGTGGACCACCCAAGTAGGGTGGAGTGGGCACAGGGAGTTGTCTGCCTTACCTTGAGCCGGTAGTTCCCCACAGCCAGGTAGAAGACATAGTCCCGCTGCTCCTCTTTGCTCCCTTTGGTTAGCAGCTCTACGGAGAGGAGGGAGAGGGTGAAAACCACTTCTCTCTTTTCCTAGTGCTTGTGTCCCAGAGACACCTTCCACTCTTTGAATCCCTATATGATCCTAGGAGAAAGTTCCGAGCCGCCCTTCTAACTGTAGTCACACCTGGCTTCCCAGTCAGAGCTCTGGGGCAGCGTGGACGCAGGCTGCCCGAACACCCTGGTGATCAACACACAATACTGTAGTCAACTCTGCTTCATCCAAGTGCACTGAAAGCAACTCAAGGCACTGGAGAAGCCAAAAGGCAGCTCTCCTTAGTTTTGAAATCTGTTGTGTTTCAATTACAGTTGCTTGTTGCCCAAATAAGTGTTAAAAATAAGTTTGTATTCACTCTCCCTTTAAAAAATCAGCTCAAAACTCACCTTCAATTAGTCTTCCCTGAATGACCTCACCCGACTCTCTTAACTCAGTGACTTACTTCCCAGAGGCTTATGTGTTCAGTTGTACTCTATGCACTAGAATTTGTTGCTAAGTTTTTGTTGCTTTGCAGGTGTTTATAAATCTTCCCAATTGTCTGTCTCAACTAGACTGGCAGTCCTAGAGACTACTTCTATAGCAGGACACAGTTTTACAGGAAATCTGAAAAATCTGAATTGGCAAATTAGACAAATGTAGGGTGAGATTATTTGCATTAAGAGTCTTATTTTTATTGATTTATAATAGGCATCCTTTGCTAGTACACTGACTGTTTGCTTACACATGAGAAAGGGGGTACAGAGAAATTGAAAGGTCAAATATTGTGCTTCTGACAAATGGTGACCCATCCCAAAACAATGGGAAACAGGATTCCCACCAAAAAAACACCATCTGTTCCCAGGTTTTTGGGACTGTCTCTGCACTTCCTCCAGGCCACTCTCACAAAAAGTTTTCAGCAGCTGCTGAATAAGCTCCATGGTGGGGGGCAAGGACCCAGGACTGGGACACACAAGACAGGAGCCTCTAGTCCCAATTCAGCCATTAGTTAATTAGCTGTGTGATCTCAGACAAGCCACTTTATAGTTAGACTACCAGATCACCAAAGTCCTGTGGAAACCGACATACTGATTCTATTTGGCAAAACAATGATGAGGCGGTGATTAGCCAAAAGTACACTGGGAGAAGCCAGGCTAATGTACAGCCCTTTGTTGCAGTGAGCTTACTGGAAAATATGAGGTTGGTGCAAAGGTAACTGCGGGTTTTGCAATTATTTTTAACCTTTTAAACCGCAATTACTTTTCCACCAACCTAATAACTGTGAGGTGACAGCACTTGAGATGGAGGGAGGGAACGAGCAATGGCAGTAAAGAAGGACAGGCCCTGATGGCAGTTAGGAAGGGAAGAGCCGGGTAGCCGAGCACCTCACCCTCCAGCAGTGCAATGCCGTTACGGATGTCATCGTTGTACTTGCTCCGCACCAAGCACCAGGCATACTCAAACTGCGTGCTCTTGGACACCGAGCCTGCTGCCTTCTCAGACTGAAATTTCTTTTCAAACTTCTGCCATAGGAGAGGAGAGGAGTCATTTAGAAATGAAGGGGGCGAACCATTCTTTGATGGACCTGGGTGCCCATTTCCCAGTTACAATCCATATTCCCCAGTCGCTGCCCCATTTCCCTCACGGGTCTTGATTCCTGGCACCACAGATTCTGCTGTCACCATCCCTGGGACCCAGGCTTTCGGCTTCCCTTCGGCACAGTACCGCCTCCGCTCCCCTACCCCTAGTGGTACCGAGGAGATGCCACCTGGTGGCGGCTCCAGGAACCGCTCCCGGAGCAGCTGACTCCGAGTGGGTGAACAGTCAACACATTGTTCAACAGTGAGAACTGCTCAACAGCCCACGAAGTCCCTCGTTGGAGACTGCTTCCCTCATCCCATCCCATCCTGCTAGGTCTGGACCTTTTCTTAGCTGCAAACGGGAATAAGAATAGTGCCTACCTTCTAGAGCTCAAAGACTGCGATATCGCCTGCAATGCACTTAGCACCGTGCAGGGTACAGTGAGTAATATTTGAAACTTTTGATGGTCGCTAGTTCCCTGCCATTGAAGGAGCACGCAAAAACATCCTCACCCTGACCTCCTAAATACTGCACGCACCCAGAACCCGTTAGTTTTTCCACGCCAGACTCCAGGCCCTGACTCTGAGGTGTAGTGGCGCATAGAAAACTACAACTCCCATTAGTCTCAAGGACCAAGTGGAGCCTTTCGGCAGGTGCCGGACGCTGCAAAGGCTGCCGGGAGCCGTAGTTCGACTTCCCTGGGCAACGCTTATGATGGGAATAGGGTTTGGCCCCTATCTGACTCTCCTCGGGACCCACCCGCCCGAATCTTTCCTTTCCTTTCCTCGGGGCCAGGCCTCACCAGCAGGTCGTCCACAGACACCAGCTCGTTTAGCACGGCCTCCATGGCCGCCGCCCCCGCAATGCTCAGAACTCAGACGTTACCGTGCCACCGTCTCCATGGCCCACAGGCCGGGGCAGAGAAACACTTCCGGCGTCCAGCGGAAGTGGGCCTCCTCCCCTATGCAGAGCCAATCACCTCACGTAGCCGACGCCGAGCCCAGCCCCTGTGAGGCGCCCGCCACTTCCTCCCCGCGCAATCAGCGCGCCGGTGAGGGCAGTGAAGTGCACGCCGGGATCCGTACTTTTCTCAATCCCGTTGCGCGTGGGCTGCGCACAGTGCTGCTTATAGCCCTACGTTCTTTTTTCCGGATGCCCTGCGTGTTTCTTCATCTACGGAGGCTGCCTCAAGAAAGTCTGCGATTGTATCTCGGTGGTTATTCGGCCCCCCACCCTGACTGAAAAGAGCAGAAAGAGGAAGATGAAGAACCCGGCATAGATCACACTTTTAGGGATCAGTTTTATCCTATCCACCCCCGCCCTCCGTACGCCCTAACACCAGCTCTAGGACGCTCCCAGAAACCTGGGACCCTGGAAGCTAAGTGACTTTTCAGTGCCTGCAAGAAAATCATTAAGTGCCAGGGTTTCCAGGGCCTCTTACTCTCACAAGGCAAGAGGATAGATAACTGGATCTGTTAGTCATACGCCCAGAGAATGCAGTAAATAGTAACGGGATAGTATTAAAGGGAGTTTAAAGAAAAGCTGTAGCCATTGCCTGCAAAGAGGGTTCAATCTTTTAAATATTTAGATAAAGCATCCTCTGGGTGTACCTAAGGGGGATGGCCTGCCATATGAGTTCAAGATCAATGAAGAGGTTGGCAGTGAGGAGCAACAAAACATGGAAAGGGGAAATGCTGCTGCTTCCTCTGGCATCTGTTCTCTGCAGTTGATGGGACTGGGTAGGTAGTGCTCAAATTCCTTTTACCTTGTTAAAGAGAAAACCACAGGTCCAAAATAGCATCACTCAGTGCTTAAAAGCTCATGATACCAAACCCGGATTTAATACCTGATCTTTTTGAAGTTTCAGTCTGTCCCGGAAATGTAATCTTAATCAGTTGGAATTTTCTGGTCAAGCACCAATAAAGTAAAACTATCAAGAAGATGCTCTCCACACTCTCCTCCTCCCTCTATAGAAACAAGAAGCAATCTGCATGATAAAAACCCTTGCTCCCCACTAAAAGATGTCCTGGTCTAAAAGTAATTTATTTTGTTAATACCACCCTTCTAGTTGCTAGATGGGATTCGGCCCAATGAGTTGCTTAATGAAATCAATTAGATCATCAGATTTACTCTGTTGACTTGTTTAACAACTTTGACCCGCAATGCTCCCCAATACACATTAGGATGTAAGTTCCATGAAGGCAGAGACTGTATCTTGTTTATCCTTGCATCTCCAGCTCCTAGCACAAGGTCAATGTTTAATAAATATTTGTAAATATGAAGTAAAGCCAACAATAGTCTTGTGCTGCTTAATGATGGGGATACGTTCTGAGAAATTGTTAGGTGATTTCAAACCATTACAAATGCAGATTTCCGTTTTACAAAGGGTGACTTCTTGGATTTCAGAGTTTTCTCCCATGTATGTTTCTTAAAATAACCGGCCTAAAATAATCCTTATGCCAAGTAGACATATTTTGGGGTGATAAATTCTGCTGCTCTACAGTACAGGCTACAAACCTGCATAGCATGTTACTGCAATGAATACTGCAGGCAACTGTAACACAATGATACTTGTGTAATGTGTTGTGCTACGACGCTGTGATGTCAGTAGGCCACAGGCATTTTCAGCTCCATTATAATCTTAGGGGACCTCCTCCATATATGTTCATCGTTGCAGAGCATGACTACAAAGGGCATTGTAAATGCAGTGATTACCATCCAAACACCTTTCACATTTGCAAAGCCCCTTGAATTTCTTGTTGTTGTTTTTTTTAAATTCTCATGATAGCCTTGTGAGTTAGGTAGGCAAGTTATTCTCTATTTGGCTTGGACACTTGAAATGATTTTGACATGAGCTCAGTAAACTTTGATAGAAACCTTAGTTTGGGGAACTGGCTCCCTTAAGACCACTAGCATAATAGCCAAGGAGAAAAATTCACATTCATTGAAAGATGCATCTAGCACCTAATTTTGGCTGTGCCTTAGGGTAAGTGGAGGGAATAAAAAGATACGTAATAGGAAGCAGAGCAGGACTGAAGACAGAGGGCAAGTACTGGCAAGGCAGGGGATACGGGGAGGCCAAAGGTTATTAATTTTTTTAGGGTGTTGCTTCTGTGGGGTGGCCTGCTGCACCTTAGTGATCTTTGTATCTGCCACGGCTCTTGGCACAGGCCTGGCACATGGCGAAATCTCCATCAGAGTTCACTGAATGTATGTATGTGGGGAAAAAGGGAATGCCTTACTCAGTTGGCTCAGTTGTGTGCCAGTGAAGATCCTGAGTCTGAGTTTGTGTCTTGTTGGGTCTGGTTAGCACAATCATCCACCTTGTCATGGGGATAGGAAACAGTGCCTATTAATTTTACATCCAAATTACGTGTCTCCATCTTCTTCAACAAGCATCCAAATGCAAACCACTGTCATCTCTGCCTAGATGACTTCGACAGCCGCCTCACTGGTCCCATACATCCATTATTGCCCCATTACCATGAACTGACCACCCAGTAGTGAGATCGTATAAAAACACAATTCTCTATTTACCTGAAACACTTTAATGGCTGATCTCACGGCCCATAGAACACAGGCCAGAATCTTGTAACAGAGCCTACAACATCCTCTATTATCTGGTCCATGCTTAATTCTGCCTTATCTTGAAGAAGGGCCCAGTTGGAACCCCCATAGTAGAGGCCTCGAAATGTCCCCGGCCTCACCTTTCCTTGACCTGTAGCTTAACAGTAGATCATCCCCCTGTGGCTTGAACTCGGAATGTCCTGTCCCAGTTCCCTGCTTTAGAAAATTACCCCGAATCTTATGATTAATACCTTATGCTTATTGATCACAATTTCTGTGGTCCAACATTCTTTCCAGGCTACTCCCATCATTGTTTCTGGGTCGCTGACACCACTGGAGAACCACATTGCCAGAGGGAAGGATTCATGCAGACCCCCTCATGCAGTCTCTGGAAAAATGCTCAGATTTTCCCTTAAATACCCCAAGCCGGTCTGAGAATGGTAAGGCAGTTTTCGAAGACTGCTGCCTTCTCAGATCTCAGGTGCTCTGACAATAAACGCTTATCCTATAGCCCAACTCCTGTGTCGGTGTAGTGGCTGAGCTGCAGGTAGCACGAGCCCTGGACTCGGTTGCCCTCTGGTTTCAATCTCTCCATTACTACTGTTAAAAAAAAAAAAAAATTCAACTGAGTAAATTTGAAGATCTAGTTGACTTTATTAAGCGATTCATGAATGAGGCAGCATCCCATCTAGCAACCAGAAGGGCTCTCTAAGGGGCTGTACAAAATGGAAGGTTTTTATAGGGAGAAGGGTGGGACAAGGGAGCTATTAACCAAAGAAAAGACTATTTTTAGACCAGGACATCTTCTTTTGGGGGGTGTGGGAAGGGAATGGCAAGGGTTTTTATCATGCAGATTGCTGCTGCTTTCTAAGGAGGATAGAGAGGGTCCAAGTGACAGATTACCTTATTAGTGCACGATCAGAAAATTCCAGACTGGTTGATTAAGATAACATTTCTGAGAGGATGAAAATGCAGTTAGGTCAGGTATTAAATCTAGGTTTGGTATCATCGGCCTTAGCACAAGTGACCATTTTGGGCCTGTGGTTTTCTCTGTAACACTACCCCTCCCTGTCTGTACACCAGCCCCACAGGCCCTCTGCACAGGCAGTATCCTCTATCTGGAACATCTATCCCCTCCCCCCTTTTATTTGGCTCATTCATTCATTCATGATTTCATTTATTCAACAAATACTTATTGAGTACCTACTATGTGCCTGACACTGGCACTAAATAAAATTAAGTTCCTGTTCTCACGAAGCTTGCATTTTAGTGGAGGAAAACAGAAAAAAATAATTGAATGAGTAAATAACTAAAAACACAATAATGTCAGGAGTTGAAAGTGCAATGAAAACAAATCAAGCAGGGTAAAGGAATTGTGAGAGACGAGGATACTATGGGAGGAGTGCCCAAAGATGCCATTGAGAGGTGATATGTGGGCAGAGCACTGACGTGAGTGGATGAGCCACGCAGGTAAATGGGGAAGAACATTCCAGGCAGACAAAGCAGCAAGTGAAACACACAGAGGAGTGAATGTACAAAGGTGGTTTGAGGCCCAACCAGGAAGCCAATGTGACTGGAGTGGAGTGGGCAAAGGAGTGACAGAAAATGAAGGCAGAGAGATAGCCGGTCATTTACGGCCTTACAGACTATGGTGAGGAATCTGGATTTCATTTTACATGTGATGGAAAAGCATAGGGGTGTTTTGAGCAATACAGTAATGATTTGAGCAATGATCCGTTGTGAAAGGATCCCTCTGGCTGCTGTTGGAGAAAAGGCTGTAAGGACAAGAATAAATACAGGAGGACAGTTAGGAGGTTACTGTGGTGGCCCAGGCAAGAGACAGGGATGACCTGGTCTACAGCAGTTGTGGTGGGGTGAAGGGATTTAGGATACTTGGTCAGATTCAGATACTACACTTGATCTTAGCCAAAAGGCCGAGAAGCGATGTGTGGTCAGATTCAGGATACTAGGTACAGTGAGCAAGAGTTGCTGATGGATTGGATATGTGAGAGAAGAGTGTAAGATGACAAGTAGGTTTTGCCCTGACTGACCTGAGTTCTTAGCTCTAAGACTCTTCCTTCGGGAAGACCATCTCTTCATCCAGACTAGGTGAAGTCTCCTGTAGAGAGGGAGAGTATTACCTGTCCTACATTTTCAGAATATAAAACTGTAACCTATACATTGCTGTCTTTGTTAGCACTGTGTTTTTGTAAGCCACACAAGTATTGGTTGGCTACTGGGCACAGTACTGAAATCTTCCAGGAGCCAGAGACTCTATTCTGCTCGTTTATTTTTTCCTACATTAAGGAAAAAATACATGGCCAAAAATCACACCAGGAAGGCACCATTATTAGCTCTATTTGACCCATGAGGAAACTGAGGATCAAAAGGTTAAGTAATCTGCGGGCCGGCCCGGCCTGGTGGCTCAGGCGGTTAGAGCTCCATGCTCTTAACTCCAAAAGCTGCCGGTTCGATTCCCACATGGGCCAGTGGGTTCTCAACCACAAGGTTGCCAGTTCAATTCCTCGACTCCAGCAAGGGATGGTGGGCAGCGCCCCCCTGCAACTAAAATTGAACACGGCACCTTGAGCTGAGCTGCCTCCCAGATGGCTCAGTTGGTTGGAGCATATCCTCTCAACCACAAGGTTGCCAGTTCGACTCCCGCAAGGGATGGTGGGCTGTGCCCCCTGCAACTAGCAACGCAACTGGACCTGGAGCTGAGCTGTGCCCTCCACAACTAAGACTGAAAGAACAACAACTTGACTTGGAAAAAAGGCCTGGAAGTACACACTGTTCCCCAACAAAGTCCTGTTCCCCTTCCCCAATAAAATCTTTAAAGAAAAGAAAAAAAAAAAAAGGTTAAGTAATCTGCCCAAGGTCACAGAGCTAGAAGTGGAGGAGCTGGGATTCAAACCCAGGTCCTGCTTCAGTTAAGAGACAGACCTGTGCGCTCAGAGGAGAGGAGGAGTCAGTTAAAGGATAAATAGGAGAAGTGAAGAGAATAAGTTCATACGTACGCTCTAGTTATTCATCTTTTAAAAATTTAGGCATAAATTTGTAAATTTTTTTGTTGGTTTACAATAGAGGGACTTTCCTTAAGCCGCAGGTGAACTAGGAAGAAGCAATTCAGGTTAATTCAAAACCAAATCAGGCGAAGCAATCCTGAGAAATCTTTGTTTAGCTTATACAGTAGTAAAATTATAAAAATCTCCCAAACCACCATCAGTGCTGCTGAAATCATTGTAAAACTGGTTTCTGTCTCTTGGCTAGCAGCGGCTGTTTTTAGTTCACACTATTCATCTATTTGTAATTAAACACTTGTGTGATGGTCTGGTTAATGCCACCCTCCTATACTAGACTGGAAGCTACATAAGGGCAAGGTGTGTGTCTATTTTGCTCATATTATACCACTAGAGCCCAGCTCAGTGCCTTACACATAGATAACCTATTTGTAATTGTTGCATAAATGGATGTTGCTGTTACCATGATTAACTTTTTGGAAAGCAATGAGACAATATATAGTAAGACCTACAAGATATAATATCATTTAATTAGAATCTCCTGTGGGAAAATAGTCAACAAACAAAAAAAAGAAAGGCATGAAGATATTCATTTCCTACATTATCTGTGAAGGTAAACAACTAGTCATATGGATTCTATGCATGTGGATGGTAATATTCAAAACAAAAAAAAGGCACGTACTTCTCAAATTTGGTCACGTTAGTGGACAGAAGGGAAACTGACATTTTTTTGTTGGGGGGGAACTAAAACCTAGAACTGGTACTTGTTAGCACATTCTGGGCTCTGGGCCCCTCCCTTGACCAGAAGCTGGAGCCTGTTCTGGATTTCTACCCTACAGCATCTTGTCAGTAGTCAGCCCAGAAGTGCTCAGGAAATACCCGCTGAACAGAATTTCACTATTTGTGTTCTTCCAATCTTCAGTGATCAGTCTCCTCTACTTCCCACTTTCATCTACTACCCAAACAGGTAGGAAGTCCAATCAAGGGCAAACTGATTCATTCATTTATCCAACAAACATTTGTTCAGGGCCTACTGTGTGCCAGGGCTTTCTAAATGCTGGTAAGAGAAATGAACTAAACAGACATAGTCCTTCTCTCATGGCAGTTACATCTTAACAGAAAAGATTGCTAACGAATACATATATGTAATCAGGCCACTCCGCTCCATTCTGTCGCCATACTCCAACAGCCTTCAGATTTTTTCCTCCTCCAACCCAGCCTGGTTGCCAGTTGTATTTTAAAATGCAAATCAGAGCTCATATGTCCTGATTAAAAATACCGTTTAAGGACATTATCTAAATTTCCTATTATGCACACGAAACCCTTCAGGATCACCCTGCTTACCTCTCCAGCTTCATTTCTAGGCACCCACGCGCCCTGCACACGGAGACGTTTTCATGACAACCACCTTTCTTCCACCCGGAATGCTCTCCAACCGGAGATTTCCATTCACCAAACACCTGAGTGCCTACATGGCAGGCAACTGTCAGGCTCAGGGCCGTTACCCCTCCGGGACAGCTTTCTTATATCCGACCCCATGTCTCCATCTTCTAGGAGGTACAGTATTTATCACCCAATCCTACAATCCTTTATGTGGGCAGAGACAGTGCCTCGCTCATCTCTTTGCCAAAGGACAGGCATCCAAGATCGTACATGGTGTGAATGAAAGAGTAACGACAAGCGTTCCGAAACGGACGCTAAGAACCTTAGAGACTTCTGCACTTCCGGGTGGAGCTTTGGTTGGCACTCAAGCAAGGGAGAAGGTGACTCCTCGGGGGCTGCTCTAGGAGGAAGGCTCGGTGGTCCGGAGGACCCGCGGAGACGCGAGGGGGAGACCGCGGCGTCGGCACCTGCGCAGTAGTCGCCCTCCGCGGGGAGGCGGGGCGGGGGCGGGGGCCTCAGCTGGCCAATTAACGGGCGCGGCTCCGCGGGAGGAGCGGGGCGGGGCGCTATTGGAAGGCGGAGGGGGCGGTGCCAACGCCAGGGAATCCCGAATCTTCTCCACCCCGGGCTCCACCGCTTGCTGTTCCGCATCCCACCTCTGTGTCCCAGGGGTGATCGAAGTCCTTCCTGGTGACCCTTTCCCCAGAAACGTTCTCTGTAAATTAAAATTTGCCTGTGGCCTCCTTTAGAGTCCGTCTAGGTCCAAAAGTGTGCGTGATGAGTACACACATGTGCACGAACCACTTGGGATTGTTGTTAAAAATGCAGCCTGATTCAGTAGGTCTAGGGTGATCCCCAGATGCTGCATTTCTAACAAGCTCCCAGGGGATGCCAATGCTGACTGTTCTCTGACACACTGTGAGGAACAAAGGTGTGAAATAGTGGTTCTCAAAGTGCATCCCGGGACCAGCAGCTTGGGCGTCGCCCATGATAGAAATGAAATTTTTGAGGCCTCACTCCACATGGGCTGAATCAGAAAGTCTGGGAGTGGGGCCTCGCAATCCATGTTTTTACAGACTGTGTAGATGATTCTGATGCGTGCTAGAGTTTGAGAACCCGTGGACAGCAGAAAGGTCAAATTGAACCTCATCCCTCCACAGACGTCTGGCTGTGGTCAGTTTGCCTTATCTGGTTAAGCGTCAGATTCTTCAGCTGAAAAATCAGGATAAAAATAATAATGCCTCCCTAGCGAATCTATTATGAGGAGGGAATGTGAGATATGCTTGTAAAGCACTTGGCGTTCTATAAAAGTTAGCTATCATTAGCTATCATTATCATTACCATTCAATTGGATTGCCCTCTGGCAATCCAGTTTTATTGCATATTTATTGCAACATTATTTACAATAGCTAAGACATGGAAACAACTTAAGTGTCCACTGATCCACTGATGGATGATTGGGTAAAGAAGATGTGAGACACACACACACACACACACACACACACACACACACACTCACTGGAATATTATTCAGCCATAAAAAGAAGGAATTCCTGTCATTTGTGACAACATGAATGGACCTTGAGGACATTATGCTAAGTGAAATAAGTCTGACAGAGAAAGATAAAAAGTGTATGATCTCACTTATATGTGGAATCTAAAAAAGCTGAACTCATAGAAACAGAGAGTACAATGGTAGTTGCCAGGGTCTGAGGAATAGGGGAAATGGGGGATCCAAGTTCCAGTTATAAAATGAATGAATTCTGGGAACATAATGTACGGCTGGGTGACTGTAGTTAGCAATGCTGTATTATATACTTGAAAATTGCTAAGAGAGTTAATCTGAAATGATCTCACCACACCGAAAAAGAAAAAGAAAAAAGAAAGCAATTATGTGAGGTCATGGATATATCAAGTAAACTTATTGTGCTAATTATTTCACAATATACACATGTTTCAAATCATCATGTACACATTAAAACACACAATGTTATATGTCAATTATATTTCGGTAAAGCTAGAAAGAAATGTTATGAGACTTTAAGTGATTGATTATAAGTAAATGTATTTATATCTCAATTAAACCTTTAGCTAAAAATGGCTTTAAGTGAATTATCTTTAAACAGTTGATTTTAAGAAAATTGGCCTAGGATTACTTTGAAGGTGTTGCATTTCATGTTTAATTACTTAAAGAGTTGTTAGATTAAGAGAGATGGACTCATTGACCATTTAATTATGTAAATTGATCAAAAGTCACAACCACCAGTGCTTCTGGAGTCTAGTGGTGGTAAGATTGTAACTCCATAGGGTTGGGGTTAATGAGGATGAACCCCAGTGAGGGAAGCTTGTGGGGTTCTGGAGAGCACAAGCACAGCCTCCTGCATTCCAACTCAGATTTTAGGCTAACACTGTGGCAGCCCAGCAAAACAAGTCTCAGGCCAGATTGGCCTGCTGGATTCCAGTAATTGACCTTTGCCTTTTGTGAATTAGCTTTATTCATGCTAATTATAACTAGTTTCGTGTAAGGT
The DNA here is from genome assembly GCF_036562045.2 of Rhinolophus sinicus. Taxonomy (NCBI): domain Eukaryota; kingdom Metazoa; phylum Chordata; class Mammalia; order Chiroptera; family Rhinolophidae; genus Rhinolophus; species Rhinolophus sinicus. Next base: position 100,484,985 of record NC_133753.1, read on the forward strand.
GATGCCTACTCTGTCTGTGAATTTATCCTTTAAGACAGCAATTTAATGAAAAAGTTGAAGCAGTTCTTTATTCTGTTTTTTTTCCCCATGCCCAAGCTGTACCATTAGCTAAATATTTTGAATGTCACTCTTGGACACTACTACTAATTCAGTTAATTCAGAAAAATTTGTCTGACAATGAGGTGAACGCACACATATTACATCTAATTCCTGAATTCTCCTCCTCCCAAATCAACATTTCTCTTACCCTGAAGGATTTGGGAATATTCTTGAATTCCAACTGGAAAAAATTCCCAATTATGGGCAGCGGGAAAGGGCCGGGGAGTGTGTGTGAAGGGTAAGTTTCCAGCTGCTGTAGATCTGCTTCCAGACTGAGATGAGTAGCAGGGTAGCCACGCATACCAGCAGGCCCACCACAATGCCCAGGGTAGCCATGGCACTTTGGGGGGGGGGGGGTGTCTGTAAGCAGTTGTTTATTTTAAGTAGTAAACCTATTTGGTGGTGGCTGGATTAGACAGTGGCAGAAGCAACCTTGGTATAGAGGCCAAGCATGTTCTTTCCTAACTCTCTGAAATAGAAGGAAAATTACTTTTTAAAACATCTGAATATATGATTTGTGCAATTCATCATTTGAAAAACAATTTCTGCAGCAGGCCCCTTTTTTGGAATCTGCCCAGTTATTCATTATGTCTTTTCTTAGAGAGATGCCACATCTGGATAGCCCACAATTTTTGGATCAAGATGAGCCTATCAGATTCTCTTTGGACTTGGCGGTAGTCAAATGTCTCCCTGTGGCTGACCTGAGGGTATGTAAGCTCAGCAACTGTGGGGAATCATCATTTTACTCTGGGCACAAAAAGCAGACAGAGCCTGTCCACATACGTAGGGAGAAGAATGCAGTGGATAAACAGAAGCGTTGAGACTAGAGAATCTGTGGAGCCAACAAGAAAGATCCTGAAGGCAGAGCTGCCTTGGATGGCTGGTGTATTATCAGATCCTGATTTTAGTTCCTCCTGAAGGAGGCTGCAATCCTCTGGTTAGATTCTGGGGGAAAGTCTGTACTTTTTTTTCTTCTTAAGCTAATTCAAGTTGGTTTCTATTATTTGCTACAAATGTGTAATGTAGGGAATTAGTGGAATTTCCTTTTGATCCACACAGTTGAAAATTACAAAATAAAGCATAGCGCTGAGTCTGCCAGGGAACTTGGAATGCTCTCAGATAGACCCTGGATGCAGACCTCCCTGGCATTGGTCATAGGTCTTACATTTTCAGGCAATTATATGAGCTCCCAGGGCACTCAAATAATTTATGTCATGGGTTATAATCATATCATTTGGTTAAGCAGTTTTAAAAACCTTTTTATTTTGAAGTATAACACTCATACAAAAAAGTACACAAAACAAAAATGTACAGCTCAGTGATTTTTATGCAATGAGCCACCATATAACCACCATTTCAAAAAGCAGAACATTGCTGTTACGGAACCAAAGTTCGTGTTCCCTGATGCTTTGAACAGCCAAAACTCAAAATGTCCAAGTTTGGAGTAAGGAAAGATTTATTGATTGAGGAGGTACCAACTGAGAAGGTGAGAGACCTAGTGGTGCCTCGAATCCATCTTGCTCGCTGGACTAGGTTAAGGGTTTTTAAGGGGCTGGGGGAAGTGATGGTGGGTCAAGCTTTAATTGGAGGACCTTGGAACTTTATCATTTATAGTAAAGGGGCATCAACACTGGATCTTCCTGGACAAGGGACCCTTGGCTTCTGAAAGGGTTGCAGTGTTCAAGTCCTGGTCATGTCCTGGTCATTTGGTTCCATGGAGGTTGGGGGAGAAGTGAGACTTTGGTTCCGGGAACAGCTGGAGGCCAAAGTTCTCTCCTCTGCACATGCTTGGGCTGCGTGAAATGCGGTCCTGATCTGCTGTCCCTAAAAACAACTCAGTACTTTGTCAAATAGGATTGGACCATTTTGAGCTGGTTCTGCAGTTACATTACCAGTCTTACAGAAGCACCCCCTCCCACAATTGGGACCCACTATGACCAATATTCTAATTTTTATGGACATATTATTATTTTTTTTGTTTTTCTTTTATAGTTTTACCCCTTCAGCATGCATCCCTGAATACTATAGTTTAGTTTTGTGTATTTTGTTTTTAAACTTACTTGCCCTTTTCAGTGTCTGGTTTCTCTCACTGTCATGTTAGTGAGCTCCATCCATGTTGTTGTATGTAACTCCAGTTTGTTTGTTTTTCATTGCTGAATCATAATCCATTGTATGGATATACTAAAACAACTGTACTTTTCATTATTACGTTTAAATAGAGTGCAAAACCAGACAAAAGTCATTTATATTTTAGAAATTGTGTTGGTGGTTATTATTTGAGAAGCTTCTAGGATATTGTTCTATTTTTTGAACAACAGCCTATGTGCACACTATAAGAGTTAACTGAGCTGTAAAGTTATGATTTGTGCATCTTTCAGTATGTGTAATTTACTTTGACATTATGCTAAAAAAAACAAAAAAAAAAAACCAAAAAAAAAAACAAGAAAAAAAAACCCCAAGCTGACTGGCCTCCCAGCCCTGGCAAAAGGCAGCCCTCGAGGCCAGGCTCACATGGCAGAGCCTCTTCCTTTCCTGGATTCTGAGTTGGTAATTCTTCACTCTTTTGTTGACTATCTGATGCATTCATGTGTATGTTTTTCAGTCTCCTCAGTAGGACAAATGGGCTGAATTACCTCGTCTACGTACCAGAAGCAGAAGTTATTACATAGTTTTTTCAGGGTTCCAAATTAAATTGAAATCATGAATAAAGGTAGAGTCACATCTGTTAAAAAATTTTAATTTCATTTTATTGGTAACTGTTACCCATATTATTTCTAAGAAGAATGTGTATTATTAAAGTCAGATTGTGTTTACAAATTAATTAATCATGTTAAATAATCAGAGGAGATCTGTGTTTCTACTGAAATACCATATGAAATACCATACCAAAATTTTCTATTTGAAAATTTTCCTTTGCTAGTCAACTATCTTACTTAAAGTAGTGAGACTTATTCTATAAATGTATCTGAGCATCAACACAAACCAATAATAAAATACATATGTCTGTGCTATGGCAACAATAGGAAGCTTTCTTAAGTTGTACATTGAATTTTAAGCTTTAGAAATCTCTGTGGAAAATGCTTTTTCCCAGTGTTTTAACTTGGATATACTTACTTGAGAGAGAGCCAAAGAGTTAATAATCCTTTTTGTTTAGATTATTCTTATCTACTTTTTTTTTTTTTTTTAAAGAGGGCACAGCTCACAGTGGCCCATGTGGTGACCGAACCAGCAACCTTGGTGCTACCAGCACCACGCTCTATCCGACTGAGCTAACCGGCTGTCCCTTTTTTCTACCTTCTTAAAGGAACTTCCTGAGGAGCTCCATCCCTGAGTCTTCTTTGGCTGACTCATACACATCCTTCCGGTCATCTCTCTTTTCTGCTCCAAATATTTCAAGAGCTAAGACTGACCTTAGGTGGCTTCAGCTTCATTTTTCTACCACAAAACATGTCTTTCCACTTCTTTTGCCATCTTTAGGACCTCCAGTTAACAAACCTGCTCTAATCTCCCAGCTAGAGCTAGAGCAAGAGGACAGAGGGGGACCTGAGAGGGTCCCTGACAGGTATGTGAGGGAAACAGGATGAGGCAGATGGGAGAGAAATAAGAAATGAACAAAAGTCCCAAACACCTGTTGTCATGCTTCATGTAAGGGATGGAAAGGTCTTCTCAGTGATGTTCCCTTTCCCACCATGTCTAATAAAATGGAGCATCATATTGGTGGCCATATAATTTATTATGCAAATAGGGACATTTTTGAGAGTGAAACAGTGGTGATGACAATAGTTACACGAGGACAACAGGAGTAAACTGGGACTGTCCTGGCAAACCAAATATCTGGTCACCCTCATCATATAGGTTGGAAAGGGCTCCTTTTGTTATCACCCTTGTCCTAAACCTTACATCACAATTTCACCCAAAAGTTACTGTTTGCTTCTCTATTTCGACTTGGTTTTAGCAGACACAGACCCTTAGGTCTTTACTTGAGTTCTAGAACAGTGGTTTTCAAACTTGAGATGCATCAGGATCACCCGGAAAGCTTATTAAAACACAGAGAGCAGGGTCACACCCCCTGAGTTTCTGAATCAGTGTGTCTGGGGTGTGACCAAGAATCTGTATTTCTAAACAAGTTCCAGGTGAGGCTAATGCACCTGGGACCACTCTTTAGTTTTCCAGGTTCTAGGGCATCTTCATGGAACTCGGGTTTGCTCCGTGTTCTCACTGAACCCTAACCAATGTATACTAATCTAATTTGAAGGAGACTGTTATTCCAGAATGCCAATTTATAGCAGATAATTGTGACAACTGTCGAACTTTTACGTCCCCTGCAAATAAGTTCTTCCTACTTTTGCAGAATGTTGGCATGGAGATACTTAACACCATGGGAAATACCTTGTTAAGACACGCTGTCCACATATTCTCATCAACAGGACTCTTTATGGTGATCCTAAGGTTTTGCTTGGTCAATTTCCAAGCTCCTTGCTGCTGTAACACCTTTTTTATATAGAAGTTCGCCAGGAATATTTGAACAGCAGGGAGTGCCACAGGTTGAGGCACATCATGGGACTGAAAACGTTTTAAACATTTAAATCGTTAACCATTTTAATCATTAAAACTATCTCTATTCTCTTGAACTTGACCAACAACATGCCACTGGGTTTAGAGAGCTACAAGGAAAATAAAAGAAGCTGCACCTCCTTCAAGACAGGGAACCCCAATCTGGACATAGGACACTTATTTTGAAAGAAATCAAATCAATTTTCAGAGGACCTATTTGATTAGCATGAAATTTATCTTAAATTAATATTACTTTCATAAAGTTGATTGAAAATAATATTTTCATTGAACATTTGAATCACTCTCCACCTACCAAAGAGCTATAGTATAACTTCCTAATATATTATGTCTACTATTTCTTCTAATATCGCTTTCTTCTATAATCCCAGTTCCATCCTCACCCCCTATGTAAAACTCACTCTTCCCCCTGTGTTTCTCTTCTATTCTCTCACTACTACCACATTCATAATACTTCTGACACCAGATTTGTGGATGTTTTCCCCCTCACCAAGCAATTCTCTGTGAAACCAGCCGTGTGTCCTACAATTCAATTCTATTCTGACAATAATCAGAGTTAGCACAGACCCCACACATTAAGGGCTCAGTTCCACCAGACTGCCCCCACTTCAGATGTCAATTGCAAGTAGTAGGCCCCAGGTTACCCACAACTCCTCTTCAACTTGCACATTGGAGGTTCCCAAACCATCCCCTTCTGTTTCGATTATTTGCTAGAACAGCTCACAGAACTCAGGGAAGCAGTTACTTACGTTTACCAGTTTATTATATAATAGGGGTATGATAAAGGATGTAGATGAACAGCCAGGTGAGGAGATTCATAGGGTGAGGTCCAGAAGGGTCCTGAGCTCAGGATAGTCTGTCCCTGTGGAGTTGGGGTGTCTGTGTTCCTCAACCCCAACGCTCTCTGAACCCCACACTCTTGGGATTTTATGGAGGCTTCCTCATGTAGGCATGATTGATCATTAACTCCAATTCTAGCCCCTCTCCCTTCTCTGGAGAATGGGGGGTGGAGATGAAATTTCTAAGCTTTCAGTCATGGGTTGGTTTTTCTGGTGACCAGCACCTATTCAGCAGTCCACCCAGAGTTGTATGAGAACAACAGATACTCTTATCACTGAGGACATTACAAGGTTTCCAGGGGCTCTGTGCCAGGAACTGGGGGCAGAGACCAATATATATATATATTTTCTATTATTTCACACTCCCCTAAGTAGTACAACATGATATTAAAAGTAACTCAAATTATTTAATATTCTAGATTATTATTCCAACTTCTCATTTACATTGCTTTATTTTCCTGGTTCTACACTTTAATTCCATACACTAATTCAGACTAATCAGTGTGTGAGGAAAGTAATTCTGAACCAGAGAAAACTTAGTATTTTGCCCCCATGGTAGGTATTGAACTGAAAATTGTGGATTTCTTTTTCTTTTTTAGAAAGGGTTGAGGAAAGAGTGAAGATAGGGAATACATAAAATGGAGTCATTTAAACCAAGCTGCAAGAATTATTAACACTATGAAGGTTGAGGCATGAGAAAAGACCTCATTATTGTTCTAACTAGCCTGGGAACTTAAAAATTTTTGAACTTTCCAGTTCTATGTCAATGCCTGGATATACATCTGGACATATACCAAACCTCCAGGTAACCCTCAGATAACCCTCTCAAGGACTGATGTATTCAGACCACCTGATTCTCCTCGGAAGCACTCACATATCCAAACCACCTGACATCCACCTGACAGCACCACAGGATGTGACCAGACCTCCTGGCTCCCGTCTTCTGGACCTCCTGGCATCCATCATCTTGACTGCCTGTCATCTGACTGATGACTATCCTGGACCAATCCTAGAAGAATGCAGGACTGGTAATTCTTAAGAATGTACTTTTTAATATAAGAACTTTGAACTTTTCTCTCTTTTTCGGAACATTTCTGGGTTTTTGCTAGCTGTGTTTCCAGTTTGCAAACTCTAAGACCCTTGAGCAAATCTCTATCACCTATTTCTAGCAAAGCCTCCAGTTTCTTTTTGAGTTTGACAGGGTGTAGTTTTGTCCTTTTCAAGTACAGTAAATTGGCCTAGTTTAGTATTAGTTAATAAAAGCCCATGAGGGTCATTCTATAATAGGAATGTTCTCTATTCAAGTATTGACCATTTGCAGATAAATCAATATGAAAAGGATGCTCAGAAATATGTCAGTTCACTTAAGTAATTTAATTGTTCCCTTGAAATCTGTAGTATAGTACGAAGGCACAATTTCTGATTAGGAAGGATGTGATAGGAGGGACGTGGAATAGGTCACATGTACTTTAAGACAGTGATTAAAGCAAAAGATAATGCAAAGTATATTTTTAATGAAACCTGTTTAGTTAATATCACATGTATTTACACATTCATTGTTCTATAGACATTATTCAACAATATAAAACAGCTTTAAAAACACAAGTACAATAGTTTAAAGACCAAAATATAAAAAATATATATAAATTGCTTGACAAAAAATATCCATGCTTTTAATGCTTAAAATAGTTTATCAGTTTTTAACTGAACTCTGTATTTTTAAGAATAAAGTCAAGTTGGTCACTGAACTTTAAGAATAAAGTGAAGTTGGTCATCTTCTTTTCCCCCTAATAGTCCAGCAGACATCCATCCAGAGTCCCTGACTTGGGTGGTAGGGTGACAGTATCTACAGATGGGCTTGAAAGAGTTCATGAACTGCAGAAAATTACATGCAGAATGAAATGTGTACATACATATACATATATATTTTGGGGGGAAGAAGGTGTCCATAGCTTTTATCAGATCCTTAAAGTAATCAATAGAGGAAACCAAGGACATTTAGAAGTCATGGGGAGAGGGTGCCCATAGACACTGAGGGAGCATGAGGCCCAAGTCAGAAGCATCTGTTTTGAATGAGATGGGAGGCCTAGTGGCAGAAGTGTGGCTGCTGGCACTATTATCACGGCAGCATGTTCACGGCTGTGCCCCATAAATCTGGTCATTCACATGCCCTGCAGCTCTGTGTTACTAAGGAGTACCTGAGATGGGTCATAGCTGGGTAATGATACGTAAGGTCAGAATTTCACGTAATAATCTCTTTTTAGGGTGAATTAGGAGGATGCCAGTGTCATGAAGACCTCATGTTTGTTTTCTATTAAACTTTTAGAATTTTGTAGCAGGAAGTAACGGAAGACCTTTAATTCAGCCATTCACGTTTCAAGTGAAAAAAGAAAAAAAAAACAGGACTAAAGAGGTGAAGTAATTTTCTCAAAGTTCCTAGGTCTCCTGGTTGTCAGTCCACAGCAATTTTTCCATGCACTATTATTTCTTTTGATATGTGGTAGATCAACTCTTTAAAAAAAGTAATTCTGATGCAAAGTCATCTGTTTCTGGTAAAAAGTCAGGTAGCTCAGTCATTCCTGAAGAATGTCTGCGTGAACTAGATTACTTAAAATGTTCCAGTCTCAAAAACATCCCCTCCCACCACTTGGAAGTGTTCAGATGCTAGAAAAGATGTTCCAGGCGGCAGCTGTGACTAAGAACTGAATGAATAGAAGCTGCTTCTTCTGAAAAATGAGATCATATCAAGCTGGGCTCATCTAAGAGCTAGCCGAGGCATTGAACCTTCCTAAATGTCAAAATTGTGTAGGTATTTTTAAAGTGCTGAGACTTTTATCAATTGAACAATTGAGATAGGGTGAAATCAATGGAAAAACTTGAAGACATTTGTAGCTTTGGTACATTTTATGTACTTACAAGGTTTTTGTTCAATGTTGAATTGCCTGAACTTTACATGTGTTATGGCTGAATTGTGCCTCCCCCACCAATTCATATTTTGAAACCCTAACCTCCAGTTTCTCAGAATCACTGTATTTGGAAATAGCATTTTAAAGAGGTAATTAAGTTAAAATGAAGTCATGAGGGTGGGCCATAATTTACTATGGCTGGTGTCCTTATCAGAAGAGGAAATTAGGACACAGCCATACACAGAGGGAAGACCACGTGAAGATACAGGGAGAAGACAGTCATCTACAAGCCAAGGAGAGAGGCCTCAGAAGGAACCAATCCTGCTGATACTTTGATCTTGGATTTCTAGCCTCCAGACTGGAAGAAAATAAATTTCTGTTGTTCAAGCCTCCCTGTTTGTGGAGCTTTGTTATGACAGCCCAAGCAGACTAATACAATACACGGAAGTCATTTTGTAGGAGAAAATTCATTTCTTTGTATAATTCTACAGGAACATTCTTTACAAAGTCTTGGTGAGTGCAAATCCAATCCTCCCTTGAGTTCAGGAGGATGCGCTATGTAGGATGGAAGGATTTGAGAGGCGTCAACATCAGGATGGGGAGAAAGCAGTTGCTATCCTTGGACCGTAAATGAGAAGGAGGTGAGTGTAGGGAAATACTAGGAAACCAGTTGAAGTGAAGTTTGAAGAGCAGTGCAAGAAGTAGGAGGAAACCAGGAAGATGTATGCCTAAGCCGAGGAAAGAGTGTTTCAAAAGGAGAGGAGGGTCAATATTATCACATGTTGCTGAAAAGTCAAGTAAGAAAAGGATTGCTTGGATTTAGTAAAAAGGGAAGGGTGATACCTTGGCAGCGTAGTCAGAGAGGACGGAGGAAGTTGTTTGGAGAAACAAAATAGGTGGCAGTTAAAGGAGGACAAATGGTTAAAACTTTATATATATAGTTATAGCTAATTGATTGTTATATTATAATTATTAATTAATTGAAAGAGACCTGAGCTCGTTTAAGTACCAGTGGGAAAGTGCCGGCAGAGGAGAGAGGGACATACAGGAGGGAGTAGGTCATGACTTCAACAGCACTTCTGCTAATCTGTACTTGCTCTTTGTCTTGGATGCCCACCCCTCACACTGCGGGCCATCTACTTCCTGCCATCAGGTAAATCTTCTTAACTGCAAATCGGTTCCTGATACTCCTCAGCTCAAGATTTTCTTGGTCCTGTCTCATCGCTCACAACCGTTCTTCTTACACCAGATTCTCACACTCCTAGTCCTCTGCACATATAACGCTCTTTGCTGAGAATGTGCTGATTCCCTCTTTAGTTGGCTAACTCGGAGGTGTCTTTCAAGATTCAGCGCAAGCATCGTCTTCATGACGCTCTTTGTCTCAGCTAGGAGTCTCTTCTGTGCATTTCCTCTGCCTCTTCTGCTCCCAGCTCTCTTAGCTCACATCGTAATTATAAATATCTCTACGTAAATATATCTCCTTTAAAAACTGTGGCTTCTTTGAGGTCAGGGATGAAAGTCATGTTTATATATCCTGGATCTAGCCCAGTGCCTGATACATGTAGGCACTCAAGAAATGTTTGTTTTATGGATAAGGAAGACACTGTCTGTACTTCCTGATACTCATACCCCCCCAACAATACAGAATGACAAAGACTATAATGCTCAGTGTATACAGTGCTTTGAGAATTCTTCTTAGAAGATATGGGAAAGTATTTGCAGAAGTAATATTTGGGCTGGCTCTTAAGGATAAGCTAGTCAGGTGGAGAAGGGCATTTTAAGCAGAGTGAACAGGGTGTTTGTATATTGTGGACATTTCCATGTCCTAGGTTATTCAGGCCAAACTACCCACGGGGGGGCAACTATACATGATAAATGAAGTCTAATAGAACATCTTAAATGCACTGAAGACCTAACAAGATAATAAAGAATTACTAGGCCACAATTTATGAGATGAAAGGACTCAGAGGTGGTAAATAGACTCTTAAAAAATAAACTAATATAACACCACATTATATTAGTTTCAGGTGTACGAAATAATGATCCAATATACAGAGGGTGCCAAAAAATGTATACACATTTTAAGAAAGGAAAACCTGTATTAAAATTGTAATAATATGTACTGATAACAAAACATGAATATAAGTCATGTGCATACATTTTTTTGGCACCCCCGGTATACTGTGAAATGATCACCACAATAAGTCTAGTTAACATCCATCACCACATAGTTACAATTTTTTTCTTGTGATGAGAACTTTTAAGATTTACTCTCTTAGCAGCTTTCAAATATGCAATACAGTATAATTATTAATAACTATAGTTACCGTGCTGTACATTATATTGCAAAACTCATTTATTTTATAATTGAAGTTTATACTTTTTGGCTACATTCACCCATTTCACCCACCCCGACCTCCCACCTTTGGCAACAACTGATCTGTTCTCTGTATCTATGGGTTCATTTTTTTTTTTTTTTGGATTCCACATATAAGTGACACATATAAAACAGTATTTGTCTTTCTCTGACTTATTTCACTTAGTATAATTCCCTCAAAGTCCATTAATGTTGTCGTAATTGGTAGGATTTCCTCCTTTTATGGCTAAATAATTTCATCTATATCTATCTATCTATCTATCTATCTATCTATCTATCTATCTATCTATCTATCTCCTATCTATCTAGATGTATATACATACATATATATCTCTATATATCACATCTTCTTTATCCATTTATCTATTGATATACACACTTAGGTTGTTTCCATGTCTTGGCTATTGTGTGTAATGCTGCAATAAACATGGGAGTACAGATAGCTTTTCGAGTTAGTGTTTTAATTCCTTTGAAAAATACCCGGGAGTGGAATTGCTGGATCATATGGTAATTCTATTTTTAATTTTTTGAGGACCCTCCATACTGTTTTCTATAGTGGCTGCACCCATTTAAATTCCCACCAACAGTGCACTAGGGCTGCCTTTTCTCCAAATTCTTGCCAACACTAGTTATCTCTTGTCTCTTTGATAATAGGCATTCTAACAGGTGTGAAGTGATGCTGCATTGTAGTTTTGATTTGCATTTCTCTGATGATTAGTGATGTTTAGCACCTTTTCATGTACCTGTTGGCCATTTGTATGTCTTCTTTGGAAAAATGTCTATGCAGGTCCTTGACCATTTTTTAATCATATTACTTGGTCTTTTGTTATTGAGTTGTATGAGTTCTTCATATATCTTCAGTGTTAACCCCTTATCAGATATATGATTTGCAAATATTTGCTCCCTTTCTATAGACTGCCTTTTCATTTTGTTAATGGTTTTCTTTGCAGTGTAGAAGATTTTTAGTCCTTCTTGTTTATTTGTACTTTTGTCGCCTCTGCTTTTGGTGTGTAAACAAACTCTTAAAATTGCTTTTGGGGGCCGGCCCGGTGTCTCAGGCAGTTAGAGCTCCATGCTCCTAACTCTGAAGGCTGCCGGTTCGATTCCCATATGGGCCAGTGGGCTCTCAACCACAAGGTTGCTGGTTCAACTTCTCGAGTCCCGCAAGGGATGGTGGGCAGCGTCCCCTGCAACTAAGATTGAACACGGCACCTTGAGCTGAGCTGCCGCTGAGCTCCTGGATGGCTCAGTTGGTTGGAGCGTGTCCTCTCAACCACAAGGTTGCCAGTTCGATTCCTCGACTCCCGCAAGGGATGGTGGGCAGTTCCCCCTGCAACTAAAATTGAACACGACACCTTAAGCTGAGCTGCCGCTGAGCTCCCGGATGGCTCAGTTGGTTGGAATGCGTCCTCTCAACCAAAAGGTTGCTGGTTTGACTCCCGCAAGGGATGGTGGGCTGTGCCCCTTGCAACTAGAAAAACGACACCTGGACCTGGAGCTGAGCTGCGCCCTCCACAACTAAGACTGACAACAACTTGAAGCTGAACGGCACCCTCCACAACTAAGATTGAAAGGACAACAACTTGACTTGGAAAAAAAAAAAAAAGGCCTGGAAGTACACACTGTTCCCCAATAAAGTCCTATTCCCCTTCCCCAATAAAATCTTTAGAAAAAAAATAATTGCTTTTGCCTGGAAGGAATTTACCAATTCAGGAAACTTATGAAACTGAGTTGCAGTTTTACTCACTTGCCTCAAAGCTTATGAGGTACAGAAGTGAAAGTCCAAGGGACAACTAAGGTGAAAAGTCAGAAAAAGCCAACTCCTGCCCTCCCTCCCCCCCACCCCCCCACAGACAACCACCCAAAACACACACACACAGGGTAAGGTTAGACCAGATGTAAACCTATGTTCTTTTTGTGCAAGGGGAAAGATTCCTGTGAGATAGTAAACCAAACCCAGGCTTTCTGAAGAATAGTAGAGTAAATTTGCATCTCAGAGGTGGTACAAAAAAACTCAAACAGGGAATTTAGCTGAGTGTCATTCTGTTTTTGATAGTACCTCAGACATTTGGCAAAACCGAATGTCTCATTGAAAGTGTATGAGAGGACGGCCAGATGGCTCAGTTGGTTAGAGCGAGAGCTCTTAACAACAAGGTTGCCGGTTCAATTCCCACATGGGATGGTGGGCTGCACCCCTGTAACTGAAGATTGAAAATGGCGACTGGACTTGGAGCTGAGCTGTGCCCTCCACAACTAGATTGAAGGACAACTGCCTGGAGAAACACACTGTCCCCCAATATTCTGCAATAAAATTTAAAAAAAAAAGTGTATGAGAGATCCAATTTCTCTGCATTCTTGCCAGTACTTTCTATTATCAGTATTTTTCATTTTAGCTATTCTAAGAGATGTTTAGTGCTATCTCTTTAATTTGCATTTCCCTAAAGACTAATGATGTTGAATACTTTATATCCTCTTTGGTGAAATGCCTCTTCATGTATTTTGCTCACATTCTAATGGATTATTTGGGGTTTTGTTTGTTTGTTTTTTACTACTGCATTCTTCATATATTCTAGACACAAATCCTTTGTCAGGTATGTGGTTTACAAATATTTTGTCTTAGTTTGTAGCTAGTCTTTTCATGCTCTTAACAGGGAATTTTGATGAAGTTAAATTTATCAATTTTTTTCTTTTATGGATCATACTGTTGGTGTTACGTCTCAGAACTTTTTGCCTGGACCAAAGTTCTCAACTTTGGCACCACTGACATTTTGGATGGATAATTCTCTGTTCTGGGGGGCTGTCCTCTGTATTATAGGATGTTTGTCATCATCCCTGGCCTTGTATCCACTAGATGCCAGTAGCGCCCCCACCTCCAGTCATGAAAATAAAAAATATCTCCAGACATTGACAAATGTCCTCTGGGGGGGCAAAATCACCCCTGGTTGAGAGCCACTAGCCTAGCCCTAGGTCTTGAAGATTTCTTCTAAAAGTTTTATACTTTTACATGTTACATAAAGTCTATGATACAGTTTGAATTAATTTTTGTATAAGGTGTGAGGTTTAGGTTGAGGTTTTTTTTTTGTTGTTTTTTCTTATGGATGTCCAATTGCTCTAGTACCATTTGTGAAAAGACTATCTTTCCTCTATCAAATTGCTTTTGCACCTTTGTCAAAAATCAGTTGGGTATATTTGTCTGGGTCTATTTCTTGGTTCTCTAGTCTGTTCTATTGAGCTCTAATCGCTTCTTGGCCTTTTGGCTAAGATCGGGTGTGAGCTATGTGTCTCTCTCTCTGCTGATACCACATTGTCTTGATTACTGTAGCTATATAGTAAGCCTTGAAATCGGGTAGAGTTATACCCCCCCACTTTAATCTTTTTCAACGTTGTTTTGGCTATTCTAGTTCATCTGCCTTCATATATATATATATATATATATATATATATATATATATATATATATTTAGAATATGGTTGTCAACATCTGCAAAAATTCTTGCTAAGATTTTGATAGGAGTTACATAGGTTTTATAGATTAATTTGGGAAAAATTGACATCTTTACTATGTTAACTCTTCCAATACATGAGGCATGATATGTCTCTCCATTTATTTAGATCTTCTTTTTTACTAGAATTTTGTAGTTTTCTGTGTACAAATCCTGTTAAATGTATATCTAAGTATTTATTTTTTGAGCTATTGTAAATGTTATGCTTTAAATTTCAGTTTCCACATTTCCATTGCTAGTATGTGAAATACAATTAATTTTTGTATGTTGGTCTTATATCCTGAGACCTTGCTGAACTCATTTATTAGTTCTAGGAGTTTGTTTTTTTCTTTCTTTCTTTTCTTTTTTTTTTTTAGACAATCATGTCACCTGAAAATAGGGATAGTTTTACTTCTTCCTTTCCAATCTGTATGCCTTTTATTTCCTTTCCTTTCCGTATTGTGCTGATTAGGACTTTCAGAACTATACTGAATAGAGTGATGAGAATAGAAATCTTTGCCTTGTTGTCAGTCTTAGAGGGAAAGCATTTCACCATTAAGTAAAATGTTAGTTGTGCGTTTTTTGTAGATGCTGTTTACTGGGTTGAAGAAGTTCCCTTCTATTCTAAGTTTGCTAAGAGTTTTTTTTTTAATCATGAATGGGTGTTGAATTTTGTCAGATGCTTTTCTATGTCAATTGATATGATCATGTGGTTTTTCTTCTTTAGTTTCTTAATAAGGTGGATTACATTGTTTGATTTTTGAATATGGAACCACCCTTGAATTTTTGGAATTAACCCTACTCGGTTGTAGTATAACATTGTTTTTATGTAGTGCTGGATTCAGTTTGCCAATATTTTGTTGAGGATTTTGCATCTGTGTTTATGAGGAATCTTGGTCTCTAGTTTTGTCTGGTTTTGGCGTCATGGTAATTCTGGCCTCATAATATATAGTAGGAAGTGCTCCCTCTTCTATTTTCTGAAGGTTGTATATAATTGGTGTTAATATTTCTTTAAATATGGGTAGAATTCTCCAGTGAAACTATCTGGGTCTAGAGATTTCTTTTTTGAGAGTGTGAGGTAAGAGTGAACATAGCAGGTCTGTTTCACTCATTTCTCACTTATCTCTGTATCCATGGCGATGACCCTTGGTCAAACTTTGAAAACTAAACTCCCGGAATATTCACATAGCAACGGGTAAGATGTTATTCTATATGCCCAAAGCAGTGGGTCAAGACAAACCAGGTTGTCAGCGTGTTTAAAGTAAACATAAAGATTCACGATGTGCACCCCAGTGCCTGGTTTGGGGCCAGGCTTAGTCACCAGCTGGTATGTGACCAGCTGGTATGTGGCCAGCTCCCTTTAAAAACTTTGGACTCCAAAACTCAAGTAGGATTTCCTGGCCAAGGACACCTCACATCTGTCCCTGCAGATTGCATGTGGAGAAAATGTGTCTGTGCTACCCCGAAAGAGAGATAAGAAAGTGTGCATTTGACTCCTCCCGCCTTTGCCCATGAAGATCTTTTTCCTACATTGTATCCCTGCTGTCACAAATATTTTTTGTTTTTTTTATTGGGGAACAGTGTGTACTTCCAGGCCTTTTTTTCCAAGTCAAGTTGTTGTCCTTTCAATTTTAGTTGTGGAGGGTGCAGCTCAGCTCCAGGTCCAGTTGCCGTTTCTAGTTGCAGGGGGCACAGCCCACCATCCCTTGCGAGAGTCGAGGACTCGAACTGGCAACCTTGTGGTTGAGAGGACGCGCTTCAACCAACTGAGCCATGGGGGGGGGGGCAGCTCAGCTCAAGGTGCTGTGTTCAATCTTAGCTGCAGGGGGCGGAGTCTACCATCCCTTGTGGGACTCAAGGAGTTGAACTGGCAACCTTGTGGTTGGGAGCCCACTGGCCCATGTGGGGAATTGAACCGGCAGCCTTCGGGGTTAGGAGCATGGAGCTCCAACTGCCTGAGCCACCAGGCCAGCCCCACAAATCTTGAATGTAACTTTATGTGGAGTCCTGTGAGGGCTTCCAGTGGATCACCAAACTAGCAGTGACCCACGGAGACACGAAGTTGCTTTTTAAAAAAACTATGAATTCAATTTTTAAAATTGTTACAAGACTTTTATAATTATCTCTTTTATATTGAGTGAGTTTTGGTAGTTTGTGGTTTTCAAGAAATTGGTTCATTTCATCAAGTTGTTGAATTTATGTGGGTAGAGCTGTTTATAGTCTTCCCTTATTATTCTTTTAAAGTCTTCAGACTCTGTAATGGTAGCCAATATTTTATTCTTTTGTTGTTTTGTTTTCAAAGCACCTTTATGGACATTATCTGACTTGATTCTAACTATAACCCCACGTAGCAGGCAGAGCAGGTGGTATTATTCGCGTTCAGTTCACAAAGAAAACTTACTTGCTCAGAAGTGACTTTTCAAGACTACAAGGATAGTGGATTAAGAGCTGATATTAGAGCCCAGGGCTCCTGACTCCAAGCTTCTCTGTTGGTAATAAGGTCCCAACTATCACTCCTGCGTAGTTCTGTTTCCCTTCCATACCTCTCTCTTGGATCTTTTTTAACTGGCCCCTTCACTCTCTATCTAACCCTCCCTGTTACGCTTTTTCTTTAGCAAATCCTGTCTTAGAGATATTTTCCATAGTCTACTACAGACATTCTTACACCTGGCCTCTCTCCTTTCTCTACGTATCAACCCTGTCAAATCACATTTGCTTTTTTGGAGACCCCTAAGGTCTAACCCAGTGGTTTTCAACAGGGGCAATTCTGTCTCCCAAGGAACATTTGGCAATGTCTGGAGACATTTCTGACTGTCACAACTGGGGGTTGCCCCTGGCATTTAGTGAGCAGAGGCCCAGGATGCTGCTAAATATCCTACCATGCACAAGACTGCCCCTTACAAAAGGAACTATCCAGCCCACAGTGCTAGTAGTGCCAAGTCGTGCCTGCTCTAAGCCTAAGCCTGGGGAGACCAGACTCCTGACTGGCTCTTTGTAGGTGGAGGAGCGGTGCCAGTCCATCAAAGCTGTACTGCTTTGAATTTGTGGTGGATAATTTAAAAACCTGTGGCTTTGTGGGCTACATGGAGGAAGGAGAGTGGCTGCCAGCTATACTACCATAAGATGGGGCTCTGGACCCCTTGGATTTCCACTTAGGATTCCATGGAGATCAAATTGTATTTGCCAATGTCTCATTGTGGGATGTCAAGCCCCACAGCCTGGACAAGTTACAGCCTCACCCACACTTTTGGCATGTGCTTGTCTGAGACTTCAGTGGAATGTTGGAGTGACAGGTGTCATGGTGACGATGGTGGTGGTTCCTTTCCCCAAACACTGGGAAGCTATTGGTTGTCCATCATCAACTCCATAGTGCTTATGTATTTACTGGTGGGTCTTGTGGCTACGATTCTCATACATGTGCTTCAGATTTGGTACAACTTGGATGACACAATGACCTCTGGAGGTTCTGGTGATGACTGGCCAGGGTGACAATGGAAAATTATCCAGACAGATGTACTCTGCTTCCCTGCATACTATGGTCTGCCCTGTGCTGCATTTGATGTGGGTGTCCAGGGAGGCTGGGCATTGGTTTCTTGGCCCCTTGGCACTGGTGAGGTGATAAGAATTAAACAGGGGTTTCTCGCAAGGGGCAGAAGTAAGTAGGTAGTTTGTTCAAAAATAGTTTGTGGGGGTCCGGCCCGGTGGCTCAGGCGGTTAGAGCTCCATGCTCCTAACTCCCAAGGCTGCCAGTTCGATTCCCACATGTGCCAGTGGGCTCTCAACCACAAGGTTGCTGTTTCAACTCCTCGAGTCCCGCAAGGGATGGTGGGCTCTGCCCCCTGCAACTATGATTGAACACGGCACGTTGAGCTGAGCTGTTGAGCTGAGCTGCCTCCCAGATGGCTCACTTGGTTGGAGCACGGGCTCTCAACCACAAGGTTGCCGGTTCGACTCCCACCAGGGACGGTGGGCAGCGCCCCCTGCAACTAGAAAAAAACGGCAACTGGACCTGGAGCTGAGCTGCGCTCTCCACAACTAAGACTGGAAGGACAACAACTTGAAGCTGAATGGCACCCTCCACAACTAAGATTGAAAGGACAACAACTTGACTTGGAAAAGGCCTGGAAGTACACACTGTTCCCCAATAAAGTCCTGTTCCAAAAAAAAAAAAATAGTTTGTGCATCTTCTCTTTTATCCAAGGTGAGGGGCAGACTTAAGTGGTGGGGTGGCTCTAGTGGAGATGATGGGTTTTTTGGACGATAGGATTGGGGGAGATTGTTTTACTGGAGGCTTTGGATCTGGGAGAAATGGGGCTGATTTCTCTGAAATTGTTAGAAGAGGGACAAGTGAGACCTAACACAAGCATTCCACTACTACCTCGCAGGCATTATCATCATGGCGCCATGCATTGGGTGTGGAACATCATTCTCACCACCACAGAGCGAGACTTCCTGACAGACCTGCTTCCTTCTAGATCCACCAGTTCACGACTGTCCAATGTTTTCTTCTTGATACTGGTAATTTGTGTCTTCCTCTTTTTCTTTATCAATCTTGCTAGAGGTTGATCAGTTTTACTGATCTTTCAAAGAACCAGCTTTTTGTTTAATTGCTATTCTGTTGTTTTTATGTTTTTCACTTCATTGATTTTCACTTCATTGGCTCTTATTTTTATTATTTCCTTCCTTTTGTGGCTTATTTTGCTTTTCTTTTTAAAAATTTATTTATATACCAGGGGTGCCAAAAAATGTATACACATGACTTGTTATCTTTTGTTATCAGTGTATATTGAGTATTACAATTTTAATACAGTTTTCCCTTTCTTAAAATGTGTATACATGCTTTTGGCACCCTCTGTATTTTTATTTGGAAATGTTTATGTCACTGCAGAGAAACTAAATTTTGAGAGATACTGGGTGTCATTACTTTGGATATCATTAGTTTATTACAAAAGAGAGACATGGAAACTATTTACATGATGCGATTGCACAACTTCAGTGGAATGGCAGCTTCATGTGATGCCATGTCAATAGTGACTTATTTCAGTCTACATAATTCCCAAGAATGTCACCATCTTTAAATAAGAAATAATCTTTGTCATCTAGAATGATTTTGGTGTCTCCATATTCTAGAAGAGGAAATTTATCTCCAACTTTCACACTAACTGGTTGAATTTCTCCACCCTTTCCTTTAGAGGCCGATCCAACAGCTACTATTGTGGCTTGCAATAGTTTTCCTTGAGATTTTTCTAGAAGCACAATGCCTCCTTTGGTAACATTTTCCACAGCACTCCTTTCAACTAATACTCGGTCAAAGAGGGGGAGAAACTTTCTAAATGCCTGTCCTGCCATGGCTCCAGCAGCATACTCTGTTCTTTCGCTGCAGTCACAAAGAGAGACCTGCAGTCCAGTACTCTGGACTCGTGAACTTTGGAATTATTTTGCTTTTCTTTTTCTAGTTTCTTGTGGTAGCTTAAATAATTGATTTGAGATCTTTCTGTACACATTTAGTGCTATGAATTTCCCTCTTAGACTGCTTTAGCTGTGTCCCACAAATTTTGATACCTATGGGTAATGAATTGTTTCTTTCAAGAGACACCATAGCTGTTTTCAAGACTTTTTGTCTTTAGTTTTCAGAAGCTTGATTATATGTCTTAGTGTGGATTTCTTTGCCTTTATTGAATCTGTAGGTTTCTGCCTTTTGCCAACTTTGGGAAAATTTCAACCATTATTTCATCCAATAGTTTTTCAGACCCACTCTGTCTCTTCTCCTTCTGGGACTCCAACGACATGAATGTTAGAGCTTTTGTTATTGTCCCACAGGGCCCTGAGATTCTGTTTGTTTTTTATTTTTTTTCAGTCAATTTTCTCTCTGTTGTACTTTTTATTGATCAATCTTCATTTACTGTTTCTTTGCCACTTCCATCCTGTCATTGAACCCATTCAGTGAGTTTTAAAGTTTGGGTATTGCATTTTTCAGCTCCAAAATTTCCATTTGATTGCTCCTTATGTCTTCTACTTCTTTTCTAAGACTATTTTTTTATTTGTTCCAAAAATGTTCATAATTGCTTACTTAAACATGTTTATGATGGCTGCTTTAAAATCATTTCAGATAATTCCAACATATATGTCATTTCAGTACTGCTGGCTGTTGATTGTCTTTTCTCATTCCAATTTTGATTTTTCTGATTCTTAATATTATGATTTTCTACTGTATCTTGGACATTTGTGGTATTATGAGACTCTGAATCTCATTTAAATCTATTATAGCAGGTCTCTGCTCACACCACATTGGTGGGGCAAAGTGGATGCTGCCCCATTATCACAGGGCAGGGATGTAAGTCATGGTGCCCTCTTGGTCTCTGATGACACTGTGGGGAGGGAGAGGAGTGCCACATTACTACTAGGTACCAGTCAAAGTCTAGTCTCACACTCTATTTCCACTGACTGTGGGGTGGGGAAGGGACGTGAGATGTGGTTGTTTTCCTATGGTAGTTGTCTAGAATAGGGCAGACATTGTCAAAAGCTTGTCCTAATAGGCTGCCTGCCCCTTGCCTGGTCCTTTGGTTATAGAGAGCAGGTTTTGATTGGGCTTTTTTTGGGTCTGCAGATATTGGTCTTTCTGGGTTGCAGGCTTCCTCTGTGAGAGTCCAGGATATATAAAAAACAAAAAGAAAATTCAGGGAACTCACTACTGTGTCATATCCATCAGTCCCAATGTCCCTAGAAGGTTCCCCTTTCCTTTATGTCCAGGGTTTTAGCTGTACTTAGTGGGAGGAATAGAGGTAACTGTGTCTATGTCATCTTCTCTGCAAACATCATCGACCTCTTCTTACCTTATTTTTAAATAAAATTTTTTATTTTGGCCTAGTTTTAGATTTACTGAAAAGTTGCAAAAATAGTACAGAAAATTCCCATATACTGTATACCTAGTTTCCTCTGTTAACATTTTATGATAGATATGTCGTAATTAATGAACCAATATTATTCTTAGATAAAGTTCATACTTTACCTAGATTGCCTTAGATTTTACCTAATGTCCTTTTCAGTTCTCAGATCCCATCCAGAATACATTACATTTTGTTGTCATGTCTTCTCAGGCTCCTCTTGGATGTGACAGTTTCTCAGACTTTTCTTGTTTTTGATGACCTTCACAATTTTGAGGAGTCAGATATTTTGTAGAATGTCCCTCAATTGGGATATGTCTGATTTTTTCTTATGGTTAGACTGGAATTATGGGTTTTGGGGACAAAGACCACAGAGGTAAATTGCCTTTGTCATCATGTCATATCAAGTTTACATACCATCAATATATCTAATCACTGTTGATGTTGACCTTTATCACCTGGCTGAGGTAGTGTTTTTCAGGCTTCTCCACTGTCAAGTTCCTCTCCCTCACCACACCCCACCCCCACCTTCTTACTTAGTCTTTGGAAGTCACTATACACAGTCAATATAATCTTTTTTTATACTTATATCAGAAAACAAGTTTTCCTCTTACAAATTTTGACTTCTTCGAGGCATTCATTTTTATTGGGTCCATATTTTTCCAAACATTTCATTTTAATGCTCATTATACCAATATGAAACATTTATACAGCAAAGAAAAGATGAATTAAAAGGCACAATTTGAGAGAATAATTCTCTTATTACTTTCATGCACTCAAAACTAATGTCCTAATAAGGCCTTGAAATACCATAATGGCCATTTTAAGGAAAAACCTAAAATCATATGCAGCTCTAAGATCAATGCAGTTATTCTGAATGCTTCTGTTTGCTTCAAGGAAATTTATCAGAAGAAATAAGTCCTTTCAGGTTTTTTTATAAAGCTTATTTTAAAAAGAGACTTGGATTTTACACATAATTTCCTTACAACTCTCCTAAATTCCAAAAATGGAAGTACAATTGTTAATGTTATATTTGTCTTCTCATCATAGACAGAGCTGTTTTCAGAGCAGATAGAACGGCAGAATGGTTTGTGCTCTGCGTAGTCTTCACAGTACATTGAGGCCTGTAAAATAATCATCTCAAGTACACATATGTCTATGTGATAGGACATGAAGCACAATGTTATCCTTTTATATTACTAAAGATCAGCAGAAGTTTTATGTTTTTGCCATTATGACATATTTAGTAGAACTATAACTTGATTCATGCTGAGTTTCTAGATATGAGTAATAAGAGACAATGTCTTTTTTTGTTTGTTTTATAAAATGGTTCCAGGAATACATTGTAGAAAGGATGACTACTTAAAACATATTGTTAAAATGCCATCTAGACTAAGGAAGCTTTGTGCAATACCTGACATCGTGGTAAATGTAATGCTTTGTGATGATGTTACACTGGTCTCCTTTCATCCTTTCTCACTGTATTGAATGTCTTGGTCAGACTCGTATATACAACTGGTGACATTAAACTAACACCTCTCGAGGACATTGGTCAATCTCTGAGTGACTGTTACCAACTCCAAATTATCCACTATGAGCCTTTTGAAAAAGAAGAGTCATGCAGGGAGTAACCTTATCAGATATTAAAACAACTTATAAAGAAAAGTAATTAAATTACGTGTTTATTGGAGAAGGTACAGAAAAATGAAAGAGAGATTCAAGAAGAAGACCCAAATTCAAGTGGGAATTTAACACATGATAAAGGTAGCATTTCAAAAGAGCTGGAAAAAGAGATTTACTCGCTAGAGAGCGGTGAGCGGTGATGGGAGCGGGCGGCTGGATCTCTGCTTCATCTCTTACATCATCTTAAATTCCACGTGGATCCAAGATTTTAACATGAAAACAACGAAACTATACAAGTGCTGTTAAAAGGATCAACATTTTAACAATTCTGGAGTGGGAAAATGTATTATACAAAATTCAGAAGCCATAAAATAAAACTCATAGTAACCTCTGTTTATTTAAAAAAACTTATTCACCAAAATAAATAAACCAGAGAGGTTAACACTTATCTACCAAAAAAATAAAAAATAAAAACACACACACAAACTCAAAAGAGAAATGACAATTTGGAAGGCTATCTGCAACACATTTGACCCACAAAGGACTAACATCTTCAATGAACACAGAAGTTTTGCGAAGGGAGAAGGGGAAAGACAAACAAAAAAAATCAAATAAAGCAATGAAGCAATGAAGCAATAAACATAGGGAGAGATGCCTAACCTCACAATAAAATGTAAATCATTTCTCACCCACTGGACTGAAAAAAGTGACAATTCCAGAGGTGAGAAGTTCAAGGCCACCAGAGTCTGGGTACCCACCTTCCTCAGGCTTACTGTGCCATCTTTTGCACGTACCCTCCTCCACATGCTCCCAGGATGGCTGCACCTTCAGGCATTGCATCCAGGATCCGCAGGAAGAAGGGGTACAGGCAGGAAAAAGGCAAAAGGCTCCTGTTCCAGAGTCCATACTCTTTAACAAATTTTCTTGGAAGCCCAATTCTGCTTTTATCTCATTTGCCAGAACTGTCCCGTGGCTGCATGGCAGGATGGAGAAGTGATTTACTTTTAACATTTCACCATATAAAGTGCATAAATCGTAAGTCCACCACGTAGGGATTTTCACAGAGTGAACACACCTATCTGGCCAGCAACCCTATCAAGAAACGGAGTGGGAACGGCCTCCTCGCAACTCCTCACATGCTCCCTCCCTAGTCGCTACGGAGGGTATTTCTAATGGGTACATTCTCATTGTGGCAAAAATCGGGTTCCTTAAGAGAAAAAGGATGTATGTAACCAGCAGTCTGTCACACCCTTCATTTTATATACCTGCCAAAAGGTCCTCTTATTCTTAAATCTTTCCCCCAAATCTTTCATTCTCAGCCCAAGAAATTTTCTTGTCCTTTAATAGAGAATGGTTAATGTTTACATTTTCTGTATTTCATTTACATTTTTGTACTGTGAGACCAGGACCAAGAACAAGCTAACCCCAAGCAGGATCTTTCAGCAGCAGTAGACTCATAAGTGGATGGAATGAGAAGGTCCCTGTGGAATGCGTACCAGGTCCCTGAGTGTGGAGAGTTCTGTGAAGATGGAGACATCCTAGAGAATCATTAGGGACCCCACCCATGAATGTGATAAACGTGGGAAAACTTTGCAATTTTACCTACATTTTTTAGAAGTGAGAAAGCCCCAAAACAAGATACGTGTGACCAAATCTTAGAACAGAACTCAAATTTATTCCGTATTACAATATTCATATTGGAGAGAACATCTTTGTTTCGATACAGGCAACTTCCGTTGGGGCTCCCATCCTACTGAACGTCCTACCATCCACCTCGGAGAGAATCCGTTTGGGAGAGGCATCCACCAGCATCCCAGCACCACACAGCACCCACTGACTCACATGCAGTAGACACTCTACAAGCACAGTAAATGTGAACGCTTTCACAAGAATAAAGCTCATTCAACGTCAGAGAATTCACACTGGAGAAAAACCATATGCATGTAATGGATGGAAAAATGCTTTTAGACAGTGCTCAGAGCTAGACATCCTGGATTTCATGGCACAACGGAGCCCTGGGAGCATAATCGATGCGGAAGAACCTTCCATCAGAGTTTCATCCTTAGACAATGTCAGCTAATTCCCTCGGGACTTAACCTGATCATAGGTGATGTATATGGAAAAGTACCGGGGGAGGCGGGGAGCATACTGACCATCAGATCATTCATCCCAGGGAGAAATCTGTGCGCATAAGCAACGTGGAAAATCATGTGGGGATAGTGCAGCCCTTTCTCATCACTGACGAATTCATAGGAAAGACACTCTCATGTTGTAAAGATTGTGGGAGAGTTTAGTCAGTAATCAGGCTAATTCATACTGGAGAAAAACCTTGATTACGGAGAATGAGGAAAGGCCTTCAGTTCTTTTTCTTATTGGGTTTCAGAGAATCCTTAGTGATATATGGGGAAACTTGGGAGGCAATTTGGGGCTTATAAAGTGTCACATGAAAGCATTAATCACATTACGTAGGGGTTTAAACTTTTTGCTTCCTCTACCCAAACCAAAGCTTTTATTCCTTTCTCTGATTACCTCACAGGATTTTTTTAAATGACTTATCTTCCTAATATTACCATTGCTTTTATAAGCATAACTTCCATTTCTGTTACATTTCTGCTGAATGAATGAAGTAATACACTAGGCAAACATCAGGGTTGTTTGGCTGGTTTTGGCCTTTGGGGGCAGGACTCCATAAGATATGTAGGGTGCATAAATAAGGGAACACCAAGAGGGCAGAATCTGGTGGTTGCAAATTCTATTATCAATGTGTTTGGGCCCCTTTAATTTGATGAACGTCTACGGGCCACATCTGTATACTGCTGAAGATCACTTTGAGATGGGAAATGGGTGGGAGACATTTCTCAAGTTCGGAATGTAATGGAAGCACTTGTATTTGTAGGACACATGAAGACGCTGCCACTGTATGTTTTAGATTTAAAACTAGAAGGTCGAAGAGAAAGGGCTAGAGTTGGAGCTCAACTTCTCATTTCGTAAGGGAAGGACCAGGCAATTTTGGGTTGAAGAAACATAAAAACACATTGCTTGGCAAAAATTGGGTATGAAGAAAGCTTAATCTAGTCCTTATCAACTGACTGCCTTCTCTCCTCCCAACCTAACTCCTTATCCCAGACTAGGATTCTAAGTCTTCCAGAAGACACCCTTGTCTCCCACTATATTCGCTCTCCCATTGAGGTAGAAGAGATTCAGGTCTTGTGTGTTTCTGGCTCCCGGCTTTGCTTAGAGAAGACAGGAGGTAAACGCAGAGAAAAGAAGGAGAAATGGAGAATATGGGGAGTGCCCGTACACAGGGAGTGGCTACAATTCAGGGTGCCTTATTCCTAGGAGGCTCTAAAAATGTCGTTAAGGCTGGCTGGAGAGTAACTGAAAGGCCTAGTTTTCCAACAATTGAGTTCCAGCTGCCATAAACGACTTGGAGATCATAAAATCCTGCTGTGGATACTAGCTTCCTTCTCCAGAAGTCATCCAACCCACCCACCGTTTGCCCGTGTCCGCTTGCTGCTGCTTCTGTGTACCTCCCCTGGCTTTCTGGCCTGTGCTCTGCATCTCAGGCATTATTAACTAACATCCCCCCACCACAAACACACCCTGCTCCCACTGAACTCAGTCTTTCTAAAATTCAATGTTGAGCCCCATTTTAGAAGACTCATGCATCTAGAACTTCCCTGAATCTATTTATTTTTCTTCGTCTGTGTTCTGTAGGCCCCGGGAATTGGGACCAAGTGCTGAAATTGCTCTGTAGGCTGTGAGAAATCTTGACTTTTATTTCCTACCACATCAATAAGATTTCCAATGTCTAAGCTTGGGTTGATTTTCCATTTGGAGCTGTGTCAAGAGCCATGGGGTTCTAAGGAGTTGAATACAGGTTCAGAGGATTGCTATACTGATTAAAAACGCCTAAGCCTTCAAATAACAGAAATCTGCTTAGAAAGTAAAGACATTTGACTAACATATCAGTAAAACTGGAAGTAGGTGGTTCTAGGATAAGTATAGTGGCTCAACTATATCATCAAAGACCCAGGTTCCTTTTGTCTGTCTGCTAGGCTAACCTCAGTACGTTGGCTTTTTCCCTTGGTCTTGTTACCTCATGGTCTCAAGACGGCTGCTACAGCTCTAAGTATCATGTCCACAAACACCTATGCTCAGAGTAGTAAGATAGGACAGGCCTCTTCACTGTTTCTTGAATCAAAAAGCAAAATTCTTCCCAGAAGGTCCCCAGCCATTTCCTGATATGTTTAGGCAGAATTAAGTCACATGCCCATTTCTAAGCCAACTGACAGCAAAGTAAATAAGTAACCAGCCTGCTGCAATGACACACATGCGGCGAATCAGTGCCTGGTGAGCCCAGGGGCACGAGAGTGCCTCTGGGGCTGGCTCCCCCCTGCCTTTCACGGAGTCCCAGCTATGGGGCTCTAAAGGAGGTCATTCCCTCTTTTATTCTCTTGCCAAAACTAGGCTCGCTATTCCCTCCATTATAACTGCATTGTCATAGCTTTTTTTTTTTTTCTTTTTTCAAATCTCCAGGTTTCTTCTTTAATTCTGGCTAACACATTGGTCCATCCAGGCTCTACTTGCTCACATAACATCTCGTCACAAAAGGGGACTCTGACTGGTCTTACTGGCTTTCCTTGTTTTGCGCCAGGTGACTTCAAGTCACCGGCCAGTCTAAAACGGATCCTGGACCAGTGACTTGTATGTGTGCACGGGGAGGGTCACATGATACAACACAGCCACTTGGCAGTGAGGGCTGAGGGAGGCAGCTCCCTACAGAGGGGTTGTGGGGTTGAACAGGTACAGTGGAGTGGAGCAACAATGTAAGATTAGGCTACGTGGAAGACGACCAAGCATTGTGTCTACGTGAGTGAAAGAGCCATTTTGGACATTGCAGCCCCGTTTCAGCAGATGCCACATGGAGAAAAGGGGGGGAGTCCAGCTGGCAGACAGAACCAAGGCCCCGGACCTATGGCCACAGTCCAACCATCCCAACCTAATCCAGCCATCTGGGCCCCTCCAGTTGAGCCCGACATGGTGGAGCAGAAAAAAATTGTTCCTGCTTTGTTCTGCCTGAGTATCTTACAGGACTGAGAGCATAATCAGATTCTTGACTCTGCCATGACTCAAGAATCTCCCTGAATTTCCATAGCAGAAATCCCAGTGACTGCTTGGACAAAGCTGGATGTCTCTCAGGAATGTGGCTTTAATAGGTATCGGAAGCGGTCAGTACCTACTGAACTTGACCCCTTAGAAACTGTTTTGTGGCACTGACAGGCCAAAGAAGGGATTGTGGAAGCAGGACTATTTCAATATGGCCACACAACAGTGACAGAAAGTGGACTGGTTATTCCAGAAAAATTCCAGAAAATGGAATTAGAAATCCCGCAATGGGAAAACTAGAACTTTCAAAAGCATGGGTAATAGGCAGACCTGGATTTGAATCCTTGCTCCTCTACTTATTAGCTGCATGACCTTGGGCAAGTTATTTAACCTCTCTAAGTCTTATTTTCTTCATTTGTAACACGAGGATAGAAACATCCTATTTCGTAGGGTTGTTGGAGGATTAAATGAGCTACTGCATGTGAAGCCCTTGGCACAGCTGGCACTGAGTGCACGCTAGTTCCTGCTATTGTCAGCATCTTACAGACTCTCGGTGAGCGGGGTCAGAGCCCCGCCAATGAACATCACCAGAGGCAGTCCTGGTTGTCTGACAGGGAACTTCCCTGGTGCCGTCCACGGTGGGGAGCGGAGAGTGGGGGTGTCTTTACGTACCACAGAGCACTTTACAGCTTTCCTTCTAGACCCAGTTTCTTGAGCAATTTCCCAGAAGGCTTTAGAATAGCTCCGGCCAGCTCCCCAGCAGTGCTGAGTTTAGGGGCACCTGTGCCACTAATCCCTTCCTCCCTCCAGCCTTCATTTGATTACCATTCAATCTCCTCTACCTGTCTCTGTAATTTCTTACTCAACGTGGCCTTGGGATAGTCATTGATAGTCATTAGAGGAGTAATTTGAGAGGGTACTTTGGATACTTCCTTATAAATGACAGCTCAGCTATAAACTCCCAAGCCTGGAGCACAAAACCCCCGTGACCAGCTGTCCTCCTGTCCAGAGATAACACATGAGCTCGTAAGCCTCTGCTAAGCAGACGAAGAGGCAGCTGGCCAGGGCCCTCCCTTTCTTTCTCTGCCTAATGCTCGATGACAGGCTCACATTTTCACCGGGCTCGAGGTTCAGCTGCTTGGCAGTAGCCTTGGGTTCCTAAGAAATGCAGTTCTTATGGGGAGTGTCAGCACTAGGGATTAGCCCTTCCTATTCCACCAAGAACATTCTAACTTACTAGCTGCCCTAGAAACGTAGAAGACAGCTCCAACGTGTCCCCCACTTTTTGGCAGGGGAGACATTTTGCAACTAACAAAAGGCAAGAGGCAGTTTCTGGGTTTTGTGCTTGGGACCCAGAAGGTCACCATGCACCAAAGGGATGCCGTACTCTCGTTGGGGACATTCAGTACAGTCATTAGCATGTGTCCTCCTCTAAGCTTGGGTTGAATACAAAAGATGCAACGTGATTCTTTCTCATAGATGTGTAGTTCACCTCCATGAACTCCTCGGCTGCTGGTAACTATAGCAGCATCCACCTACTCCGTGCCAGATGAGTACCTACTATGTGCCAGGGACTAAGCTAGGCACTGTGAATGTGGAGATGCTTCAGACATTGCCGTCAAAGAGCTCAAGTTCATTCTGAAGGTGGTCGCTGAACTAGCCATACCTACCCAGGGCACTCTGATGGACAGCTCTGCAACAACACTGATTTCTTGCTTGATCCCTGTCCCCCCCTTCCAAGGTCATTCCCAGAATGAACGCCATGCCTGGTGGCTAGCAACAGCTCTCAGGTAGAGCTGAGGCAAAGGGGACAAAGCTTCTGCCACCTTATGGTTATTGGGGCTCATGGGGCTGGTCTGCCTCGCAAGGGGCTGGATGTTGGGTGGAAAACGTGGCAATTGGGATGAGATCACCTTCCTCCTCTGTGACCTGGAAGAGAATGACCGACAACCATCCCAGAGAAGGCAGCTCCATCTCCAGTCACAGGTAAACGCACCTGCATCCACGACTGCCCGGAACTGTGACACTCCCGTTTACCAGCTTCAATTGCAGTGTCCACAGCCACATACAGTGACAAGTCAACAAAGCATCCCGAGTGTCTTGGTGTTCGGTGGTGCTGTGGAGAATACAAAAGACAAGATGTGGTTCTTTCTCAAAGAGCTTTAAGTCTGTTTGAAAAGAAAAAAATGCATAAAAAGGCCAGGAAGGACTAAAAGCATTACGTGAATGCTAAATGGGTTTTATGGCAGTGACCTCTCA
This sequence comes from Rhinolophus sinicus, assembly GCF_036562045.2. NCBI lineage: Eukaryota > Metazoa > Chordata > Mammalia > Chiroptera > Rhinolophidae > Rhinolophus > Rhinolophus sinicus. The sequence continues at coordinate 100,515,135 of NC_133753.1, forward strand.
TAGACGTGCGAGTGGAAGCCCAACGATAGGCTCACAGAATCCTAGGAAGGCTTCAGGGAAGAAGCGGCTTTTGGGTCAGGTTTGGAGGATGGACCGAATTTGGTGGGGGCTGCAGTCCAGGGGAAGTGCCACATGAGCAATGACCATGGGTGCTCAGAACATAGGTCCCTCTTCATTCCCTTGTGAAGCAAAGGGTTCAGCTAGTGCTTTCTCTGCTTCTGCTATAATCATAAGAGGAAAAAGCCAGAGTCTGCTCTCTTCTTGCAGTGGTTTCTCAGAAATGGGGGCTTGTGACACTCTCATTTCCTATGGTGTCATCCCTGAGTGAAGCCAGGGCTGAGGATGTGCTGGCGACACACAGCCTTCCTGCCCCAGGAGAGCCACGGGGTCACCGTGGGAGGACTGCCTCTCCTCAGAGGCCAGGATCTGGGGACTTCATGCTGATAAAGACATCACTTTAGGAAACCAGGCTCTAAGCACAAACCTCGCTCCCCTGGCATGAGACACGTGGCCAAACATTTGGACAGAATTCTGGCAGAATATGAAAGAATTCATAGAGCAGAGGACATCTTTGAATATCATGAATAGGGGAAAATTTCTATTCATCTCCTAATTCATACTAGAGAGACACCCTATGAATAGCAGCAACGTAGGAAAATCCTCAGAGGAAGGCAAGCAGCTGTCAGAGATGAGAAAATCACAGGGCACAGCTACAGCACAGATGAAGCAGAGCCCACGTCAGAGCTTAACCTTCAGTGTCTCACGCAGGAGAAGATTTCCATCGTCAATGAGTGGAATGATGCTCTGAGAAAGCACAAAGCTCGCCCAGCAGTGGAGAAGCCATTCTGGAGCTAAATCTTTCCCATGTAATGAACTGGGGGTGGTGATCATTTGAGAAGAAATCAGCCCTTATTCTTCACTGGAAAATTCTGACTGGAGAGGGGGCCGCTGCTCATCATGAATGAGGGTGCTCTTGGGGGTCCTCCTGAAACACAGGAGACCACAGGGCCCAAGGAAGACGGTCAGAGGGGCCTCAGAGCACACGTGATGTAAAATGTTCACACAAGAAAATCACAAGGAAAGGGTGAATGTAGAAAATGATTTTGTTGGGACTTGTACTTTCAGACCAGTCACAGACGGACGGACTTTGGCTGTAGGGAATGTTGGCACCATGTGGGAGAGAGTTCGTTCAGACAACAGTCATGCACATGAAAGCCTTGGGGTCCACTTGTAGGGGTGCCGAATGTGCAGAAGAATCCAGGCTTCGTAGCTCTCCTTTCCCACCGGGAGACAGTGGTTCTTCAGTGTCCTCTTCCTTCCTCTTTTTCCCTCAGTAAGTCTTCACCTTCTGTCTTCACATCTGCCCGACCCATTACTGGTGTTGTTCAGCGGGCAGGAGGCTATCTACAGGCTGACCACCATTACATGTTTGACAACTGGCGAACATGCTAGGGGACACTGCTGTGACGCGTTCGTTCATTCACTCATTTATTCATTCTGCAAGTGTCTTTTTAGCACCTGCTCTACTCTCTACCTGGCACTATTATCTGTGCTGGAGATAAAGGGCAGGGAAGGAGGAGGTGTCAGCAACAAGTGGCTTGGGCAACTCTGGGGAAAACAGAGGGGAATCAAGAAAACAGTAGCACCTCTGAGACTGCAGGGGTGTCCGTGTCCCAAAGTTTCAGGTGGTGGGGAGGGAGGGAAAAAGAACTCTGATCCAATGACCGTTGACCATGTGTACAGCCAGAATATGATTCCTCAGAGCGATCCTGCAAGCCTGGCGCTCCTTATCTCCACTTTGTAAATAAGTGCACAGCTGGTTAGTGGCAGAGACTTCTTTGCAGCTATGTCTGTCTCACTCCAAATCTGTCTCCCATGCATCACAAGGGAGAGAACTGGGTCTTTAGCACCACTGTTCCTTGGGTATGTTTCCAGAAACTTAGGGGACAGTGAGAGATCCCTGGTGAACCAGGAGGGACAGAGGATGGAAAAAGAGAAGTGGACCGGCTTTTGAAGACTCTACTTCAGGGAACAGAGAAAGGCACACTCATTCATTCCTTCATTTGTTGTTTTTTTTCATTCCTTCATCTATTTAAGCAATCTTTATTGAGCCCGATTGAGGGCCAGGTGCTGTGCTCTGGTGCTGGGAATGTGAGTAAGACTGACGTGGCCCCCGCCCTCATGAAACTTCCATTCTAGGAGGCAGACAACCCAGCGTTTTGAAAGAGCCCTACCAAAGCACAGAGGAGGGGGGACCTGTTAGCTCAGTTGGTTAGAGCGTGATGCTGATAACACCAAGGTTGCCGGTTCAATCCCCACATGGGCCACTGGGAGCTGCGCCCTCCTTAAAAGAGTCAACTATGCCATTGTAGCATGCAAGCAATATGTAACCAATGACCATGGCTGTTTCCCAATTAAAAAAAAAAATGTTTTAAAAAAAAGAAAAGCACAGAGGAGACAAATGTAATGCAGACTTGCAGGACTGAGAGTGGCTTCTGGGAAGAAGTGATGTCACTAAGACCTAGAAGAGTAAGCACCAGCTTGCTATGTGCTGGGAAGTGCCTTCCAGAGAGAAACGTGCTACAAGGTCTGTTGGTGACAAACAGAGTGAAAGGAGACAACAGACGGCCAGTGCAGTGTACGTGAGGGACACAGAATACAGAGTGGAAGGAGGTAAAGAGGGACCAGGTCATCTAGGGACCTTAGAAAGAGCTCAGATTGCACCAAGAACAAAGGGAAACCATGAAGAGTGTTAAGTTTGGAGGATAACCTGATCAGGTGGGTAGTTTATCCCTTCACTCAGAAACTCAAGGCTGCAACAGTGAGGAGAGAGCTGTCCAAGAATTCGTCAAATTCAGGCAGATGTGGTGAGTGAGCGAGCATGAGTTCTTTCTTTTTTCCCTCATGAACCAAGGTTTCGAAGAGATGCAGTGAGCAGAATGAGCAATAAAGCAAGGACTAACTACGTGTGGCCTCAATGGGAGCTGCCATTTCCTGGACCCAAGGACAGACCTGATGGTTCCCCATAGGTTTTGTGATAGATGTGCATGAGCAAACACCCCCCTCTTGTGGCCGAAAGAGGTATTGCTACTGTGTTTACAAACAGGCCTGTGGGGTTTTCTTGGTTCTCATTCTGAAAACCAGGTGAAAGGAAGTGGGGGCTGCACGTAGCTGTGGACCCGAGGAGGTTCCCCATCTTTTTGGAGAAACCTGAATAATGGCATATATATATGCGCTTAGAGAAAAAATGCTAGAAAGACAGTTCTGGAATAGGTGACTACATTTTTTTCATTTTTTTATAGGTATTTAAAATGTTTCTGTTATAGACATATATTACTTTTGTTAAGAAAGAGAAAAAAATGTATCATGTTATTAACCTGGTTGGTTACAAAGTCTTGCAGAGAAAGTCTGTTTTGGGACGAGGCTTCCTGAATGACGCCTTCCCTGCCCCTCTCCTTTTCTCTCATGTGCTCACCTTTCTCTCATCAAAGTAACACCCTCCTGACCTGGTCACACGGGTGGGCCTGACCACCAGGTTTGGGAAGACCTGGAAGTCTGTTCCACATGCCCACACTGGAGGGTTCTGTTCCATGTGGGACCTGATGCTGAATGAGTGCTGGGTCTCCCGCATGTGTTACATCCATGGGGTCTTTGCCTGGACAACTTTTCTGATTTGGAACAAAGGACTCACTCACCTGGTCTGCAGGTTTGGTCACTCTCATCACCTTCACAGCTTCTGTTTCTCCTACTTGAAACTCTTCTCATGGGCAGGGAAGCTGCTTGGCCTCCCCTCTGGGAGGTTCCCTGATGCCGGTCTAAGGTACTGGAACATTCTGAGGTGTCTCCCAGCTCAGGTGCCTGCAGAGCTTCCCTGGAGTTTGCCTGAGTCACCCGTGGGGTCTTCTTTCAGCAAGTTCTTGATCTGAGCTGAACTCCCTGTCCTCAGTCCTGAGGTCATGAGCTGAAATCATACGTAGAAAATCCAAATTTACTTGTTTGCTGTGCAAAAAAAAGCAATCAAAATAAAAACCACGCCTACCATAGGGGATCAATCACACAAGCCATGGCATGTGATACAGCAATGAAAAGTGAGGCCGTAGAATACTAAATCATACATTTTCAAAAAAAGGTTATAAACTACTATATATGTAATAAGGTTATGAGTTTAATTTTTTTGGCGTATTTGTAATTTCTAAATATTCTATAATGAACATGTATTACTTTTATAATAAGAAAAACCCCTCAAATTATTATTTTACAAACCTGGGGAGTGGATGAGGAAAAGGCAGGGGATCAAAGTAGTGCTGGGGTGAAAGGAATTCTGAGAAGTTTATGAAGAATAACTCGAGCTGTCCTGGCCACACAGGAAGAGGGTGTGCGATGCAGACAGCTGAGGAAGCTGCCCCAAGGAGCAGAGGTTAGTGACCTCCAAGGAGTGGAGTCCTGGGGCAACCCTTGAAGGGCAGCAGGGGATGGAGATTTGAGGTAACTGCAGAAAGGGTAAGAGGAAGGGGCCCAGCCGGAGGGAGGAAAGCGGGCTTTGCGGGTATGTACGGTCCTGTGTTGGACAAGGAACTCATACACGTCATAAACAATAATTTAAAAATAACTTTTGTATGTAAGCACTTTGTAGTTTACATTTCTCATTCACTTTCTCCTCTATTATTTTATTTGATGCCTGCAGATGAGGAGACAGAGGCTCAGAGAATTTAAAGGACTTGCCCAAGATGGCAGAACTAGTATACTGTGGAGCCAGGACGTGAATCCAGTTGGTTCCAGCACTCATTTCGCTGGGTTTCGCTGCTCAGCTGTCCTTCCTGAGAATGGGCAGTGAAGGGGCATGAAGGCTGGAGGCCAAGGGGGATACCACAAACACTTAACTGGGAGGGCCCAAACACTGGTTAGAACAGATGTGGTCTCATCTGGACACCCAGAGGCAGGGGCCCAGAGGCCTCTTGTAGGACCCAGTCATTACATTAGATGTTGGACCCTGAAAAGGTCCTGAGGGTCAGGGGGGAGTTGCTGGGGTGGCCAAGGGAGCTGTCGGGGCGGGGCACTCGGGGACGCAGCAGCAGCAGCTGCTTACCCACAAGTCCAGAAGCATTTAAATGCTTTAGCAACCCATCCATCCATTCTGGTGGGCACCAGATGACTATCATCCCTACCTCTGGCCTCTCCTACTTCCGTGTCCCAGAGATGCCAACAGTGACAGGAGACTCTAGAAGTTGTCCAATGTGTCACTTATTTCAGTGCGGGAGCTTTTCAGTCAAAGCATGCTCCATCAAGAAGAGATCTGATGTTCCCCCTGAAGTAGGTGAACAAGGGACAGGTTCAAATCTGTTAAGTCAACTCTTGGTTCCTTGCGCCCAAAGATCCGTGGGCACTGCGCTCTACCGCAGCACCCCCTAGTGGCATTATTTGGCTTTGCAAGAGCATGTGTAACCCTGTTACAAAGTTCCGAGAATTTACAGCAAACAGAAACAGTGATGTCATGACTGCTTTCTGAAGAATGACACAGGAGTGTGCCCAGCCCCTCCACCTTGCCTGCTCCCCCCTCGAATTGGGGTGGATGCCTCATCCGGTCTGTTCTCTTGATTCCCAACCCCTCTGCCTTTCCCTGGTTCCTTTCAAATGCTGCGTACAGGCTACATGAAGAGAAGATAATGTTATTGTCAGTAAAGGTCTCCCTAAGCTACATCACTGAGTGTGATTTGGCTAAAAAGCTTCCATGCCACAATTCAAAACAGACCAACTCTCCAGGGAATGAACGACTCAGCCGTGGCTGGGGCACCTGTGGGTGCTCTCTGCTGTCCTTCAATGAGGTTTCATGTTAGTTTGATGATCACATCGGCGCTCAGCATAGATCTTAAGCTGTCATGTTCATCTCGCTTTCCAACACAGGGGGGGCCAGGAAAAAGGGGCAAAGACCCTGATTTCCTTCTCAGGGGATGCTGCCTCTTACCACTGGCTTGGAGAGGATGGAGCTCCCACAACCCACGTTTGAACTGGGCCTCAATTGGCAGACGCTGGGGATTCTTAAGTGGGTAGTGGAGGCAGCATCTTCCCCCAGAAAACGTCCTGTCCTGGAGACAATTAAAACACTTGGGAGCTATGAAGGAAATAAAGGTAACTACTTGCTCTTATTAGACTTTCCCCCCAGTGTATTTCTTCAAAAATTATTCTTTTCTGATTACAAAACATGTGTTCCTTGCAAAAAATAATTAAGTTACATATTTAATAAAAATATTCAAAGAGAAAGTCCTTCATAATCCTATTTCCCAGAGATAATGTAAATTTTTAAAAAAATTATTAAAAATAATTTCCCCAGCTTTATTGAGGTATAGGGATCTCCCTGTTCCCATCTCGACCACCTCCAATAATCATGGACAGCTGGCCAATCTCCTTTCATCAGCTCTTCCCTCCTCCACCACACCACATATTTTCCAAGCAGATCTCAGACATCATTTCACCCATAAAGTTTGCAGTATGTGTCTCTAAAACTATTTTTCTTTTTAGAGCACAACCCCAATAGCACTATCACAACTAAAAATTTAAAACAATTCCTTAGTATCATTAATGTTCACATTTTTATGATTAAAAAAATCACAATTGGTCAATCATGATCTAAACAAGGTCTACGCGTTGCATTTAGCTGGTAAGTCTTCGTCTACAGATCCACTTCACTCTTAAAATGTTTTTATCTTATAACGAAGTATTTCAGCTGTTTGTCCTTAGAAGGAAATACGCGAGCACCTGTTCTGTACCAGGCATTGTGCTTTGTGCTTGAAAGAAAGGTGTGAGCAGACAACCATGGACCCGAACCTCAACTTGGGGCAAAATCATTGACTCTCTGGGCCTGGGTCCCCCCCTTCTATAACAGAAGTGGATTGGGTTAGATGTTTTCTAAAGGCTCCACTGTTGATTCACTTGGACCCCACCATGATCCACTGTGTTAAGTCAACGCAAAACGCCAGCCAAGTATATTCCCAGGGAACCCTTGCCATGACCCAACCAAGCCGGGTCAGCGCTGGGAGACCGAGCGGGCGGGTCGGGACCGACATCCTGCATTTCCGGGCGGCTGCCCACCTGCCCGGTGCTCGGAAGCCGAGGTAACGCCGTGGCAACTCGCCCAAGAAGCCTGAAAATCCTCACCACCCGAAAGGCGAGTTGGCTGCGGCTGGCTCTGGCCGCGGTGGTTGAGCAGTAACGGCTGTGGATCGGACCTCTGATGCGGCCCCGGCCCCGCCCAACTACAATTAGCAGAGGCCTCGCGGCAAGCGGGTTACCAAGGAGACGGTCCAGGCTCGTCGGCTCTACCAACGTCCGCGACCTGGGCCTGCAGGTGGCGGTGCACGGAATCGTTCCCACCCCAAGGCTTCCAAACGGGCAAGTCACGCGACCCTGTCACCAATGCCTTGGTTCCGGAACTCGAGGAGGCAGAAACATTAAGCAGGGCGGGCCCCAGGGAGGCCGGACCACAGCTCCCAGGAGGCTCCGGGCCACTCCGCTTCCGGTCGCGCAGCACCAAAACGGATACGTCTGGTTGTTGTCAAGGAGACAAGTCTCCGGGTATTCGAGCTTCTGAAGCCCGAGAACAGAGGAGCCGAGACAGACAAGAGGGATAGAGGAGGGAAAGATAACGGGAAATTTCGTTGAGGAGCACAATCCCTTCTGTTTACCTTGTTTCCACCGACGTTCAAGGCCCGCGCGAGCATCGCACAGTTCTCTGGGAAATGCAGGCGACGTTGCCTTAAGTACTATGGGAAATGTAGTCATTGATTAACTCTCTCTGTGAGCACCTGCGATAAGTTAGGCACGTTGTGCAAAGGGGATGGGGATAAAACCTCCTTCCGGTCCAATCAAGCACAAATTTTACCTCCCAGATACTTAACGGAATCTGTCCTTTTCTCTTCATGCCAACCCTCAGACTGTATTTCAAATTATCCGCATTTCCTGGTCAACCTGCCCCGGGTCTTGTTCCCTTTAAGTCTATTCTCCACGCGGCCACCAAGGTAATTGTCCCTGCTCTGCTTAAGGCTCTTAAGTGGCTTGGCTAATAGAATCAAGTCCATGCCCCTTGCCTGGCATGTATATTTTCACCTCATCTGTTGTCTCCCACTAGTCTCCTCACACATGAGAACCATCCTCTAGATGGATCTTCATCTCATTGGCGATTAATGCTTTAAAGCTATTGTCACTTTTTAAAAATACAGAGCACAGCTTCCTGCACCCAAAGAAAGGGAGATAAATTCTAAGTGTAGTTGGACTTGTGAAATATTCTTGAAAAGTACTTGAAATAAGTTTCTATAAGAAACCAAGTTTGTCATACTCTGATAAAATTAGAATTTTATTCTTCTGAACAAAATATTTTATTACATGATATGGTTAACTCACACTTAGGTGTTTTCCAGGCCTTGTAAAGCCACACAAAAGATTTAAAAAAGGATGGTTCTTGTATTATATAAAGTACTTATCACAAAACTCCAGTAAGACTATAAATGTAAAATGGATATTTTTATTTTACACAACATTTTGAATGTCTAAGACCTATAATTATGCCTAATCCAAAGAGCAGTAAGTGTGGAGTGAAGGCTTTAGAGAAAGGAGGCATACTTTTAAAGGCTATCAAAAAGCCTAGGTAGGAATTAACTGGAGAGTACGTAAAGATAGATGAGGTGTTGCTCACATCAAAGCACTAAGAACTTTCCTTTTGAAGTGGGAATACTTGGCAGACATGCCATTTCCATTGGCTTTTAACTTCAGTAGGAAGAATGGTCTGTATCGTAAAAGTAGAAAATTATTTAACTGATAAAGCAGCTTAGAAGTCACATCAAAAATATGTAATCTATTCTTAACATTCAAAAACAGAGTTTCCTCCCTCCTCATTTATTTTCTTTGGTTTTGGTTTTAAAAGTGTGGAATCATTCATTTCTTGCCAAAGGAGAGAGTCCATTTGTTGAGAAAGTATCAGCCAAGGCCAGGATATTCATGTATGAGGTCGGACAAGTAAGTTCGAGAACTCATCCTAGAAAAAGTGCTACCTATCTCATTGCTGAATATCACTATGGTCACCTTTGAAGGACTCCCCTTGGGAAGCTATGTCCCAATGCCAGTGCCTAGTCTACCCTTCAAAGTAATTGTGGAACTCTTTTTCTGGAATGGCCATCAGAGCTGTCGTCATATTACCCTTGATGTCCTGAATGTCATTAAAATGTCTTCCTTTCAGTATTTCCTTTATCTTTGGGTAAAGAAAGAAGTCATTGGGGACCAGATCAGGTGAGTAGGGAGGGTGTTCCAATACAGTTATTTGTTTACTGGCTAAAAACTCCCTCACAGAGTGCTGTGTGAGCTGGTGAATTGTCGTGATGCAAGAGCCATGAATTGTTGGCAAAAAGTTCAGGTTGTCTAACTTTTTCACACAGCCTTTTCAGCATTTCCAAATAGTAAACTTGGTTAACTGTTTGTCCAGTTGGTACAAATTCATAATAAATAATCCCTCTGATATCAAAAAAGATTAGCAACATCGTTGCAACAAAGTTCACCAAGTTAATTGTCAGATCTCATAATTCTCAACACTCAGGAGGCTGAGGTCAAGATCAACAAGAGCCATAGTTCAGAGTAATTTTCTTAAGGGGGTACAAATGTAGTCAACTTTTCAATGGGTGTCAAGAGTACGCATATGTATGTATGTACGTATGTATTTATTTATAATTAACTCATATATATGTATATGTATATATATATATATATATATATATATATATATATATCTCCTCAGTTACCAGCAATGCTCGACTCTTTGTTACAGCATTTTAGCCTACCCTACAGACATAAGGGTCTTCTGGTGTTCCACAAAAAGTATAATGATCTCCAGGAGCTTTCCTGAACAATTTTGAGAGATGGACATTCAACTTACAATGTAAGTGAATAAGTCATGGTTGTCTTTATACAGCTAGAGCTTCAGAATACTACTTGGTCATTTGATTGGTTTCAAGATATATGCTAGTTCTATCTGCAACATACTTGCAAACCATTTCCAACTTCAAAAATGGTTATTTGCCCTGCTGTTGTCACTGTGGTTATGTTGCTTTACTAGGTTTAGTCTCAGAGGGTGACACTCTTAGCCATGTCCACTTATGGACTTGTTTGCCCAGCCAGTTACCACAAGACAGTGGAAAGACTAGGGGCCTAGGGTCCAGTTCTGTCCCTGTCCCTAACTTGCTGGGTCATCTAGGACTAGTCATTTGTCATCTTCTTCCCCCAAACCTGCTGCTCGTCTTCCATTAATGCCTCTGTGAATGGCATCTGTGGTAGGCTGAGTAATGGCCCCCAAAGATGGCCCTAATCCCTAGAAACCGTAAGTGTTACTTTTACGGAAAAAGCATCTTTGCAGATGTGATTAAGGATCTTTAGATGGGGAGAGTATCCTGGATTATCTGAGTGGGCCCTAAATGCAATTTTAAGGGTCCTTACAAGATGGTGAAGGAGGGAGATTTGCATCAGATACACAGAGAGAAGGCAATGTGATGATGGCACAGAGAGAGGTTTGAAGATTCCAGCCTTCAAGACTGTAGTGATACCACCACAAACCATAGAGTGACAGTAGCCATCGCCATACTTGTCCTTTCAATTCAGCTCTCAGGCTGCCACCAGAGGGGTTTTTCTAAAATGTTGATCTGATCGCATGATTCCGTAGTGAAAATCTTTCAATGGCACCTTACTGCCTGTAAGATGAAACCCTAACTCCTCGGCCTGGCCTGAGAGGCCTTTCACCATCTGACCCCCATCTTCTCCCACCGCTTCCATCCACTGCACACACACACCTACTCAGCTCCACTCCCCCATCCACACACACCCGCCCTCCCTCTCACGCACAATCTCACTTGCTCACACACTCACTCCTCCACATGTTTACTTGAGTCATGCTGAACTAGTTTCCCAGTCTGTTTTAGGCATCTGTGGCTTTCATGTGCATTGTCACATCTGTGATACAAAGAAAGAAATCTTATCTCAACCATATGCTAACACATGCATGGCAAAAATCATTGTTCAGTTAGAAGATAGCCCCGTGAAATTATACATCAAAATAGGATGCCAAGACCAGCAATCTGATTTTATCCTTTCCTTGAAAAGTCTGAAGGTTGAAAACGCCTCCCTAAAATTCCACATTTAAACATATGTATAATCCAAATCATGTCTTTCAATACCATTAAAAATTCCATCAATAAAATATATTTCAACATAAATGGTTATTTAAAATATCTAATATATTCCACACAACTACTGTACTTTCCCATATGGAATAAAGACTATTAATAGGAAAAAACAAAAAAAAGTCTAATATAAAATGCCAATATAAATGGTTATGTGGAATATTATGCAGCTGTAAAAAAGAAAAAGGCAACTCTGTATATTTATACAAATCCTCAAGATAAAAAAGTGAAAAAAGCAAGTTGTAGAAAAGTGTGAATAGATTGCCACTGTTTCCATTAATAAAACACATTGTAAGTGCACAGACTGCTTTTGACAGAATATGGAAGGTAAGGGTGGGGCTTCTGGAAAGGGGAATGGGGGACAGGGAAAACAGGAAGGCTTCTTCATTGAATGTCCTTTTGTAAGTTGTACATGTGTGGCCTATTAAAATAGAAAACATTTTTCTCAATTCAAAGACTTACAAGGGTTGTACTCTGGCCATTAACATAAATGAAAATGGCTGGGTTAATTTTTCTATGAAGCTCTGGGATAAACATTAAAAATCAGATAAAAATAGTTTAGTTTTCTTTTTGAGCTTGTATTCTGCAACTGTCTGGCTAGGTCTTCTTTTTGGGGAAACACGGTAGTACAGAGTTTTAGCTTGAGATGATGAGAAAGTTCTAGAGATGGATGGTGGTGATGGTTACTCAATAAAGTATATGTATTTAATGTCACAGAATGTACACTTAAAAATGGCTAAAATGGTAAATTTTATGTTATGTGTATTTTACAATTTAAAAAGGGTAACACTTGTTAAAATTTTTTAAATATCCTAATTGATAGGTAAACCTTCTGGTAGGTTTATAATGAAAACATTGCATTTCTTACTGTTATAAAGGGGCTATTTTGAAAATATTACCTGGTGTATTCTCAATTCCTCTCCAAATCATGTTTTTCTCCTAGGAAGCAGAGCATGGAGAATGAATTGGACAGGCCAGCTGCAGCAAAGGACAAAGTGTTCCTGCCATACAGATACAAAGAAACCTGGGATGGATGGAGGACACAACTGGCTCTAAGTTGTGCCGGGCCAGCCCCAGCCAGGATGGGGCCGAGTCAGCCTGGAGACTACTGGTTTCATGGGAAGAGCCCATGCCCAAGCCTTACCCATCTTGTACTTGGTGGGAGATGACCAGTAGTAGGGTGGCCACTGACATCTTAACAGAGGTCAGGGAGGGGACCAGGGGACTTGCCCTTGGAACAGCTGCCCCTCCCCAATGAGGGCACAAACACTGTCCAGACACTCTGACACCATTTTGGGGAGAACGTAGAGGAAGTGAATTGTAATCTTGAATTAATTAAATGTTTATTAGAGATTGAACTAACCCGAAACCTTAAAATTGCAAGAGATGGAGATACAGTGGATTCTCACTATTCATGGTCATTCTGTTCTGTAAAGTCACCACGAATACTGGATTAGTGTGAACACCAAAGCATTGCTCCCAGGAAAATCCAGCGTTCCGTTCCTATGTGCCTCGGATCACAATATTTTCATCAACTGTTAATACATAACTTTATTTTATGTATGCTTCTGTTGAAAGACATCTTATTTAATACATGTTGTTGATTCACATTGCACTATAGCTCACGCTGGAACGAGGCGTAGCTAACACAGGTCTTTTCTCTGTAGGCACCTCACAGCCTTTCTGTGCTTCAGTACTAGGTTTGGGGGCCATTTAACAATAACCAACGAAGAGCACAAAAAGACGAAAATGTGGCATGACGTAGACCACGAGAAGGACACTTGTTTACAGTATGACAGCTGAAAGAAGGCAGAGCGCTGCCTTGTTCAGCCTCGGTTGGGGACGTGTGTATCTAGTGATTCAAATTTTCTGCCACGATAAATAACTGTCAAAGCACTGAGTATTGATTTGGGGGTTGAAAATAAATTTTTACAAGTAGGCAAATTCGCAAATATAGAATCCATAAATGAGTTCGACTGTAACTTCCTTTGGCACTGTAAGTATTTCAAGTCTGCTCATTATCTAGGAGGATGGGTGCTTGAGATTTAGACCAATTATAGAAAATGAAGAATCTAGAATTTTTTTGTTTTTTCATATCTAAGGTGTAGTATTTCAGGTTTTGACTCTACCTCACTATTATTTAGAAGAACAGAATGGAAGCTCTCTGAGGGCAAGGATTTTTGTTTTGTTCATGCTGTATACCATCTGCAGTTAGAACAGTGTAGCACATAATAGATGCTCAACAAGTCGTTATTTGTTGAATGAATTAAGGAATGAAAATCACATCCAATACAAATGGATTAAACTACCGTTGTATCATTGGGCTATGACAGTTACAGTTACACAAGTTTTATAACTTGACATATGTGAAGAGGAAAACAAAACACTTCAGTTTTCCAGCTCTGTGGAGAGGCCTGGGGCAAAGGAATCACAATTCAATAATACAATTTTCTCAGCTGAACTAAGGATAGAGCATAGGTGGTATGATTCAATTCCCTGGGTGACTGGTACCTTCGAGCAGATAAGGAACATTTCTTCTAGAGCCACAGGGAGGAGAAAACATCAGTAGCTGGGTAAGGTTTCAGACCTGCACTGGGAAAGAAGTTGACCTCACTTGGAATGTAGAAGAGTCCAGATGAAGGCTGGTTAGGTAATAATTGACATCTCCTCCCGGTCTCTGCTCTCAGACACTGAGTTGATGATGTTTTTTAAATACTTTATGAATTCCATACGGATCTCTTCAGGGTCATCCTCAAGATTTGAGTGCACCAGCTTCAGCTTGTTCAAGGGTGGTGCTTAAAAAGGAAAGGAATGCAATTAGACACAACTTTTAATGAGGGCCATTTCTAGTTCCAAATGACCTGAGGCTTACAGATGCCAACTCATTTAACTTGCTAAAGCCCAAGAATAAAATTGTGTCTTGCTTGACATAATTTAACACAGGAAGCTTTCACCACACTGCCATGTGGCACTAGCATAATAACTCTACAAGCCCCAGCCAGGTCTTCTTTGTTCTTACACCAGAAAGGAACAGATTCCTGAATATTGTGAGCCATTTCCTATCATCACATTGTCACCTCTGTAATTGTGTGTGCCACATGCAAATCGGAGTTTTTCTTGAGAAAAGGCTGGCCAGGAAAGAGTGTCCCTACTAGTTCCAATGAGTGGCTAAAACCCAGTGTTTTCCCCTCTTAGTATCTACCTGCTTTTAAAGTGTCTATATCTGGCTTGATCTTCCAATCTGGCAATTTTGATTCACAAGGTGAGAAAAACAAATGCCTAGGACATAGTCGGTGCTCACTAACTGCACATAGCTGCTGCTTTCACAGACACAGAGCAATAGACAAATACCCAGAACCTCAAGACAAAAGCAGAAAGGAGAGTTTTAGTCTCCTTACACAAAGACAGTTTGCCTTTATCACTTCCAGAGCCTGGCTTGTGGTGTGCAATTAACAGACACTGAGTGTCCTGTAAGAACTGCTGCTGGACAAAGCAGGAATACCACATCTCGATTTCCTTCAGGTGGCTTGGGATATCAGCATTAAAGATGATCACCACTCCGTGAGAGTCCTTCATCAGGGCTGGCCAGCATGACTCAAACCTGCAAGGTAGCCAAGAACTCAGAGTGAATGTCAGATGGTTCTGGTTTCTAGCTGCAGACTTCAAAAATACTATTTTAGCATTGATAATTGATGGATGACTTCTCATTGTATCAAAACCCAGTCACTAAAGTTTCAAGAGCAACGCCTGTCACCAAACAATTGACCAAGCCCCTAATACAGGCTAGGAAGTGTGTTAGGCCAAGATGCCTGGTGAGCAGCTGATATTTTAAGCATCTGATGAAGCAAACCCTCTTAAAGGAGACGTACTTGGGATCGCCGCCACAATCCCATAGCTCAAATTCGCACCCCGTGCCTTTGTTGTTGCTGGTAACGTGTGGGTTCTCAAACTCCAGGATCCTAAAAACAAAAATAGCAGCAGCATCTCTACTTTGGAAACATTATACTTTTGGACCGCCGCCAGCACTCAAAGCGGGGACCGGGTGATAGAAGGGGACTGTCTGGGACACACATTCATCCAGGCTCACCTCACTCCTTGGGTTGGGTTGTACTCAGTGATGTCAGAAGATTCTGTCAGGAAGTTGGCCAAAACAGTCTTTCCACTCTGACAATGAAGATAATAAGAGATCTTTGCTGAAGAGCAGAAAAGTAAACCATACATGAGCCCTCTAATAGCTGGCTTGGGCCAGGTGGGAAGGGTACAGGCCACAGCTACCCCGAGGCCACCAGGGCCTCTCTGTGGTTAGGTGGACCTCACTGCCCTGCTCTGCGTGGTGCACAGTCTGCCCTGGGGCCCAGGGAGCAGGGGATTCCAGCACTAGCTCTGCCACTGGGTGACTTTACCCACATGGATTTCCCAGCTGACTCTCTGTTACCTCATCTAAAAAAATCATTAGTGTGAATTTTTCCTCGCTTGCTTCTCTCCACATCTTCAAGAAAAATTACATTCTGTCACAGAGAGGAAGCCACTGAGGCCCAGAAAGAGGAAAGAAATTCCTCAAGGTCACACAGAAGTTCAAAGTCAGAGCTGGGTCCCAGGTCTGGGGACTCCTGGCTGGCTGTGCCACACTCTCACGTAGTGTTGTTTCTTCTTCTAGATAATACAAGTAATACACATTCTTATTAATAAAATGAACAAAACTTCAGGTTTTGGTCCCTCTTGGTCCCTTCATTCCCTCCCCAAAGGTAACAACTGTGGTGTGTTTTTTCAGATCTTTTCTACACATTTGCATTATTCAACAAACATTGTATATGCCTGATTACAACACAAGGTTTTTTTTCTCCCCCCAAATTATTCCCCCGAAGAAGGGGAATCTCTTACACTTGAGTCCTTATAAAAATCTCTCAAATTGTGCTCTGCTCTCTCAATTACTGTATTTTGAATGACAACTGCTTGACTAGAATGACCTCAATCAATGCCAGTTTGGGAGGCTTATGGAGATCACTGGATTGAATCAAGAAAATAAATAAATAAATAAATAAATAAATAAATAAATAAATAAAAGAGCGGGGAGGGGCTTAACAATGCTTTAGTAATTTTCCCTGAGGATGTGGCCTCACAAATTAAATATTACTTAATAATAACACAGTAAGTAGTTACCTTGTGGAGATCATGAATTTTGATCTACAGGATGAATGAATAAAGCAAATGGCCTGATGTTATAAGAATGGTTCTTTGAGCTGGAATATATTTCCAGGAACAGGGTCATACACAGATTCCAAAAGTGCTGTATCCTAGAACCACTTAGGTGGTGTGCTCTGTTAGGTGATTAAAAAAGTGGCTCTAGTCATACATGACATGGGTCTCAAAGGTGCAGGGGAGGGGCTTGAATAAAACTGTGTCATGAAATGCAAGAATGGAATAAAACAGCATTTCCAAATTAACATATAGCTTAATGTACCTTTAAGTGTATATATAGCTACATTGACATACAAAATATTAAAAAAGTGTATTTGTATATTTCATCTATGCCCTTAAAATTTATACATACTAGTTGGCTAAAATCTACTTATTGTGGGGGGGTTCTTATGGGAAAACAAAGAAATTACCTGTTAGGCCCATAAGGTACTTTTAAGTGTCTACCTTGAGCCAGGTGCTGTTACATAAATTAGAAAAACATGAGGCAGTGATTAGTACTAGGATATAATAAAAATAAAGCAGGGTGATACGATAGAGACTTTGAATTTGAATTGGGTGGTCAGGGAAGTCTAGATGAATTTAAATTGTGATTTGAATGACAATGAGTCAATCGATGCTTCCAAGCAGAGGGAATTGCTAGTTCAAAGGCTAGAGGGCAGGAATGGGCACAGCATGTTAAAGGAAAAGAAAGTAAATTTGAAGAGAAGTGAGGGAGAGAGAAATGGATATGTAGAAATATATTTCGTTGTTGAAGTTGGATGATGGGTACTAGGAGTTCATAGTTCTTTCTCCCTTGTATATGTTTGAAAATTTCCATTAAAAAGGAAGATATCTGTACTTGTTTTGCTTCTCATAATTCTGTGTATATTGTTATTACTATCTATTTTACTTAATAATTTATGTCTTGGAGAGTTCTTCATGTCAGTACACACAGACTTGTCTCATTTTGTTTAACTGCTGCACAGTCTTCCAGAGTAAGAATGTACCTTAGTTTATTTAGACATCCTCTTATTGCTGGGCACCTAGGAAGTTTCCAATTGTTCAATATTGTTTATGACTTATGGGGAACATGGACAAGTATTCAGCTAGAGTAGATTCTGAGAAATGTAATTGCAGCACTAAAAGCTACGCACATTTTAAATTTTAATAATTTGATTGCCAAAAAGAGCTGTTATCAATTTATAGCCCCATCAATAGAATCCTAGAGTTCTCACCTCCTTACAAGCGACTGATAACTGGCTGTTATCAATCTTCTAAACTTTTCTTATCCAAGCTGATGGCCAAATAAATGTCATATTTTTGTTTTAACTTGTGTTCCTGTGTGAAACTCGGCATCTTCTTACACTTATCGGTCAGTTGTATTTCTTGTGTGCAGAGCCTTTGCTCGATTTTCTACTGAGTTGTTTCTCTTTTCTTTACTGATTTTAAAACTTTCCTTTGTGTTCTACCTATTAATCCTCTTTGTAATGTAGTTTGCAAATACTTTCCCCAGGCTTTAACTTTGCTGTCATTTCTTTGAAAGCTTCTTCATTTCTGTGTTGTGCTTAAGAAGACCTTCTCTATCTGAAGATTAAAAACGTATCTTCCCATATGTTCATCTACTACAGTGGTTCTCAACGTGTGGTCCCTGGATGAAAAGCATCAGCAAAATTCAAATTCCCATTCATTTGGTACTTCTACAAGTTTTTTTACACGTTTAGTCTTAGTCCATCTGAATTTCATTTTTGTGTATGGTGTGAAGCACACATCCCCACTATCACCACCACACATAACATTAATAGCTAATTGTTCCACGATCAGGTAATAAATAGTTCAGTATTTTCCTCCTGGTTTTCTTGTCCGACAGACATATTCATTAGGGACAACCTCGGATGCACAGTGAGACCTAGGTTCTGGTTCCATAACGCCACTCACTACCTTGGGTCTTTGGGCCTCAGTGAAACGGGGTCAAGGTCTGGAGGCTTTGAGTTCCCGGTGAGGCCAGCAGCGCACACGCAGTTGGGAGCAGTGGGACTGGGATCCCGCCTCCTGGGTGGTCCCGGCACAGGACACAGCCCCGGGAGAGCCCCCGCTCCCCGCCCCGAAGCTGTGCCCGGCCCCGGCCTCACCTCGCAGGGTCCCACGAAGAGGATCTTGGCCTTCAGCATCTCTGTCCGCCGCCGGCAGGCCCACCCGAGTCTACCCAACGTAGTCAGACACCGCGCTGTTGTCAGGGCGGAGAGGAAGCAGGCCCGCTGATTGGCTGCCCTTGTTTCCAAGGAGACGGAGCGGCTCGCGGGGGCCGACGGGACTGGGCGGGTTCCACGCTTGGAGGCCTGGGCGCTTGAAACCTCTTGGGTGGGCAACACGTTCCCGGTAGGGTGGCGTGGGCTTCAGGCTGAAAGTCGGCGTGCAAGGCAAAGGGAGAAGGTAGGAAGGAAACAAAAACCCTGAACCACACTCACTTCTGAGCGGGGAGGATCGTAGATCTTCGCGAGCCCGGCCTCTCTGTAGGGAGGGTGCAGATTGCGGGTCCCAGATGTCCTTTATTCTTCCCTGAAACAAGCCATGTAGCTGGTGAGCTGGGGTTGGAACCAGGCTTCTGACGCTTTTATCACTCTGGCAGGGCACTGGTTACATTGAGAACGGATCTATCATTTCCCTGGCCCAGTCTAGAAGAAGTCAAGGAAAGCACGATTCTGTGGTCTCTAAAGGGATCATTCATCACTGACCCGCATTCGAGTGATCAGAAAAGAAACCAAAAGTGTAATGCCCTGGCGTTGTTCCGTGTCAGTGCAGGTGTCTGGACGTATTGCTGCTAATTTCAGCCATTAGGTCCGTTTTAAGTTACAGACGCAGTCAAGAATTTCGGGTAAGGCCATGAAATTAAGCATCTATGTGCCAAGAGTGCTGATAAGGAATATGCTAGCCCCAAAAGGTGCTGACATGACAAAAATAATCAAAGTTAACCCAATACCAAATCTTTACCTTTTGGTAGGCTAGTTATATAATCTTTGTATTACAAAGAACTGCTGCGTGAACTGTAAGGAAGAGTCCATTTCAATTTCAAGATGTCATGAATTGATTGATTGGTTAAATGAATATCTTTTGAATTCCTACTTTATACCAGGCACTCTACTAGGTACTAGGGATATTGCTGTACTTCTTGGATCTGTTATTCCAGTGGAGTAGATGGATATTAAATAAACAAGTAAATAGCACATTCAGGTAGACACAGTTTTACCTAATGGTAAGTGCTATGAATAAACAAATCACTGAAGACTTGAGCGAGTTTTGGATGGAGTGGTCAAGGCAAGACCTTGGTGCAGAGGTGACACTGAAGCAGAAAGCTGAGTGAAGACAGTGCTCAGACAAACCATATGAAAGATCTGGAGGAAGAGCTTTCCAGCAGAACAGAAATGACAAGGATGCTGAGGCAGAAATAAACTTGGCGTTGTTCCAAGAACATCCCAGAGGGCTCATTAGGTTGGTGCAGGAAGAATGGGAGAGCGTGGTAGGAGATACTGTGGGAGAGGTCATAAAAGACTTGGGAATTTATTCTAAGGGTGATGGGAAGCCTGTGCCAGGATGGTATTTGGCTGTGTGTAATAGAAACTCCACCACAGCATCAATGCAGGGGTCTGGGCGATTTAACTAAGTGAAGGATTTCTTTTTTTTCTCACATAACAAGGAATCAAAGAATGGGCATACAAGAGCTGATGCAGCTGCTCAAGGAACAAGATGTCTTCTCCCTTCCTGTCCTGACATCTTTGGAATGGCTGCTCTACCTTTGGGTTTTTGCTTTTTAAGCAGGAACAAAGGAGAAGAACAAATGTCAAAGGATATATGGCACTACAGTCTCCCCTTTTCTCAGGAAAACACTGGCTTTCTTAGAATTCCTAGCCAGTGATTTCTTCTTATGTCTCATTGGTTAGAACTGGATCACATGGCCTCTCTAACTGCAAGGGAATCTGGGAAATGTAGATTGTAGTTTTGCACATTACTTTTCCCAAGAAGCAGGGGGAGGAGTGGAGGGAGAAGATTTGACATTGGCTAAGAAACTGGCTAGCCAAAAAGTCATGGAGGGTTTTGAGCAGAAAATTGACGTGATCTGATTTATGTTTTAAAAGTGATCCCTGTGGCCGCCGGATGGCTCAGTTGGTTAGAGCGCGAGCTCTCAACAAGGTTGCAGGTTCAATTCCCACATGGGATGGTGGGCTGCGCCCCCTGCAACTAAGATTGAAAATGGGCGACTGGACTTGGAGCTGATGGGCCCTGGAGAAACACACTGTTCCCCAATATTCTCCAATAAAATTAAAAAAAAAAACGTAAGAAAAAAAGTGATCCCTGGCTGCTGTGTGGAGCAAACGGGGGCAACAGTGGACACATAGATGCCAATTTGTAGGATATTCATGTAGCTTAAGAGAGAGATGATGGTAGTAGCAGAAGTTGGATTGGGGACACATTTTGAAGGTAGAGTCAGCAGGAGTTGCTGATGGATTAGATGTCAAATGTGAGGGAAGGAGGAGTTAAGGATGACGCCCAGGACATTGGCTCACGTGGTTGTGTGAATTCATTTTCTATTTCCAGACCTAGGAATGTTAGGGGAGGAGCAGGGTTAGGAGGTGGGAGGTTAAGAGTTCTCTTTTTATTATGTCAGTTTTGAGATGCCTATTAGTTGTTGAGAAAGAAATGGGTTATAAGATTGTGTACCTGACGGGAGAGGTCAGGACTAGAGCTACAAATCTGAAAGAGATATCAGTCAGCATATGGAGTGCCATTAAAGCCATGGACTAGATAGAACAAGCAGGGAGTAAGTGTAGGCAAAGAAGGTAAAGGTAGACAGAGAGTACCCAGGATACTCTGCCATTTAGAGGAGAATCCAGTGCAAAAGGCTGAGAAGAATGTCCAGAGAGTACGAGGAAAACTAGGGGCAATGGCGTCATGCAAGTCAAGTGAGGACAGTGTCCCAAGAGGGAGTGCTTCTAAGAGACCCAGTGAGCTCAAGGAAGGTGAAGTCTGAAAATGACCATTGGCTGTGGAAAGGTGGAAGTCACTGGTCACTTTTTAAAGACACTTTTCACTTAATATCTTTAAATATATGTCCACACAGATATGCAGTTTTATAAAAATGACTAAACATAACCACATGCCTGCTTTCTTTTGGTGCAGTCTCTTTTTTCTTTGTCTTTTTTGTTTGGCTCCCTTACCACACCCTTGACCTCTCCCCTTCCCTCCTTATCATTTGAAGTTTTTGTCCCAGTGAAGAGACAGACAATGAGTAAACCCCCACCACGGGGTTGTGATAACAAGCTGGGATGCATCGTTCAATATTTTTCTTCATATATCTTATATATCCCCATTCTACAGAGCTCTATATACATATAGATCTGTAATGGTTGCCAAAACACGACTCTCCCAATTTTGGCTGAGGCTGTAAAAGCTGACAATAGGTGTTAAGTGTCTTCCAGATTCTAGTCCATTTCTGTAGGACTTAGCATATCACCTGGAAGTTATCAAACAGTCGTGAGGTTGAAGAGGGAGAATTTCTTTGGAGAATGTGCTGTTTGCTCACCTTGGGTCAAGTGAGAGATGGGGCTTCAGAGAATCTTTGTCTCCTGGGACTTGGGCAGCCTGAGGATGGGCATAAGGAGCTGGAGGGAGATCTGGTCCAAGGCAAGAGGGTTGGGAAAGAGAGAGGGTGCACTGGGAATTGCCAAGGTTACAAGAGATTTTCTTAGGGACCTGAGGTGGGTGGGAGCGCGCTGAGTCATTTTGGAGTTTGCCTGTGAGATTACCCCTGGAGGAGGTGAGCTTCCCAGAGAAGGTGGAGTACTGGATGCCCAGGCTTGGGAAGGACCTTGCAGACCTTTATCTGGAGGGGAGGCACTATAAGGAAGCAGTAGTCAGAGCCTGCCTCATATAAGCCCCAGGAACCCCTAAAAGCTCCCTAATGAGATCCACAGCAGTGTTGGGGCATCTGCTACTTCCAGAGGCTACGTGTTAATTAAGCCCTTTTCTCTCTCTTCTCTCTCCTTCCAGTACCTTCCCCCAAACTCAACTGTGGAAGACCCTGAGTAGTCTGGAGTGAGACTTGGGGGAGTAGGAGTAGAAGAACAAGACCAGCAAAGAGGAAAGAAGATGGCCATATCCCTTTTTCCTTCAGTCCTACCAGCCTGAAGCCAGCCTGGGGTGGGTGAGGGTGAGAAGGTAGTGGTGGCTTTAATTTTGAATAAAGCACAGAGTTTTGAATAACACAGTGGGCAGGACATTTTCATTAAAAGAGATGATTCTTGGAGTTGAAGGTGCTAGAGGGACTTATTGTTCCCTGGGATTGACTGAGAAGTGATGGGAAGTGCCTGAGATTTCATCTAAGGGGTGAGGAAGAGAAGGTTTGAAGGAAGCAGTTGGGAGAAAGAATAAAATTGTTTGAATAATCTATCAAGTTCAGTTCAACGCACTGGTTCGACACACAGACACACAATTTTTTTGGTCATTGTTTAACAAGAATGGGATCATGTTCTAAGTATTATTTTATATTTTGTTTTCTTTATTTAACAATGTCTTGCTCCAAGTCATTTGTTGTAGTTTTATTACATTTTTTAAAAGTTGTATGCTATTTATAGTCTGAATATACCACAGTTATTCAGACATTATCTTAATGATCGGTATGTTTCCAGTTTAGGGCCACTAAAAGCAGTGATGCAGGAATGATTTTGAATGGATGGCTTTCCATACTGCTGCCTTTACTTTTATGGAATCTGTGGAATAGGAAGAGGGTTGCAGGGTCAGGGGATATGTGTATTTTAAATATTAAGAGCTATTGCCAGATTACTTTGCCACTTGGCTGTTTTAACAATGTTCCACCCACATTAATTTTTGTCAATAATATATCTTTTCATGACAGTTGGTGATCTTGACAAATGATCTCAGTGGAGTGATGAGGGAGAAAATCTGACTATAGGTTAAAAAAGAATGGTAAGTGTAATAGTTATTTGTTATGTAACAAATCACTCCAAAACTGTGGCTTAAAACAATAAAGCATTTGTATCTCACAATTTCTGTAGGTCAGAAATCTGGGCATGACTTAATAGAGTCCCTGGCTTAGAATTTCTCACTAGGCTTCAATCAAGATGTCAGCTAGCGCTGCAGCCCCCGCAAGGCTTGAGCGGGGGAAGACCCACCTACAAGACTCCTCATCAGGCTGTTGACAGGATCCAGTTCCAGAGGGTCTCAGTTCCTTGCTGGTTATTGGCCAGAGACCTCTCTCACTTCCTTGTTATGTGGGCCTCTCCAAAGAGTGGCTTGTAATATGGCAGCTGGCTTCTATCAGAGGGAGCAAGTGAGAGAACAAGAGAGGGTGAGCAAGACGGATGCCACAGTCTCTTTGTAACCTTAGTTTAGAAGTGACATTCCATCACACTTGCTGTATTATGTTTCCTAGAAGCAAATCACTAGATCTAGCCCACACTGAAGTGGAGGGGGTTACATAAGGGCATGAATACCAGGATGTGTATATCATTTGGGGCCATCTTAGAGGCGGCCTAAGATAGGAGGGGATTGTAAGTTGCTGATTCTAAAATGCCATCAGTTTAATAATAGCTTTTCATATAGCAAAAAAAAAGAGAGAAAAGAAAAAGAAACCACTACCATTTCAAATGTGTTTATTGATTTCAAAGAGGAGTTTGTGCTCCCAGTAAGAGCAGTCTAGATAATTTGGACCATCCCTTCTATTGTGTAACAAATAAAAAAAACTGAAAATATGTAAAAATTATTTGTCTGGAGGCACCAGAGAAAGATAAAAATAGTGAAGAATTACCTGATCAGGATTAGAGGAGGATGAAGGCCCAAGCAGGGAAGCCCCATGTTTGGGGCTGGATTTTGCCTGGATGTGTTTGCCTGTTTTGGAGGGGACAGCCAAGAGGGTGAAAAACTGAGCAATAGAACTCTTGGGACTTGGGGCCATAGAATTGGAGGCTGAGGTCTGCCAAGTGGGGAGGAGTGCTGAAGGACCTCCCCTTATTTGGGGCTGAGATCCTGAAGGGCTGCACCCAGGATCAAAGTAACGTGGAAGTAGACAAGTCCCAACAGGGAAGGGCTTGGCTCAGCTTCAAGTCTTCATAATTCTTGTATCTGGGTAACAGTGATCCAAGATGGCTAACGCCCCAGGTATCTGGGAGAAGGAAACATAGATCCTTTCTGAAGGAAGATACATCATCTTGGGTCATAAATTATTTATACAATTTTGTACTTACAATCTCCAGCATATAATAAAAATAATCAGACACGTGAAGGGCAAAGTGACGTGGAAAGAAAATATGTAAACAACAAAGAAGGACCCCAGGTTATTGAATTATCAGATACAGGCTTAAAAATAAATGTACCTTCTATGTTTTGTACATGAGATAAAATACAAGGATTCTTAAAATAAAAATAAAGGATTTGCATAGGAAGATAAAAAAATAAGATTGAGAAATTTAGCAGAAAACCCAAAACTATATAAATATATATTTAAATTTATATGTATGTTCATAAATAAAAAAGACCAAACAGAAATTCTGTTACTGAAAAAAAAGAAAAACCAAGTTTAAGAACTAAATGAATGAGTTTAACAGAAAATTGGAAAGGCTGAAGAGTCAACTAATGACAGGGAAGATAGAACAGAAGAAAATATCCAGACTGAAACACAGAGAGAAAAAAAGCATGGAAAAATCAGAAGAGAGGATAAAAGATACAGAGGGTATATTGAAAAGCTGTAGCATTGATGTAAAATTAATGTCCCAGAAAGAGAGGAGACAGAGAATGCAGCACAGTTATGTTTGTAGAGCTCATGGCTGAGAATTTGCCAAAACTGATGAAAGATCTAAAGCCACAGATTAAAGAAGCCCAATAAGACCCAAGCCAGATGAATAACAAGAAAATTATATTTTGGCATAAACAGAGTAAAGTTACTGAAAACCAAATTCAGAGAGGATTTTAAAAGCCAGAGAAAAAAGACTCACTGTCTTCAAAAGTGCAAACATCAGACTTTGAGCTTACTTCTCAACAGAAACAATGGAAGCCAGAAGACAATTGAATATCTCTAAAGCACTGAAAGAAAATAAGGCAGATTAGAGTAGTATATGCAGCAAAAATATCCTTCAAGAATGAGGTGAAATAGTTTC
Organism: Rhinolophus sinicus; assembly: GCF_036562045.2. NCBI lineage: Eukaryota > Metazoa > Chordata > Mammalia > Chiroptera > Rhinolophidae > Rhinolophus > Rhinolophus sinicus. The sequence continues at coordinate 100,540,690 of NC_133753.1, forward strand.
AAGCAAACAAAATGAGAGAGTTGGTCACCATCACCCCTGCTCTAAAGGAAGTAATAAAGAATGTCTTTTAAGCAAAAGGAAAATGACCCAGGTGGAAGCTTGGACATAAATGAAGAGCACTGAAAATGGTAAATAGCTGGACTGTACGAGTATATGTATTATGATTATTAATATGTCTTTAAAAACACATTTTATTTTATGTAGATTTGTATTAATGATGTAATTGAATATATAATGTATATATTACATATAAGCTATAAAACAAATAGATTGTATATACTATACTATAGTATATACAGATGGTGCCAAAAAAATGTATACACATCTTGAGAAAGGAAAAAGCTATTAAAATTGTAATACTCAATATATGGTGATAACAAAAGATGAATACAAGTCACGTTTGACTTCTGTAATTACAAGAGGTGCTCAAAGTGGTTACCATCAGCATGATTTTAATACAGTTTTTTCCTTTCTTAAAATGGGTATACATTTTTTTGGCACCCTCTATAGAATTAAATGTAAGTCAGAAGCTGGGAAAATGGAGTTGAAGTGTGCTAAATTATTTGCAATATTCAGAAAAAAAGTAAAGATTCCAATTAATGCTAGACTTTGATAAGTCAAGAATAAGTCATGCTTCAATGTTTAGGGTAACTATTTAAGGATTGTAAAAGAGTGTATAATTTATATAACATGATAGAGGTGAAAACATAACATATTTTAAAATAATTTAGAACCCCAATATGACAGCTTGTTTAAAATATTAACGTTTCACTAATCAATGATGCTGCCTAAAATATCAGGTATAGAACTATTTGGCCTGTGACACTGGATAAATATAATGCTTGAAAGTCCTGCATCAATTGGCTGCTACCTGCCTGTCCAGTCTCATTCCCATCCATATCTGCTGTGGATTCTTCCCTCCATCTTCTCCTCATCTCTTAAGGTGTCTATACTGTTTTTTAGACTGTTCTTCCAACTTCTCTCGATCCTTTTGAATACTCCGTGATGCCGTCTTGAATAAGATAGTTCTAGTCATCTTGAGGGTCAGCACTTAGCCCCCATTTTCAAAATGCATCTTTGAAGATTATGTGCTTCATCCTTGGTTTGGGGCTGCGGAGAAGGAAGAGGGATGCATTCTCAGTTGCTGGAAAAATGAAGATAGAGTAAAAATAATCTGGATGGAGGAGTTTTGTATATTGGTTGGGAATTAATTTGACTGAAATAACAAGACTCCTTAACCAAGGAGGTCTGGAGGTTGGTAAGGCAGTTCAAAAATGGCCTAGGGCCCCAGGGAGTGGAAAATGGCTCTTTCCACTTTTTCCTCTGCTGTCCTTAGGTTTAGTCTTTGTGCGCATGCTTGTTACCTCATAGTCACGAGATAGCTGCTGTGCCCCCAGGCATCATGCCTGCAGTTACTGAAAGAAAATGAGGGAAAAACCCTTTGCCAGTTGAGTCTGTCCTTTAAAAAAAAATCAACATTATTCAGCTATAAATAACCAAATTTAAACATATTGAAGTATACCTATGTTAAGTGTTCTTTGAGTTTTGAAAAATTATAAGTGTAGACTCAAATAACTACTGTTTTACTCAAGATACAAAGTATTTCCATCACCCAATAAGTTCCCTCATGTTCCTTTGTAGTCAACTCTCTCCCATCCCTGGTCCTAGGAAACCTCTGCTTTACTTTTTGTCATTATAGACTAGTTGTGCCTGTTCTAGAATTTCATATAAATGGAATCACACAGTATTTACTCTTTTGTTTCTGGCTTCTTTAGCTCAGGATAATATTTTTGATATTTATCCATGTTGTGTGTATCAATAGTTCATTCCTTTTTATTGCCAAGTAGTATTCCACATTTAAATATATCATCATTTGTTCATCCATTTACCTGTTGATTGACATTTGGGTTGGGCTGTTTCTAGTTTTTGGCTATTATAAACACAGCTGCTAGAAATAAAGCTTTGTGTGGACATATGTTTTCATTTCTCTTGGGTAAATGCATACTTAGGAGTGAAATTGCTGGGTCATATTCTCTCTCTCTCTCTCTCTCTCTCTCTCTCTCTCTCTCTCTCTCTCTGTCTCTCTCTCTCTCTCCTGGTTCCTGATTTCCTATTTTATTCACTTGGTTATACTGTTGTCCCTTGAACAACACAGGTTTGAAATGCATGGCTCTACTTATATGCAGATTTTTTCCTAATAAATACCTAGACTCTTTTCAATCAGTGGTTGGGAGTCCACGGATGTGGAGGGCCGACCCTACACATTGATCTGTGCCATATTATATAGGGGATTTCAGCATCCGTGGATTTTGGTATTATTGGGGGTCCTGGAACCGATCCCCTGTGGACACTGAGGGTGTTAGGTTTTGGGGGAGTCAAATGTAATATGCGGATTTTCAACTGCATGGAAGTGGGTACTCCTAACCCCTGCGTTATTCAAGAGTCAACTGTAATCTGTTACCATCATTGTTTATTTTGATGCTCAAATTGTCCTCGATTTGGCCATTGGAAGAAACCTTCAAGCTGGTTTCTGTGTCCTTTTGAAATCTCTGTCCTTCTGTGAACTCTTTCTTACTTTTTGGCACCAATACATGTTCCCAGGTGGTTATTTTATTAATATTACTTCATAACCATCAAATATTATACACATTCTTTTGTAAAAATTTAAAGTTTCGAAAGTCCAAGCAACCTCAAAAAAGTTGTTCCTTTTCACACCTGGAAAAATCGGGGGGGAATTTCAGCTCTCCCCCTCTTTTGATATGAAACACCTACTTAGATCTCTGGCTGAGACTTTGGGAGAACCAGTGCTGGGTGCTTGGGTAGGCACTGGGTTCCAGAGATGGATGTGTACAGTCTCTGCCCCCAGGGAGCTCCTTGTGTGGATCAGGAGAGCAACCTGTATAGTGCTTTTCACCTCATCAGGTGCCTTCCCCTATATAGCCTTATTTTAATTCATGATTGGAGCTATTACTAAAAGGCAAGTGATCTGTGTAAGTCCTAAACTGACATCAGGGAGGAGGCAGGAACCACGAGGGTTTGCCACAGCTCCTGTTGTCCTTTCTATGAGAAAAGATGCCATGTCTCCTTTGTGCACAGAGATGGCTTTGCCTCTTAGTCTGCCCTAGCTGCTGGGACCAGAGGCGGGGCTTCCTAGCCCCTGTGTTTACTTTACTGCACTGGGCGATGCTACCTCCTTAACAGCCTGTGACTTCTTGGAAGGTCTCATTCATGTTTGTGTCCACTGGACCTAGTTCAAAGCCTTGTATACAGTAGGTGCTCAATAAATACCAGCTCCTCCTCCCTCTCTCCCAGCACACACACGGACACACAGATACACTCATTTACTCTATAAATATTTAATTTAATGACTGTTCTTTTAGTTTTTGTTTCCAGGTGAGAGAAATAAAAAATGTGAACTACTTTACGTTTCTTGGATATATGTACTGTATGAATTTGGGTTATTATTATTGTAGATTGTTGAAATAGTTTGCTTTATGACTTTACTTTTAATTAGAAGAGGTTGACTTCAGACAGCTTAATACCCAGCCTTTGGTTCTGAAGGGAGCAATATGACATTGGCAGGGACCAGGACTCGATGACCTAAGAGTAATTTTTCTCCTGATTATGTGACTCGCTGCAATAAAATCTCTCACTTGAAAAAACTTAAAGAAATATGTTTGACATATTTCAAATCCTTTCTATAAATTGTTGGAAAGATTTAATATCACCGCCAGTCATAAAATCTTTAATTTGAGTTGACCTTCCATGGTCTCAATTCTTACACATGCAGTTTTTATTACTAAAGAATAAATGGTGGATTTCCTGTTATTTAAGAGAATAAAAATGCCCTTCAATCACCTCCTCATACAACACAGATTTGAACATACTCAGTTCAATTCTCAAAGATAGGAATGATCACAAAATGATTTGCAACCTGGAACTATTTTGTTCTCTATTGATATATGCATTTTATTTTTTTTTAAGCTTTAGCCAGGGATGAAGTCAGCAAGTTTGGTTTAGGGCAAAATCAATAAAGTAAAATGATTTTCCATCAATTTCATTAGAAAGCCTGAGTTATACCCTCAATATAAAAAAAATATTTCCCAGTGGATTGAAGATAAAACTTTTGGCAAAAACAATGAAACAGGGATGTGGCTTAACCAAGACCTTTTGTCTTCATTTGGCCGTGTCCTACTTACAGGATTAGGGGAGGCCGTTGTGCAGCAGAAAGAGTACTGATTTTGGAGTAAGGCAGAATTTGAAATTAGCTGAGTGATCTTTAAAAAGCTACTTAATCTCTTGGGCTCAGTGGAAGCCAGCATCCAAGATGGCCCCAATGATTTTTACCGCTTGGTATTCACGCTCTTGTGCAGTCCCCTCTCACACTGAGTAGGGCTGACCTGCGTAACCAATAGAAAATTGAGGGATGTGTGACTGCTGAGGCTGGGTCATAAAAAGACCTTGTAGCTTCTGCCTTCCACTCTCTTTAATCAGTCACTCTGGGGCACACCAGCTGCCATGTCTTGAGGACACAAGCAGCCCTGTGGAGAGCTCCAGGAGGTGAGAAACTGAGGCCTCCTGCCTACCAACTGGCATCAACCTGCCAGCCATGTGAGTGAGCCAGCCTGGAGGCGGTCCTCTAGCCCCAGTCAGGCCTTCAGATGATCACAGCCCCAGCCAACATTTTGACAACAACCTCATGAGAGACCTTGAGCCAGAACCTTCCAGCTGAACTGTTCCCAAATTCCTGACCCATAGAAACTGTATGAGATAGTAAATATTTATTGTTGCTTTAAGTTGCTAAGTTTTGGAGGAATTTGTTATGTAGCAACAGATAACTAACACAAAGCCTTAATTTCTCCTGGAATGGGGCTTCTAAACCATCCTATAAGGTTGTTAGGATGATAGAATGAGATGAGGCATACAAGCAATTTAACCCAATTCCTAGCACGTTAGGTGGTTGATATCTGGTAGCTGTCATCACTTGTAACATTCTCAGCATTTATAATATTTTTGTGATGCGTTTGACTCACTCTGTCCATGTCTTTGATCACAAGCATTTTCCTATTGCACTGATTGTACCTTTTGAGCACTAAAATGTTAGGTCTTCCTTTGCCTTCCTCCCTCCCCTCCCCTCTCCTCTCTTGGATGGAACATTTATGTTTTACCTATTGTAAATAAGTTAATGCCTTTGACTAGCACATGATGTATTCCTATTAAAATTTCTTGATATATAGCTATTTCACTACTGCTAAAGTTAGCTAATACCCTGCTTTTTCAACTTAGTGTGCTCCAAATTCTGTATATTTGCTTAAAACAAAGGCTACTGTACATTAAATGGGTAGCTGCAAATTCCAATTGCATTCATTACTTTTATTTATTTTCATTACTTTTAGAAGTCTTCTTTTATATACCTTCTATGCTGTGTTTATGTTCAAGAGCAAATTAGATCATGTAGGCATGTGAAACTGTCACTAAATTAGATCAGGAATGACTGCTACACCTGTGATTGCTTGGAAATTCTGCTTTATGGAGTGTGCTATCTTAATGTATCCGTGGAAAGACTTCCTTTTCTAATGCAGTTTCAGATTTGGTGCATTGTCTCTTCTTGGGCCAGGCTTTAATCTGAAATTTAACCAGGATGATTCTAGAGGCTTCTTTTCTGAATAAATACCACCCTCATATAAAGCTGTTTTAAAATGTAGGCTTTATTATTATTCAGGTATGGTGAGGCTAACAGATCAGAAGATGACTGCCATTGATAAGACAGTTTGTTACAGTTCCCAGGAAGAGGTCCGCATCAGCCCCCTGCGGTGGGGGTGGGGGGCAAATGGGGAGGCACCAGGTGGGCCACAAGGCAGAGGGATCAAGGGGAAAATGTGGGCAAGAGCCTTTGTTATGGTTTCCTCAGGAAGAAATGGGAAAGGCAGGGTAAGCAGCTTTAGGATTGGCTAGTTTGAGTAATTTCAGTGGGTTCTGGAGCATAGGGGCTGTCTCTAATTGTTTGGTACCTGGCTGGCCCTGCAGTGATTAGGGTAGAGGGATAGTGGTCCAGAGTTTGAGAGCTTGATAAAGGAGATGGTTGGGATTGGGGCTCAAGCCTGGTTTATTTGCATATGGAAGGTGTGTTTAGCAGCTATCGGTTTACTGTCTCCAGGAATTAGCTAGCTCTGGGAGGGACAGTCTCTCCAGAGTCAGCCAAACCCCAGATACCAGAGCATCAGAAACATGCGGTTAGTACAAAAGCCCACCACTTGATATTAGTTAACATGTTAGAACATGTACCTTTTTACTTTCAGGAAAGGTGATTATTTTTATAAATTTAGTTTTTACCACTTAGTATGGATTGAAGGTTGTGTTGTTTTAATGCCATATAGTTAAAACTTTTGCTAATAATCTGTATTTGGAGGTGTAATTATCGTGCGATGGAGTGCAGGAAAACTCTTTCACAGGTGGGAGAGCTGGGGTCAGGAAGACCCTGGTTGGAGGGGCACTGCCTGGAACCCTCAGGGTGCTGTTTCCTCGTGGCAGCACTATACCCCAGGCCAGGCTGAGAAGCATAAAAATGCCCTAGCAGAATAATGTTGGGGGGTCATCGTTTCCAAGACAAGACGAGCATTTTTAACTCCTATGAAGCTAGATTGTGTTGTCTCCGGACACAATTATTATTTGACTTAGAGAGATGTGCTTGCTTCTAAATAATTAGGAAGGAAATTTAGCTGCAACCCTGGCCGGTAGAGAAACTGGAGTGGGACCTCCCAGGGCCTTCCTCAGCCTGGGGACCAAAGCCTAACACTCCCTTCAGACTGCTCAGTGCTTCAGTGACCTGTGGACAAAGCCTGAGGTTCTGGAAACTGTAAGACCCAAGAAAAGAGAGAATAGGTCTCCTCTCCCTGTGGGGAGGGATGGAAAATTCCATAGCAAGGATGGATCTCTGACCCAGAGGCTGAATGATGGAGGGGGATCAAGGAGAGAGCTCAGAAGACCTGGGACAAGTGGAACACTTTGATATCTGCTCACTAGCTTTCATCCATAAAACTCAACACTAAATTTTGTTTTGTTTGTGTTTGTTTGTACATATGTTTTAAAATAGGTAACAAATTCAAATAGTTCAAAATAAAAATGTTGGAAAAAGATCATTCCCGAATAAATCTTTCTCCCACTCTGTTCCCATACATTGCATTGCCCACCTCTTCCCCCATATCGGCAAATATTAATGTTTGATCTTATTTTCCCCTTTATTGCACATAAGGCACTATGTATATCCTGTTCAACATCTTCTTCTTCTTCACTTAGAAGTATAGACTGGAGATCTTTCCATATCAGTATAGGGAGGGCTTTTGTCTCCTTTTTACTGCTGTATAGTATTCCACCATGTGGATGTACCTACCACACTGTAATTAATCAGATCCATTTTCACGTACACTTGGTGGTTTCCTGCTTGATACTGTTGGAAACCATGCTGCAATGAATACCACTATATACATCTCATTTCTGATGTGTGCTGGTTTATATGTAGAATACATTCCCAGAAATGGGATTGCTGGGTCAAAGGGATATGCACTTTTGAATAAATAGAGCCAAGTTGCCCTCTATCTAGGCTGTGCCATTTTGTACGTCCGTCAGCAATGAGTGACAGTCCCTGTTCCTCTCCAGTGTTATCAACAGAGTATGTTATAAAATTACCTTCAAAATTCCCAAACTAATGATGCCTATGGCTTGGGATAGGGATATTTATGTTGAAAACATCGGCGAACTTCTATGATCTGTTTCTTTTCTTACTTATCAGTTGGTAATGCATATATGACCTGCCCCAGAGGGTTATAGGTGTGCAGAGACAGGCAGGTGACCATTTGGCCTCAGCAGGAAAGTCGTCTGGGAGGGAAGGAATAGACTTGACCACAGATAGGGTTGGACAACATGTTCTGGAATGTTTCTTCCATTCTGTTGTCTGGTTTGATGATGTGTCATCTATTAATCTCATTTTCTTTTTCCCTCCTGATAAAACTTACATATAGGAGTCATGTTCTAAAATGTTTGGCAATTGTTTTTCACTAAAGACACACTTTGATGTCCACATTTCATGGACCAGTCTGTGGTTGAATTGACTGCATTAGTTTCCTTTTCCTCGTGTGACAGCCAAGCTGATGGAAGACACGCTTGGGTGTGGAGGAGAGCTGGGCGGTTTTGGCAGCCCCTGTAGGAGACGTGTGCTGGACAACAAGTCCTTTCTCACACAAAGCAGCCCAGTAATCTGAGCAGACCCACTCACTGGCATTAAACTCATCTGAAGTCCTCTGGGAATCAACCCAAACACAAACACAGGGTGTTTCCTCCATCACTTCTCTTCAAAGCACTTTGCTACCGTTATCTAATCAATCTCATAGCAGGTTGCAGAAGGGAAGAGGGGGTTCCTCATGTCACGGTGCCTGCAAATCAGGACAGCACAAGGCAATGTGACAAGAAGCAGACGGCAGGTTTCCTGTGGCTTTTCTCCTGTGGGTTGTCTCTGGGAGAGCCCAGCTCTGGTGCGGCCCCGCCTTCTCTCTTTGGATTTCTTGGTGGACATTTAGGGCTGGTAGTTTATGAGCTGAAGACCTTGCCTGTAGCCATTGGCAACTCAGGCTTTCTGGACTCTGTCTGGACACCAGCAGTGTGCCTTTGGGTAAGCATTAGTCTTGTTTGAGCCTCTGTAAAATAGGAATAGTAACCTGTACATTGTGGGATTATTGGGAAGATAACATGAGGTAATGGGTATGAAGATGCTTGACACATATCAGGCAGAACAACCAACGGCCCAACCGACCAACTGACTAACCAACCAATCAACCAACCAACTGACCAGCATCATCATCATCGTCATCATCATCATCATCATCAACAACAACAAAGTGGTTTGATCCAATCAGTTTGGGGGCCATCCAAGAAACATCACAACAAATCAGGCTGTTCCTGGCCGTTGTTGGGTGGGTAGCTGTGTGAAGCAGTGATGGATGTGTAAGGAGCGTGGGCTCTGCAGCTGGATAGCCTGAGTTCACAGCTTGGCTCCACCACTTTCCAGAAGGGTGACTTTGAACTACTTACTTAACTGCTTTGTGCCTCAGATTTCTTGTCTGTAAAATGGCTATCATCATAGCACCTGCTTTATATGATTGTTGTAAAAACCGATGTGCTAACCCAAGGGACTCAGCTCAGTTCCTGGCACTTTGGCAGGGCTCCATCACTGTCAGTTTTTATAACTACGCAAACCTGGCCCAACTCCAGCAAGGTGCTGTTTCATGGACCCATATTTCTCCACAGGCATGAAAAATTGCAAAGACAGGTACTTTCGATCAGTACAAATTAGGACCCAGGAAGAAGCTTGATTGGGTTGTGCAGTGCCATCAAATGAACACCAACCAGCTATCGTGTTTCCCCGAAAATAAGACCTAGCTGAACCATCAGCTCTAATGCATCTTTTGGAGCAAAACTTAATATAAGACCCGGTATTATATTATATTATACCTGGTATTATATTATATTTATTATATTATATTATATTATATTATATTATATTATATTATATTATATTATATTATATTACATTACATTATACCCGGTCTTATATAAGACCCGGTCTTATATTAAAATAAGACCGGGTCTTATATTAATTTTTGCTCCAAAAGATGCATTAGAGCTGATGGTCCAGCTAGGTCTTATTTTCGGGGAAATATGGTAAAATCTGCCCAGCAAAGAGCAAACGTGAGGATTAATATTTCAGGAAAGGATTCCTTTAAATGTCCCTCACAAGCTTTTGGCCCATGGCACAGCCATGGTGCCAAGGCTGGAAAGGCTGCTGGGCTGCAGAACGGCAGAGCAGATCATAAACCAAAGGCATGCTTTCTCTTCCATGGATGGCAGGAGAAGCTGCCCAGCACCACAGGATGGATAGACATGAGGTTCCCAGGGAAACGAAGCATCGGGGACCAACATCACATCGCTTCTGTCATCAGCCAGTTATAAGGAAAGGCCGGAGAAGTTTGGCAAGTTCTTATTTGAAAAGAGATCTCTTTGACCCAACTGAAGGCTCTTAAATGGTGAAAGGGATTAATCAAATTGTTTGTGACAAAGACCATGAAAATGAGAATTTAAGTTGAAAATTAGGAGCATGTGAAAACTGAAAGGCACGGTTCTGGCCAAATAACTTGAGGCAATTCTTAACATTCATAAGGGATATGTTATGAAGCCAAGGAGAGGCTGGAAAGCAGGAGACAAATGCTTTGGCCACCAAGTTGTAGTGCATGGGGAACAGGAGACATCGTGGGCATGTGGGGGGAACCATCTGATTGATGGTGATGAAATCCGCTGACATTTGTTGAGCCCTTACTTGGTGCCACACCCGACTTCAAACACTTGGCACATATCAACTCATTTAAAATCCTCAACAACCTAATAGGTAGGTACTATTATCACCTTCATATCTATTAGAAATGAAGAACCAAGGCACAGGGACTAATCTGTTTGAGGCCATCCAGGATTTGAACGAGGCCAGGACCCAAATCCCCGCACTACCCTGCACTTCCACCTTGATGGTGCCAGCATTACGGTGGAAAGTATGACACTTGGTGGCCTGGAAGAAAGTTTTGATCAGGGAAACAAAGCAGGCTGGTGACAAGACTGTCCCTTTTCAGAGGGAAGCCTCGAAACCCCTTAACAGAGAAGGGTGCACACCGACTTCCTTTTTCTCTTCCGTCTGCTTCCTTTCCTCTTCCCCCTTCTTTCTTCTTAAGAAGAACTTGTTACTACAGACAATTTAAAATATGTACCCATTATCTGTTTCAACAATGATAATACATTTTCAGTCTCATTGTATCTATCACCATCATTTATTTTTTCTGGAGTATTTTAATACAAATCCCAGACATGTCATTTCACCAGCACATACCTGGGTTTAACAGACAGGGACTTTTCAAACAGCATAACCACCATGTCGTTATCGCACCGAGTAAAGGGAAGAGCAATTCCTTCATATCATCCGATATCCAGTCCGTATTCAAATTTCCCTGATTGTCTTTAAGATGTTTTCACAATTGATTTGTTCAAATCAGGATCCAAACAAAGGCCACACATTGTATCTGGCTGCTATACTCTTAACATCTCTCTTTTTTTTTTTTAAAAAAAAAGCTACCTTTTAATTTTGTAATAATGTTAGATTTACAGAAAAGTTACAAAGCTAATGCAGAGTTTCCGTATACCCTTCATTCAGGTTTTCCTAATGTCATTATCTTACACAACGATGGTGCATTTGTCAAAAGTAAGAAATTAACATTGGTACACTGTTATTAACTCAATTTCAGAGGTCATTCAGATTTCATTGGTTTTTCCACCAATGTCCTGTTTCTGTTCCAGGATCTGATCCAGAATACCAACCACAACTGTGCGTTCAGTAAGTCTCTTTTAATCTATAACAATTCACCTTCTTTTTTCCCTTCATGTCCCTGATGTTTGGAGAAACCACGTCACTGGCCCGGAGAATGTCCTGCGTTCAGACTTGGCTGGTTGCGTCCTCCTGATGTTTAACTTGTTCCTCTGTCTCCCGTGTTCCCTACACATTCATGGTTAGATGTGGAGGCTTCATTAGACTGAGGTTCCATTTCACTCTTAGATACAACTTTTTCATGGGCAGTGCTGTGTACTTCCTGTTACATCACATCACGAGGCACGTAATGTCTGGAGGCCCCACTTGCAGTGCTTTTGAAAGGATCTCTTTGAGCCCACATTAAATATTTGCTTTCGTTGGGTTAGTATTCTTTTTGCATTAGACTTTTTTTTTTTTGAGATGTCTCGTGAAGATGTTTGTCTTTTTTTTTTTTAATTTATTATTATTATTTTTTTAAGGAGGGCGCAGCTCACAGTGGCCCTTGCGGGAATCGAACCAGCCACCTTGGTGTTATCAGCACCATGCTCTAACCAACTGAGCTAACCAGCCACCCAGGAAGATGTTCTTCTAATCAACACTTACCAGGGGCAAAATATCAATGCTGGTCATTCTACCCTTAAAATAAACACACTCAAAGTTCTCATCATTATCAATGGTAAGAAGTTTGCAGAATAGGAACCAAGTTGGGCTACCTTTGTCCTGTTCTTCTGAGAGACACTGCAAAGATGGAAGTGCGAGAGGTTGAGCTGTGCCTGGAATGAGAGGTGAAACGGACTTTGTGGCTTTGCTCAGCTCATCTCATGGGAGGTATGACAGAGGGCATAGGATGGTGCAGCAGCCCTGGGACATGGATTAGGACTCTGCTGCGAGTGCCAGGAGCTGGTTGACCTTGGGCAAATTCAGGGCCATTGGGTTTAGCTATGCAGAATGTGTGCTGCATAAATCCAGGGCAAAGCACTCCCATGGATTGCAAAGTGAATGGTAGCCCTTGCAGTTGTGCAGTGTACAACCTACACAAACGTACGTGGCCATCCTGGGAAGTTACACAGTGCTCAGTGGGTCCCAGTTTTATCTTCTATGAACTGGCTGCACCAGTCAGGGTCCTGGCAGGAAACAGAAAGGACCCCACATGGTTCAAATGAAGAGGCTTCAGTGAAGGAGCCTTAGAGAGGTGTGGGCAGGATCAAGGGAGCAAACAAGATATGGGGAAACACTTTGGGACTAATGCTGTTGGGGCTCACTGAGAGCTGGAGCGTGGAAGGGGCCCCTGGCAGCAGCTGGAGCCATGGAAGGACACGGTTCTTGTCAGAGATGCCAGAGACTCGGGTGCTAGAGCCGGGAGGGAGCAGGAAGAAATACCCTAATCTTGCTCTCGCTCTCCTCCTGGCCACCTCTCTTTGGCTGATTCCTCCCATCGTCTGGACCAAATGCAGCCAGATAGGTTCAGGCTCCAGGCTCAGAGCAGGGTAGAGAAGGGTGGGCAGTGGGTCAGCAGGGGTGGGGTGCCAGACGGAGCAAAGCCAGCACTTCAGGGGATCCGGGATTGGATATTAGACTTAAGACCGCTTACAATTCAGGACCGTGGGAAGGCCCCCCTGGGTCCATAGGCACCCACTCAGAATGGAACACCTGTCTTGGCCCTGTGGACACAGAGAGGGACACTGTGGTCCAAGACCATGCCACCAGCTTTCTTCTATGGCAGTACCCCTCTCCACCCCCCATTATGGTTTCTGGCTTCTACTCTTGTCCCTCCTCTGGCTTCCCATGACCCTTAGAATGATCCAGACCTCACCCCCCCCCTTGCCTGCTCCATTCCAGCCACACCAGCCTCATTGCTCTTGAACGTTATCACGTTCTAGCACTTGCTGTACCCTCCGCCTGGAGGGAAGACATGCACTCCTCATATGCACGCCTTCACCACATTAAAGTCTATGCTTCAGTGTCACCTCGTCAGTGTCACCCCAAAGGCCAGCCCCCGCCTCTCCATCCAAAGCAGCGTCCTCCATCCCTCATAACACTTGAAATTAAAAAGTGGACTTCCTACTGTCCTCTTGTTTATTGCCAGAATCCCTGAGCAGGACACAAGTGTCCTGATGTGAGGACCTTGGTCTGTCTTGTTACCAAACACACGGTGGATTCCTTTCCAATGGTTTTACGTGAGGTAGAGAAGTCTCTTCCTCTCCTAACTTATTCTATTCGTTTTGTTAGGGATTTTCTTTCTAACGATTCTCCTGCTGCAAGAAAAAGATCCTTACAGATAAGTGCCTGGCATGTCCTAGGCACTCAATAAAGATTTGTCAAATGAATCAATGAATCGATGATCCTATATGTGTTGGGGGTGGGGCATCAGGGGTAGGGGGGAAGCAGCCAGGGCAGGCCGAGTGGGGCGTAGTCCTGCTGGGTTCCCTCCTGGGCGTCTCGTGATTTCGTCCTCCGTTTGTCTCCAGCAAGGATTTGCCTCCTGAGCCCCACGTCTGTCCCTTCAGTGACTTTCCCGAGAAATCTCCTTGGGTATCCTAGCTGCCCCCCATATTCAACACATCTCCCCATGTATTCCTTCCTTCTGTCACCCCTGGCCGCCTGCTCTCCATTCCCAGGCTCAGTTCATGACAGTTCTACAAGTGGGCAGTATATGCAGTGACTAAGGGCCTGACCCTGGGTCCAAATCCTAGCTCTGCCCGTGACCTCTCTGTGCTTTTGTTTTCCCATCTGCAAAATGGAGACAATAACGGCATCCACCTCATTAGATTGTTGGGAGGAGTAAAAGAGCGTGTAGGTAAGGTGCTTGGGACAGTATCTGTATCCAGTCAGCTGGGGCTGTGTGTGCCACCCATTCTCACTGTTAGCATCGCTCTGTTTCCTGGGCAGGGACCCAGAGTCATCCGAGATACCCCTCCCCACTTCGTGTGCCTGCTATTCCAGCACTGCCCAACAGAAACATCATGGACGCTTTGGATGGGATTTTGAATTTTCTAAAAGCCATATTAAGACATTTAAGATAATTAAGGAAAATTAATTTTAATAATTTTATTTGGCCCAATATATTAAAGAAGATCATTTCAACACAGAACCAATGTCGAAGTTACTAATGAGAAATTTTACATTCTTTTAAAAATTTGGAATACCATTTCAAAACCCGATGTGTGTGCTATACTTACAGCACTTCTCTTTTTGGACCAGACACATCTCAAGAGCTCGATGGCCACACGTGCTGATGGCTATGATATGAGACGGTGCAGGTCCAACTGGCAGCATGTTTTGGGGATTCTCTCTAATCTGCTCCCTCATCACTGTGTCCACTGATCTTTCAGTTTCGCTTGTAACATTCCTCTGCAAGAGCTTCTGAACGGACTTTCCCAGCCTGTCAACCTTCCCTGCTCCTGCTTGCTTTACTTCCTGCAGCCCGAGAGACGTTCCTGAAATGTAAACCTGATTACTTCTTGTTGAAGGAAGTCCTGTTTGAACCCCTTCAGTGTGCCCATCCCCTGCGAACGGGACACCTTTGGCCCTAATGATGTGGCCCTGCCGGTCCAGCCAGGTGGCGTCCTCTCCTGTCCTTGCCCATGTCTTCTCTGTGTCATTCCCTAATCAGCTGTTTCCCTCCTGACACTCTCCTCACTTCCTTCCCGGTGAACTCCTAGTCACCTGGAGGACTCAACTCACATGGGTCTCTTCTGAGACACCTGTAACCCAGTCGGTTCCTCTCCTGGCACTTCCTAACCACCCTGTGCATGTTTCTGTCTCAGCAGTTGTTACATGGCTTATACCTGTAGATTCCCTTAGCTATCTCCCCAACTCCTTAGGACAGGAACTGTACCTTTCTCGGCCTCTGGGTCCTGGGCACTGAGCCATGTACAATCTCATGTTAGCTCCTGCAATTTCCCAACCCTGTGGCTATGGCTTGCTCTGGGATTTATAACGTGTAAAAGGAAGTGGTGAGAGACGATTTTAGAAAGGTAGTTTGGGACCAGGTAGTGACGGGCTTTGAATGTCTGGCCAAGGAGAGTTCAGACTTCTAAATGTTTTTTTTTTTTTTTTTTTTAAAGGAGGGCGCAACTCACAGTGGCCCATGTGGGGATCGAACCAACAACCTTGGTGTTATTAGCACCACGCTCTAACCAACTGAGCTAACTGGCCACCCTAGAGAGTTCAGACTTTTAGACAGCAGGGAGCCACTGCAGGTGTTAGAGGGAGAGCAGTGGGGGCAAGGAATGAGGCCAAGAGGGCATTCTGACCTGAGTGTCAGGCTCAAAATGAGGTCAAATCCAAATCCTTGGCACCCTCTGCAAAGGCCTGGAGGGGAACGACATGATCTGCATTCTAGAATCATCTTTTCTGAAAGCCAGTTAGGGATGGGCTGGAGAGAGGAAGTGAGGAAGAGAACGAACACACCCTGAGCTTCTACAGGCCAGGCCCTTTTCTAACATTATACGTAGGAACGTATGTAGAGATGAGTCTTCCTAGTGACACTTGCAGAAACCATTCTTTCCACCTTATAGAGAGAGAAGGAAACGGAAGTTCAGGGAGGTGAGGAAGTTGCCCAGAGCCACTAAGCTGGGCTGCTGTTGGGCCTGAATGCTTACTGGAGGGCCTGGCAGTGGCAGAAGGAAACCAAGGAGACACTAGGGCAGGACCAGGTTGGCACCGTACCCTGAGCATGACACCCACACCAGAGGGGTAGGTGTGCACTGGACTGTGGGGGCCGCTTCCCCATGGCCCAGTCTCTCTGGGTGGCCCCCTGAGGGCACCCAGACCAGACTGAAAGAGCCTTCGAGAGGAATCAAACAGCTGCATGGGGCTTTGAAACAAAAAGGGTTACTTACTTTGTCCCCCTCCTCCCCATAAGATTTTGATTAAATTGACAGGGTCTTCTGGTCACAATCAACGCCTTAGCTTTAATAATGCCTTGATTTTAAAATCCTTGAAATAATTTTTGGCTCTTTTAGCATGAAAAGATTTTCCCTCAAAGCCTTTAATTCCGCAGTCTTCTATTTTTCCAATCAAAGGAAACGCCACAGGATGTTCGTGGTCTTAATTAATGACTCTCTAATCAGAGTTCCACTCTGACTGCTTTATCTCCCTCTTCCCCCTTTTTTTCTGGTTTCTCAATGAAGGGCTTATCTAGACCTTTTTTCGACATCAAACAGACACTTCATAATAGTAAATTGCAATAAGGTTTTATCAAGTGGAACAACCTTTTCATTCTCTTTCTTCTGAGTCTTACTATCAAAGCCACCCCTTAGGGACTATGGCCTACCTTCCTGTCTGGTTTTCGGCAAAACATGCCGTCTGAGAAGCACGGGGAAGGTGTTTTAGATTATGTACAACAAAGACCTCCATGGTGTGAATCCTTATAAGATGATGGTGGGCTGATATTTACAAGGCTCTTCGGAGACTTTTGGTTTGACAATCACACCTGACAATTCGTAAGTGCTGAGCTCAATAGTTTCGGATAGAGACATGAGGAGAGCAGTCACGCTCCCTCTTGGAATGAACGACGAGTTCCTTCTTTGGTCTGGTCGTCTACAGGACCCACCTGACATTTTCATTTGTGGTTCTCTCTTTTTCTTTGTCACACACCAAGAAATAACAAGTAAAAATTCTGTCACTCGGGGCCCAAAATGTTCATGGATGTCCTCCAGATGCCAGCCCTCAGAGGGCGGTTTGGCCCTGGCTCTCCACTTCCTGGGGGTTTGGGAGAATGATTTACTGATTTACTCAGATACAAGCTCATGTTTATTAAGCTGTGTGAGCTTCAGGCCCAGGGAGATAGAGATGAATGGGGAGATACCTTTGGTCTTGGTGTGTGTGACGTGTTGTGGGGGAGATGGCAAACATGTTAAGAAGTAAGCATGGCAAGGGGAGGTGGGTGTGGCATAGAAGGTTGTGGAAAGATCTCTGGGAGCACAGAATGGGCATCAGTTCTGTTGGAGGGGTTGGTGAAGAGCTGAATCCTGAAGAAGGCTCTCCAAGAGGAGACAGAGTGAGGGTGGAAGAGCGTCTTAGTCTGTTCTGGCTGCTGTAACAGAACACCGCAGACCAGGGGGCTTATAAACAACAGACATTTATCTCTCACAGTTCTGGAGGCTGAGAAGTCCAAGATCAAGGCTCTGTCAGATTTGGTGTCTGGTGAGAACCTGCTTCCTGGTTCATAGGCTGCCGTCTCCCTGTTGTATCTTCATGGTGGAAGGGGCAGGGAGTTCTGTGGGGCCTCTTTTAGAAGAGTGCTAATCCATTCGTGAGGGCCCCACCCTCATGCCCTAATCAACTCCCATAGGCCCCACCTCCAAATACTAACACATTGGGGCTTAGGATGTCCACATAGGAATTTGGGGGTTGGACAGAAACATTCAATCTCTAGCACAGGGCATCCCAGATAGAAGGAGCGGTCTGTCCAGTCATGACAATGGAAAGGATCTTGGCCTGTTGAGGGAATGCAAGTGTTGTTCTGTGGCTGGAGCATAGGGAGGGCGTGTGTGGAAGTGGGGGATGACAGAGGAGTGTGAGGGGCATGACAGGCAGGCAAAGCAGACCAGAAACAGGTGGCAGAGAACTGAAGTATCCAGTCAAGGAGGTGAGGTTGGGGAGCCAGCAGAGGTCTGTTTCTAAAAGCAAAGGGATCACACAGTTTTGGAAGGAGCTTTCTGGCGGTCATGCAGAAGAAAGGGCAGAGAGGGTGACAGGAGGCCAGGGTACCTCTTGGGGAGTTATTCTAAAAGCCTATAGAGGGCCTGATGAAAGCCAGGTGAAACAAGGGCTTTGGCCAAGGTTGGGAGAGCTCGCAAGGGTGGGAGCGTACAGGGAAAGGATCTAAGAGTGGGCTAGACTGGACTGGACCTGGAGACCCTGACAGATATGGGGCAGAGGAGCTGGATTTCAGTCTGGGTGGTGGGTGCCTGCTGGAGAGACCCAGGTGGGGTGGAAGTTGGCTCACAGGCTGTAGCTGTCCTGCTTGTCTCTGCAGGGCGCTAGTGGGCGCTGACATCCAGCCTGGGCTCTGTGGACAGAGACTGATGGGGGCTGTGTCCACCTAGAAAACGGGACACTTTCCCTAATTTGCACAAGTGTGGGCAGGCAGTGACCCGAGAGTGGGGTTCAGCTCCTCACCTGCTGAGTGTGAAGGAAGAGGAGGATGCAGAGTCCAAGGGTGGCTCACGGCAGCAGCCTAGGGTGCTAGGAGGACGGGGCTTTCAGAGCAATAGGACGGCAGCAGCAGTGAGACCCTGAGGTGAGAGTTCGGGTCTGGGGCTGGCGCCCTGTGGTGTTGGCATTGGCACACACTTCTGATTTTGCTCTCTGCATCTGTAATCCCCGCCCCATTCAGCCCTCTGACCTTGGCTTCCTGATGTCACCTCAGCCTGAGCATAGTCCCCAAGGTCCCATAAACAACTACGCCTCATGGTTTTCTCACGAGCCCTGGACTTTCAGGGCTATAGGTGAGGATGGAATCCTGCAGTCTGGTGGGAGGAGAAAGAGACAGACCGCATCACCACACAGAGCCCTCACCCACCTGGAGCTGCCTCTGGTAAAGGGCCTCGCTCCAGCTGTTATTTGTGCCTGCAGGTACGTGCATGTGCCTGGTGTGTGCAGGTGTGTTGGGCTGGGCATGCACTGTCTGCTCCACCCCAGCCCTTTCAGCACTTGATCCTGCTTTTGCCCCTTTGCCCTGCTCCTACGGGGGCACCACCAGGCCCACAGCCTCCACTCGCTCCTCTGCGCTGCTAACTTTGGACTATATGGCATGGAGGACAGTATCTCTTTATTTGTACACCTCCTAAAGATCCTGTAAGTCCCACTGAAGGCAGAAATGACGTCTAACCAGGGAGGGCACCCCCAGGGCCTAGCACAGAGCCTCACCTGTGCAGTTGGGTTTTTCATGGATGAAGGTTTGCTCAGTGAGAAGGAAGGACACAGCTGGGAAAGTGAAAGAGAGGAATACGACCTAGGTCCTGCAAAAATGCAGATGGACAGGCATCAAAAGGTCAAACCTTGGCCTACTGAGGTCATTTTCTAACAGCTTCTGTGGGGCGAAAGTCCCTTTTGCACCAAGCCACAAAACCATACCTATGTCCTTAGTGTATAAGTCAGGAAAGGCTGGGTGATGCTGCAATGGCAACTGACATCTCAGTGGCTGAACAAAATAAAAGATGTCCAATGCTAGTTAGAGGGTGGGTGGGTGGGAGGGAGTGTCTTCTGCACTCAGAGATCCAGGCTGACAAGGGCCAAGCCCAGGGAACATTCTCTGTGACAGGGACAGACAGGGCTTGGGAAACCCATACTCCCTCTTCTCTCTTTGACCCAGGTCCCTTCTGCTCATAGCCATTGGCTAGAGCTAGTCACGTGGCCCTGCCTAGCTGTGAGGGAGGCTGCCAAGGGAGATCGTCTCTGTGCCCAGAGAGGACAGGGAATCCAGATGTTGGTGAGCACTAGTGAAACCTACTATACTTATTCATGCCTATTGGGGGAGATTCTACAGTTGCTCAGACCCCTTTCTTGACTTTAGGATCTAGAATCACAGTCTGAGGGCCATAGGTAGTGCATTCTGTTTTATTTCAATGTTTCTACAAGGTGTTACCCCTCTCTCTGCCTGGATCCCTCTTGTGACGAGAAGCTCAAGTCTCGCCCCCCATCCTCCCACCTCCCCAGCAAAATCCAGCTGTGGACAACCTGTTACAAATTTCTTCCTTATATTCAGCTGACATCTTTCATCCATTGGCGTCCAATTCATCCTTGGGGCTCAGACAACAAATTTAATTTTTTCCCCTGCATGGCTTGAAAGAGCTGTATCACTTCCCTCTAATCCTTTCTCCTCTAAGGCCAACATCCCTTTTGTAACCCAGCCCCTACCTGTCCTGGCGACTTCCCTCTTCATTTACTGTTGGCTTGTTTTACCGTCAGCTCTCGTGGAAGGAGCCCCAAGTGCAGAACTGCTGAAGGGCAGTGGAGGGGTGTGGAGAGCCGGGCAGGTCCTCCACCCCAGGCCCTCAGCTTGGGGCTCTTTTGTACAAGACATCCTGATGTGATTCATTGTGTTTGAACCTCCTACCACCTTAATGCCTGTGTCAGGGTAAAGCTTTAGTCCCCTGCAATGGACTGAATGTTTGTGTCTCCCCAAATGCCTGTGTTGAGATCCTAACCCCCAATGTGGTACATGGTGGTAGGTCCTTTGGTTATGAGGTGAAGCCCTCCTGAATGTGATTAGCATTGCTATTAAAAGCACTCCTGAGAGCTCTCTCACCCCTTCCACCCTGTGAGGACACAGTGAAAAGACAGCTGTCTATGAACTGGGAAGCAGGCTCTCACCTGACACTGAATCTGCCAGCACCTTGATCTTGGACTTCCAGGTTCCAGAATTGAGAAATAAATTTGTTTTTTCTAAGGCCTCCCCCACCCCTCGCCCACTCTATGGTATTCTGTTATAACAGCCTGAACAGACTAAGACATCCCCTTTTTCATGTATCACCAAGTAATCTCATTAAGCTCCTAGGGAGGCATTTGTTTAGCTGTGGCTACATTAGCCAGCAGTCAAACTTCTTATCGCTACATTTGCGTTGGGCTTTCAGTGTTGGCAATTGGGCAGACTCCATATTTTTTAATGTTCTTTTAGGTTTTGCTTTCAATAGATTTTTTTTTTTGCCCTTCAAACGTCTGGTTAAGATCATGGGCTATTTTGTGGTAGCCATCTATTTTGCTGTCTTCTGAATGCCTGTTCCACTGCCAATGTTTGGGCAAACAGGGTAGGCTTACACTTGTAGGTATGCTGAGCAAAGAAGCGTTCCTTTTATAGGGCGTGGGTGGAATTTGGGGGGTGTCCGGGTAAAGAAGAAAATTCAGGGTGGGCATCTTCCAAAATACCCATGTTCTGCTCATATTTTGCCCCAGCCAAGCACAGAATGTTTGGAGCAAAACAAAGAAGCCCTTCTGGTGTGACCGACCTGCTACGTTGAGTCAACTCCAGTCCATTTCTGTGCGGTCCTGGGATTGGAACAGCTGGGAACATAGAGAAATCAGTATGAAAACCACTCTGTTCCTACATTGCCTCCCTGAACTTCTGGGAGAACTGCAGAATCCATGTCCTATAGGGCAATTGGGGGAGGGGGTTTCTGTTTTAGATTAACAGGAGGATTTATCATGCCAGAAGGTCAATATTTACCTTGGCTCCAGCTTGATGAGTATTTACTTCTCCGTTCAGTGGCTCTCTCTGCTGACTTCAGCAGAAGTGAAGATCTGCTTTTTGTCTGCTGAGGAGGATGCTGACTGATATTTTCTTATCAGAAAGGCCTGGAAACATAGTTGCGGAGGAGCCCACTTCTCTGGTGGTGGTGGGGGGTGGGTTTGTCTCCCTCCACCAAGAAATCTGATCCCTCTTTGTACAAACAACCCCGTTTCTAAGGTGCTTCTGAACTTACAGAATGGGAAGAGCACAGGATCCCAGACAAATCACTCTCTCCTCTTCTCTGAAAAATCAGGATTATTAGAATGCCTGCCTGTCCGTGTCAGTGTTGTGGGAACGGTTATGGAAATAAGGGCTCAGTGAAGGCCCCTCCAATCCTTACTTGTCCAGTTTCGATTTTATCGAGGTTCTGGGGGTTATGTGATCACCAAAGGTAACCAAGGAAGTGAGGAGGAAGGTGCCAGCTCTACCACTGGGGCCCCAACTCCAAATCTTTAATGCTTGATTTTTCCAGCTCCTGGGAACAGTGGCTTCTGCATCTACTGAGGTTTTAACATGTATTTAGGGAGCGACGCGGGCACAGTTCTGAAAACTAGAGACAAGCACTTGTGTGGAAAGCTGATCAGAGGCCAAGCAGGGATGCTAACATTTAAAAATGCACTAGACTTCCCGAGGGCACTGCCATGTCCTTTATTTTAAACTTTCTCACTTTTGCCACCCACAAATGTGTTTTATATTTAAAAGTAACATAAATTGCACATTCCACTTTATAATGTTCCCGTTTAGTATTTGTTTCAAAATGAAGTTTTGTTATAAATTGTTGACCATGGAGTAAGAGGTATCAGGTTAGTCCCCAGGCTCCACATCTTCGGAGAAAGCTCCGAGCATTCCCAGGTGAGTCTGCTGGCCTGCCCCACCCTGGGGGCTTGAAAAGGGTGGTGGTCTTCAATTTTATCCCTCACCAAAGTCTTGCAAGCGATAATAATTAAGCTTATTGGGCATTATATTGTGTCAGGCGCACCATTCCAAGTTATATGAATAATTCATTGAATTCTTTTAGAAAATCCATACTGTTATTATTATGATTTTACAGATGAGGATGCTCAGAGAGGTTAGGTAACTTGTCCCAGGTCACACAGTTGGTACTTGTTAGAGTTGGACTCTACTAACTGGTGTTCTCTGGGGGGAGTTTACAGGGTGATACCACAGAATCCTTCTCCAATCTTCTTGGATCCCATGGCCCCATCGAGGGGTGCTACAGCTGAAAATCTTGCCTAAAAGAGTGGTGACTTAATAAGGTTGGGTATAACCACAGCTGCCTTGGAGACAGGAGGGAGGATGAAGGGAAAAATGAATTACATGTGGCCGGAGCTGGAAAGGTATTCAGAGACAAGCAAATCCATTCTTTATTGTTTAATCCAGGTCGCCTAGCAAGTTAGTGGGGGAGCCAGGAGCTGACCTGGGGCTTCTGGGTCTGAGTGGTGTGGGTGATATCACATTTCTTGATTTTATGCATCTTTGTCCTTTTATCCCTCACCATCTAAATGGAACCTCCTTGTTTTGCAGATGATTTGTCCATACTGCCTACTATCTTTTGAAGAAAAACGGCCATTTTAATGCCTTCCAAAAGAATAGTATAAGCACTTTGAGGATGAGAACCTTGTTATTTGCTTCTCTAACAGCCTTCACTGCACCCGGCGCGATGCTGGACACACGGAAATATCCCAGTCAACATTCATGGGGCCAGAATGAACTTATTGTCCTTGTGTGAAGAGGAGGACCAAACTGGACAACGGCTTTTGTCCTAAAAGAATCTTGTGCTGTATGGAGTAGAGTTATCCCTTCCTCTTCTTGGTCCCTCTGGCTTGGGTGCAGCCCATGGCCCTGGAAAAAGGAGTTTAAGGTAAAAATAAAATTCTTCCTGTAATGCCTGCAGCATGAAGGCAATTCACAGCCACACAGAATTTTCTGGTCTTTCAGATCTCATTATGCAAGTAAAGGAGGGAAAGGAGGAAGACAGAATGCTTACAAATTCCCGGGGCTATGTGTGACCTCATCATTTATTGTATGTTAGCCAACTGCCCAAGGAGCACAGTTCAGATTCCTTTTGGGGGAGGCACTGAAAAATCCCCTGATAACCCAAATTCTCCAGATCTTTTAGGCCTTGGGAGAGGGATGGAGGACCAGATGAAGGAAGTGGTCCTAGGTCCAAGTTATGTTTCCAATTAGAGAAATTCTGAGATGGACTCTATTTATCCAGATTCCTAGATGGAGACTCTGGTCTTGGGAAGTGTGGAAGTTCCATTTAACAGGGCCCGGCAGGATTTGAGGGAATTGAGTGGATAAGGATGGGTAGTTTGGGGAGAGGGTGAAGTGGGTTGGATATATCTTGGGATGTGTATTCCAAAGGTACCTAAGGGATATGTACATATTGGGATGTGCAAACAAGAGGGCAAAAGCCACAGGAGTGCTGTAGTCCTTCAAGCACTTCCATACTGAAAGGGCTTTCCAGTCCTACAGGCATTTTACAGACCGCAAGCTCCCCACTGTCAGCAGGGCAGAGCCATCCTCAGGCCTCTGCCAGCCTCTAGGATGCTTTTGGGAGAATTTGAAGGACTCCCAGCTTGGGGAGTGAGACACGTGATGGATTTCAGGTCACACCTGTCCCTTAGGTGGGATACACTGTGTTGGGGATCCTGCAGCCCAGAAAAGACCTACTTGGGGGCAGGCTGGCCATGCGCTCATGTATGATCTGGGATTCAGCCTTTTCACCTGTAAAAGGTGAAACTGAATTACATCTCCCCCAGTTCCTTTCCAGATTGGATGCCTCATGCATCCGTGATTCTAGGGACAACTTCTCACCCAAATTGAGAGCTTCCCTCATTTCCAGCTACTTCTCACCTTGGAGACACAGCTGGAGAGGTAAGGGTTGGAGGTGAAAGGGGGAAAGGATTCTGGGGAAGCCTGGGTGTGCAATGGTTTGGTCCAAAGAACCCTGGACAAGGAACACGTATTTTTCTGGCTTAACTTTTTTGAGCCTCAGTTTCCATCTCTGAAAAATGGGAATGGTACAGCCTAATAGAGAGAGCAATGTTGGTATTAAACAATTTTGCCAGGTGAAATTGCCAGGTACAGAGTGGGTGCTCTATAAGCGTTTGAAGACCCGAAGAGAGTTTGGTTGGAAAGGTTCTAAAGATTGTATGTGCGGGCACCCAGGCGCAAGATCTGGCTTGCAGGACATGCCGCTTCTAGGACCCCCAGAGGAACTCAAACTCCAGCTCTGCGGCCACTGACGCCTCCTCGGCCCCGGACCGCCGAGGGTTAATGAGAAAGCCCCACGCCCCCTTTGACGGCACAGAGCCCACCTCGCAGAATTTGAAAAGGCAGCCTTGGAGAGGCGTGGGCGCCCCCCAGACACTTCCAGCTCGGACCCGGGCTCTGCTCGCTCGCCGGCTCGCTTGCTCTGCTCCGGGCGGGGCCGCGGGTTCGGTCCGGCCGCCGGTGCGCTCCCGACTGTCCTCCCGCCCGGGACTCCGGGCCCCCACGGGCGGCCGCGCAAGATGAAGCTGGCTCTCCTCTTGCCCTGGGCGTGCTGCTGCCTCTGCGGGTCGGCGCTGGCCACCGGCTTCCTCTACCCCTTCCCGGCCGCAGCCCTGCAGCAGCACGGCTACCCCGAGCCGGGCGCCGGCTCCCCCGGCAGCGGCTACGGGGGCCGCCGGTGAGTAGCGAGCGGCGGTGGGGCCTGGGGGCGCCGGGCGGTCGAGGACTGGGGGCTGGGGACGCAGAGTGGTCCGGGGCTGGAGACAAGGACATTGGGGGGCTGGGGGCGCGGGGCTGGGGACACTAGGGTGGTCGGGGGTTGGGGACGAGGACAGTGGGGGCTGGGGGACCCGGGCGGAGGGCCTGAAGGTGCGGGGCCCACCCTCTCTCCTCTTTTCCTTGCTCTCACAACCTTCGCCCCTTCAGCTCCCGGCTGCTAGTGGAGGTGGCGGAAACCTGCGGCAGGGGCGCGGAGCAGGCAACCGTGGCTGGCTGGGGTTGGGTGGCTCAGTCCCTGGACGTTCCCCGGCTCACATGGCTCCGCCGCGCTTACCTGCGCGGCCGCGGCTTTGTGTCGGGCAGCAGGTTCCCGGGTTGCCAAGGCCGTGCGTCCAGGTCCCCCGCCCCTCTTGCCTGCTGCCCAGGGACACCGGAAGGGCGATTCTGTCCGGTGTTTGGGGCTGGGACCTCGGAGGAGCCTCCGCTGCGGCTCCCCAGCCTCCTGGGGACGTAGAACCGGCTCTGATCCGATGGTTCCGCGGTGGGTTTAGGAAGAAGCCGGGTCCCTGAGCTCGCGGTCCCGGGACCCACGGCTGCCTCCTTTTTCGCCGGCAGGTGGCGCCCTGGTCACCGCTGCGACGGTTAGGGCAGCATCTCCTCACCCGGCTGTTGAATTCCCCCAGAAAACGCGTTAGCACGCAAGTAAAAGTTGCCAAATGCCTCATTTGCGCAACTCGCTCGAATTTGGCTTTTCCCCATTTAATAGTAATTACGACTCACACGGCTGTAATAGGTCGCTAGAACACACACCATGCATTCATACGGTCCATCTCTTTTGATCCTAAAACCACTCCAGGATTAGCTATTCGAGTGTTATCTTCCCTTTAATTGAGGAAACTGAGGCCCAGAGAGAGAGAGAGAGAGAGGTCCTCAATTCGGTGGCAACTCAGGACTCGACCTCCTGAATTCTTTCTCCAAATCCTGTAATTTCTACGGGACCACTCCGCTTGTGGAAGAAGGCAAGAGACCCCAGTTCTTTTCTCCTATTTACCAAACCCGGGAGTGCAACCAAGATGAATTCTGGCAATATCTTATAGGAAGGAGACAGGGATATTTTGTGCTGGGAAGAACGTACATTTAATGGCTGGATAAGGCGAGACTCAGAAAAGCTTATAAAAGTGCTCTGGAAAACTGCATGCAATTTTATGTCCCTCATTCTGTTTGGAAATACTTACCCAAAGCTTCTATTAGTATTATTCTCCAAGCACCCACAGTAGTGTGGCCTCTGCACACTTCCATATGAGAATAGTCTGAAAAATAAGCTTTTCAAGTTGCAGAATGATATGTGTAGCATGATCTCATTTATGAAAAAAAAATTCTGATCTATGTCTAGGTATATAAGTGCCTGGAAAGAAAACATAGGAAACCGTTTTCATGGCTTCCTATATAGAGAGACCTTGGGCTGAAGTGGGGGGAGGGGAGAGAATAAAAGAGAATGTCATTTTTTAAATCTCTGTCTGCTTGTATCTTGTTTGCATGTTTTAAAGGAGCGTATATTCATGCATTACTTTTGTATTAAAAAGTGTAGGGGGGTGGGGAAAGGCTCCTGCAGCCTGGAATATTAACTCTGAGAGGACCAAGAGGTGAAGCCATGAAGGGAGTGAGTGGATGAGGATGGGGGTCTGGTGTTTGGTGGGCTGGAACTTGGGGACCTCTGCAGAAACTTGGAAGGGATCCTTTTAGCACAAATAAAAAGAGGCCCAAACAAATGTGGTCATCTTCCAGAACTCTTTCCATCAAGATGGGAGCAGAGAGAAGGTATAATTAGGTTCAGGAAGGATCTGGATGAATCTGTGGAAAATGGATTCCCAAATCGGATACCGGGAAGTGTTAAGAAGGTGTGGGGCAGGTTCCAGGAGCTTGAGACTGACGCTCCAGAGTGAAACAGCCCTTCCACGCAAAGCCCAGCGTGGGATTGCGGGTTTGAGCTGGCCTGGTTGCACATGTGCCTGTGTCTTAGGAGCTGTCAGTCACAGGTGGCCCGTGTCCTTGAAATTCAAGAGCGAGAAGCAGAGGACTTGGGGACAGCATTTGGCATGATGCCCTTCACAGCTTTGGCTCTGTCCGTGTGTTTATAGTGGCTTGGTCTCAGATGACGGGCAAAGCGACAGAGCTGTTTTTGACAAATAGTCTTCCTTTATTTTATGGTATTATTCCTGTTGGCATCTGATTTTTGGATGTGGTTTGTGTTCTCCCTTCTGTATGTGTGTGTGTGTGTGTGTGTGTGTGTGTGTACTTGTGTGCTTGCCTGTCCCCACCCTCCTGGGCCAGGCAACGTGTGCTGGGGGCATCTTGCCTTACCCAGGGGTGCTCGGCTCTGGTCATCTCTGTCAGAAGCCCAGGGTGGACCCCATAGTTTAAGCTATTTTGGCAAAAAGAAGAGAACCCCAATACCTCAGAGGGCTGTTTCCAGTAGAATCTTGCAGCCCTGTGTATGGGCCACTAATGGTTTTTGCCAGCCACACAGCTGTTCAGATGCCAAATAAAAGCTGAAGGGAAATGCAACATTAATTGACTGGAGGACTGCACTAAGGATCCAACACCCCAACTTCCAGCCCCAGTTCTTCCATTCTACTCTAGTAAGTTTGTGACACTCTGTAAAGTATGCAAATCTCACTCACCTCCTTCCCTCCCTCCCTCCCTCCTTCCCTCCTTCCCTCCCTCCCTTCTTCCTTTCCTCCCTCCTTCCCTCTTTCCTTCCCTCCCTTCCTCCCTCCCACAGATGTGTATCAGGGGTCTTGTCTGTTGTCTCTTCCTCACCTCTGTATTCAACCCAAAAGGGGCTAAAACAGCAGCTGGTGATCAGAGCTCAGGGCACAATGAATGAGACCGGAGAAGGGCCTGTACCCATCCTCAACTGGAGGGGGGAGAAGTTTTAACCTGGATAAAAATATAAAGTTTTAATACTGTGTTTCCCTGAAAATAAGACCTAGCCGGACAATCAGCTCTAATGCATCTTTTGGAGCAAAAATTAATATAAGACCCAGTTTTATTTTACTATAATATAAGACTGGGTCTTATATAATATAATACAATATAAGACCGGGTATAATATAATATAATACCAAATATAATATGATACTGAATATAATATAATACCGGTCTTATATCAATTTTTTTTTGCTTCAAAAGATGCATTAGAGCTGATTGTCTGGCTAGGTCTTATTTTGGGGGAAACATGGTGGCTAGGTAGCCACATGCTGCTGAACAAATTACTTAAATTATCTGTGTTTTGGAGCAAAAACTATAGTAAAATAATTATTTTACTATAATAATTTTATAATAAAATAATTATAGTAAAATAAGACCGGGTCTTATATAACATAATATAACATAATACCGGGTCTTATATTAATTTTTGCTTCAAAAGACGCATTAGAGCTGATTGTTCAGCTAGGTCTTATTTTCGGGGAAACACGGTATTAGTTACTGGAGTGAGAGTGTTCTGACTAAGAGAAACCAGAAGAGCTGTGGGATCTGCTGGGTCTCAGCAGAAGAGGGAATGAATATATCTAGAGAGTGGGTCCATAGACCAGGGGACAAAGAACAGCG
The DNA here is from genome assembly GCF_036562045.2 of Rhinolophus sinicus. Classification (NCBI taxonomy): domain Eukaryota; kingdom Metazoa; phylum Chordata; class Mammalia; order Chiroptera; family Rhinolophidae; genus Rhinolophus; species Rhinolophus sinicus. The sequence continues at coordinate 100,569,654 of NC_133753.1, forward strand.
TTCCTTTTTGCTTCTTTCCTGAAGAATGGTGCTCATTCCACAAAACACTTACTCCTGTACATGGTCTGAGGCCCAAGGACAAATGGAAGCCACATACCATAGGGCTAAATATCTACAGGCTGTGAATTAAGCTACCGATGTTTAAATAAGTAGGTTCTGTCCTCCAACCTTGATGAGTTCAAATGAGGAATTCTTAGATACCTTAGCATTCTGGACTGGAAGATGGCGGCAAGGGGAGGTGCTGGCCCGGGCCCATTGTCTACCCTGGATCCCCCTGCACTGTGAAGGGCCTTATGCACAGGCTATGCACCACCAACCTGCACGTCCAGGCTTAGTCCACGCCGTTGGCCTAGGAGTGGGCACACTGGCTGTGGGGGTCTGCCCTGGCAGGATGGCCTGGGAGAAATGGCCCTGGAATTAGGCTCAGGGCCATTTGGGCAGGGAACCTGGGTCCCCAGACCCAGTGTAGAAGGGGGCAGGAGCCTGGGTGGCTACTTTCTCTTGGGCCCGCAGACTCGTCATCTCACGGGAGGGGCACAGCTAGAGGAGGCCAGAGCAGGGTCCTCTCAAGTGAAGGGCCCCAGGGTAGGGCCTCCCTGTGGGTCTAAAGGCCACTGCTCCCCTCACCGCAATGGGGTGGGGACTCTGGCGCTGCCCTAATTCATAATATGGACTTGTACATGTTCTTTAACTTCCCTGAGCCTGTTTCCGGGTCTGCATGCTGAGTACCCCATGGAGACCAGGATTTGGGGTGTGAGGCTCGCTGGTGTGTGAGGAGTGGAGAGCAGAAAGGGATGCACAGATGCTGGGTTTGCAAAATGCAGATCTGACCTCATGCTTCCTAGCCCTCACCTTTCGGCTGTGATCAGGAGAATCCAAGCTGCTTCTCCAGCTCACACGGCCGCCCTCTGGCGCCCCCTGGAGGCCACTCCTTACTCTCCAGCCCAGCTGACCGGTTGCTCCTGCAGGTCATCCAGCTGTGCAGGTGCTCTCATTCCCCGTCACACCTTTCATGATGCTGATACCAATGAATAGCAGTTTCTCCTAAATCCTCTCCCAGTGAGGGCCTGTTCCATCCTTGTCCTTTACTTGCGTGAACCTGTCATTCTCACCATATCCCTCAGGTCTGCCCACCACCTCCCGACCCCTCCCTCATTCTGCCATTATTTTGTGCCTAGGTGTTCAGGTGTGTGGCTAACCACTGTCCAGTGTCACACTTCTAGGCCTCTCCTTCCCTTTCCCTCCACATCAGACACTTTCCTTGGCCTCCTCCTGGCTCTTGGTCCCCTGCAGGAACCTCATACCTGAGTATCTCAATATCGTAAACTCTGAACTCAAGACTTTTTGCCCCCATCTCTCTCTCACTCACGTGGCTGATCCTCTGCTCACTCCGTCTTCTCATGGTCTGTCAGCCTATCTTGTCTTCATGGCCTTTCCAATCCTGTCTGGATCTTGCTGATACCCTCAACTTCCGGTCCCCTTGATCTTCTCTCCCAGGTGCATAGAAAGGCCCTCTAGAGGACCGTCCAGCTTTCTGCGGAGGGTCAGGAGTGCCGTCAGTCTGTTTTAGCAAAGCCATTGCTCATCGGCAGTGCCAACCTAGCTGCTGTCTAATGGGACCTGTTTTAGTTTTATAATGATCTGTCTTCCTTCTCCACACTGCTGCCCGATGGACCTTTCTCAGCTGCCATAGAGCCTCTCCCCTGGTTAAAATCCTTTGATGGTCCACTGTCTCCTACATCAGCTTGACAGAGAGGTTTCAACTCTTAGGTCAACTCTCACCAATTGATAGTAGCTGCCTGGGCTAAGTGAGAAGGCTGCTGGATGACTGAGTGACGGCCCTGTGAGCGGGGGGCAGGAAAGTGGAGGCAAATGCAATGTATTTGCAGCTCCAGCCTTCATGATAAAAACCCACCCTTTCCAGCACTATATATAAAGGTTGCCTTTTTTTTTTTTTTTTTTAAGATTTTATTGGGGAAGGGGAACAGGACTTTATTGAGGAACAGTGTGTACTTCCAGGACTTTTTTTTTTCTCCAAGTCAAGTTGTTGTCCTTTCAGTCTTAGTTGCGGGGGGGCGCAGCCCACCATCCCTTGTGGGAGTTGAACCGGCAACCTTGTGGTTGCGAGGACATGCTCCAACCAACTGAGCCATGCGGGAGCTCAGCGGCAGCTCAGCTCAAGGTGCCGTGTTCAAGCTTAGTTGTAGGAGACAGAGCCCACCATCCCTTGCGGGACTACCGGCAAACTTGTGGTTGAGAGCCCACTGGCCCATGTGGGAATCGAACCGGCAGCCTTCGGAATTAGGAGCACGGAGTTCCAACCGCCTGAGCCACCGGGCCGGCCCAAAGGTTGCCTTTTTAAAGCCCATCCTAATATAGCTATGCGGTATTAGTTATTTCTCTTACGCCTCTGTTTCTTTGCATATGCTGTTTGATTTTCTTGGAATGCCTTCCCCTGCTGAGCTAGATACCCTCCTGTGAGCACCTGAAACAGTCTGCTTACCTCTATCTCAAGGTTTCTCCTTGAGTGCCCTTGACATGGTAGACTGGATAGTCCTTTGCTGTGGGGCCGTCCTGTGCATTGCAGAATGTTTAGCAGCTGCCCTGGCCTCTACCCACTAAAGGCCAGTAGCACAGCCTCCACCTCACAACTGTGACAACCAGAAATGTCCCCAGATACTGCCAGATGTCCCCTGAAGGGCAAAATTGCACCCAGTTAAGAACCACTATTCTCTCTGAAGCTGAACATTCTGATTTGTGGGACATTTAAAAAAAATACTGTATTTAAATTTTTTTCAATAGAAATTTTCAAGCCTACACACAAGTGGATGGACCCTCTCTGAGATGTGCCAACCATTACATTTTGCCACACTTATTTCACCTTCCCTCCCCAAATACTTTTTGTATGTATATATGCTCATGTATGCGTAGCGTTTTAAACTAAATCCCAGACTCTTGTTCATTCCACTGGTAATATTCAGTATATGAGGTCAGACAATTAAGTTTGTGAATTCATCCTAGAAAAAGTGCTACATACCTTATTGCTGAATATCAATACGGTCAACTTCGAAGTATTCCCCTTGGGAAGCTATACACTGATGCCAGCGCCTAGTCCACCCTTCAAAGCAATTTTTTGAATTCTGTCTGGAATGGCCATCAGAGCTGTCATTGAATTATCCTAGATGTCCTGAACATCATCAAAATGTCTTCCTTTCAATATTTCCTTTATCTTCAGGAAAGAAAGAAGTCAATGGGGGTCAGATCAGGTGAGTAAGGAGGGTGTTCCAATACAGTTATGTGTTTACTGGTTAAAAACTCCCTCACAGACAGTGCCGTGTGAGCTGGTGCATTGTCGTGATGCAAGAGCCATGGATTGTTGGCGAAAAGTTCAGATCGTCTCACTTTTTCACACAGCCTTTTCAGGACTTCCAAATAGTAAACTGGGTTAACTGTTTGTCCAGCTGGTACAAATTCACAATGAATAATCCCTCTGATATCAAAAAAGGTTAGTGACATTGTTGCAACAAGTTTGCGAACTTAATTGTCAGATGGTGTTCACCTGATTCCTTACCACCATGCAGTTACTACATCTAAAAAACTCACAATCATTCCCCACTACTACTACTACTATGACTCCTCCTCCGCATTATTATTTATTCCTTATTATTGGATCTAAAATTCAATCCACATTCAGATTTTTCCAACCGTCCAAAAAAAATGTCTTTATTCTTTGTTCAAATTTGGATCTAAATAAAGTCCACTTATTGGTTGTTGTGTCTCTTTAGTCTCTTTTGATGTAGAAGAGTCCTCTCTCTTTAACAAGAGTGCTTTTCCCCCCATGACATTGACTTGTTGAAAAAGGCCTGTTGTCCTGTAGAATGCCCATGTTCTAGATTTGGCTGATTGCTTCCAAGTGGTGTAATTAATTTGACCCTCGACTCCCTGTATCTCTTTTATACTGGTAATGAGATGTAAAGATTTGATTAGATTTAATATCTCTTTTTTTGGGGGGGAACAAGAATGCTTCATAGGTCCAATTTATCGTATCATATCAGGGTGTGTTGTGAACTGAATGCTGTGCTTCCCCCAAATTCATGTATTGAAGCCTTACCTGCAATGTGATGGCATTTGGAAGTACCATCTTTGGGAGGTGATTATATTTAGACAAGGTCATGAGGGTAGGGCCCCATGATGGGGTTAGTGTCTTTATAAGAGAAGGAGAAAGATCAGAGGTCCCCCCGCCCCTTTTTCTCTCTGCCACGTGAAGACACAGAGAGAAGGCATCTGTCTCCACGCCAGGAAGAGGGTCCTCACCAAGAAGGGAATCTGCCAGCACTTTGACCTTGGATTCCCCACCTCCAGATCTGAGAAATAAATGTGTGTTGCTTAAGCCACTCAGTCTGTGGTATTTTGTTCCGGCAGCCGAGGTGGCTAGTGTGGGAGGACATGATGTCTTCTCCGAGAGAGCGGGGTGTTTGTTATTCACCAGGACACACTGTCTGCGGTTCCCCCTCTATCTCTCTCTTTTCCTTGCAATCTATTGGTTGAAGAAACTAGGCCCGATATAGGGTTTTCCTTGTTCAGGAGTTTGTTGGTTATATCCTCATGGTGCCTGTTAACATGTTTCTCTGTCTTCGGTATTTCCAGAAAACTTAAAATAGGATAGAGAGGCTTGATTGGATTTTGCTGCTTCTCCTCTTCCTCTAGTATTATTACTATTATTATTATGATTATTATCATTATTATTATTTTGTCAAAATTATTTCTTTGGTTGTGTAGTATTCTTCCATCAAGAATCATCTAACAATGTCTGGCCATCTCCCTGCCTCGTGATCTTTTTCTACATCATTATTTCATGGAAGGTTGCAAAATGATCCTATTCTAATTGACATTTCTTTTTCATTTAATTACTGGAATACTTGTATAAGTAATTTTCCCATTATCTACTATTTGTAGGTAGCCATGTTTTGAATTGTTTTTTAGTTTATCTTTCCATTGTTTCTTTTTGCAAATTTAAGTGTGTGTGTGTTTGTGTGTATGTGAATTTGCCTCCTCCTTTTCTTAAAAAGCACTTGGCTTTTTTTTTTTTTGCTTTACAATGTGCTATGGAGACTGCTCTATATCAGGGCACAGATAACTTCTGCATTCATTTTTTGTTTTCACAATTTTTTAAATTGTGGTTAAAATACACATTGCAAAATTTACCATCTTAACCATCTTTAAGTGTACAGTTCAGTGGCATTAAATGCATTCATAGTGTTGTGCTACCATCAGCACCATTCATGTCCAGAACTTTTCATGCCTCCTGCCTTCATTTTCACAGCTCCATGCAGTTTATGCAGCTCGTCCCCTACTGAGAGACATTGTGTTTTTCTAACCTTTTGTGTCACATCTAATGCCACATTACGTTATTGTGCATTATTTATTTCATATTTTCGCTAATGAATCCTTAGTAGAATATATTTTTTAAAGTGGGTTTTCTGAGTGACAGTGTAAAGGCATAGGTAATTCTGCTAGATAGTGTCAAATTCCCTGCCAGAGGGGTTACACCATTTTGCCTTCCCATCAGCACTTTTTCCTTGGGATACATTTTGAAGAAGCCACTATAATGATGCCGGATCAAAATGGCCTTGCGGGGATGAGAGTAGACTTCTCTAGCCTATACTACCTGCAAGCCCTGGGCATCTCTAACATTTGCGGGGCTGGGGGCTAGGGTACAGATGACTTCCCACATACCATATGTCTCAATATTTAAAAGTTATTAAGTTTCCAAACTGTTAAATAAAATATATTCTGTCATTGACCTTGACAAACACACCCTCCTAATGACCCAGGGGGCCAGGCTCATGTTTTGATCCCCGGTCTCCCTTGAATTTTGTCCTGGACCCAGTGGTGCAAGGAGAGCCACCCTTGGCTTTCCTTCTTGTCCCAGCTGACTCCTTGCCCCTGGTACACACACATTGTGGACACTCTGGCCCCAATCCAGACCCTCCCCTCACCCTAACATCTGCCACATGGCCATACCTTGTACTCAGCTGTTTGGGAAGGAATTCCAGGCCCCTGGGTACCTGAGCTTAGTCTACAAGTGGGGTGTGTGCTCTGGTGGTCATGTGCCCTTCGCCCCACAGCCTCCTTGCCCTATGGGGCGGGGCATGGCTGGAAGTGGGGCCCTTGAAAGCACAGCGCAGAGGGTGAGGCTCTTCTTGCCCAGGTTTAAGGCAGTTCTGTGTAAATGTCACCTCTGGGGAGATGTGGAGGTAGCCCTGGGGATGGAGTGAGGACATGTGCATTCCAAATCCTCGAAAGTTGGATGACCTGTCTCCAAATGTTCCCAGTCATAAAAGCTGTATCACAGTGACTGAGTTAAGTTGTTTGCGTTCAAATGTTTCCTTCTCATATCTTTCCTGCCTTAACTGCTCTTCATCCCTCGGTAAACTGTGAATGCCAAGGGGACACCACCCAGGGCTCAAGATAGAGTTCTGCTCTGCTGATTGTGTTGAGTGAACCCAATTGCATCCAGCAGGGATCCACCAAGACCATGCCTGTAGGGTGGGTGTGGGTCCTACCGAGGGTCACTCTTCAGTCCCCAATGCATCAGTCACACAGTGGCCCTGGACGTACAGACCCCTTTCAAAATGACAAGGTGCATTAGGAAGGAACGCTCCAGGATTGCTCACAGGGACTCATTTCTGCTCTTTTTGAAACATGACTCTATTGTGTTCAGGGATTTTGCCCATTTTTAGACGATTCTAAGAAGTCATGGGATGGAATTCAGAACTTGCGACAGCTCTTTGTTTTCCATTTAGAAACTCTCTGGCAAGTCAGTTTTGGAAAGGGTCTGATCCCTGATATGACACTGCTGCAGCGGGACTTGTCCCTCTCCCCACTTCTCCCTCTTCCCGTTCTCTCTCTCCCTCCTGGTCTCCCTCCTCCGTTCATGTCTCCCTAGGCAGGACCATTTGACCAGTGCAGAGTCCAGAGCCTTTTGCTAAGCAGGAGCCCATGCTTGGAGATTAATGCTTTGTGCTCACCGTCTTGAAATTCTCAATACTCTTATTTTTAAATATGTGCTTTGTAAGTGAAGTCTGATAGGACCATGGAGCATACTCTGGGACTTGATCGTCAGCTTGTGTCATGTTCCACCTCACACCGCCTCCTAGCCCCTCCCTGGGGAGGTTCGCAGCTACTTGCTTCCCACCCTCTGGCACCCCAGGTCCACCTGGCTTCCACCTCTCCACCCCTGCCCAATGACTGCTGCCACCTCTGCCTCCGGCTGGTGGTTTAGTACTTTTAATGGCACGTTTTCTCCAGCTCTTTTTTTTAAGGAGGCCGCAGCTCCCAGTGGCCCTTGCAGGGATTGAACCGGCAACCTTGGTGTTATCAGCACCACACTCTAACCAACTGAGTTGACCGGCCACCTCCATCTCCAGTTTTTTATTTGCACTGAGTCCTACAAATTATTTAGTTGGTCTTGCTCCCATGCTAGGAAGAGCATCCCCTGAGGAAGCAGAGTGCTGATGGGCTCATCAGGACGAACTGGGGAGACAAAAGAATTGGATAGTCAGCCCTATCCCTGACTCAGGAAGTACAGAGCCTGGAGATGGATTTTAATGGCCTCCCAGGTGCTTCTTTTGGTGCAGCCAGGTTTAGGAAGCACTGCATGGAGAACAGAGTTTTTTGAGATTCTTTCATCATGACCCATAATAAGAAATACCTTTTATATGGTGACTGAGCATGCCTGCCCGCGCACGCACACATACACATCTGAAACAAGTTTCACGAAATAATGCTTACTGTTACCATATGTGATACTCTCTTTTTTTTATTGTATTTTATCTAGTTCATAAAAAAGTGCTTGCCAAAACTCAGAAAATTGATTCCACAGACCCTTCAGGTTAAGACCTGCTGTGGGAGACCCCTCTTCCTGGGGGAACGCAGGGGACTCTGCTTCCCACACGCCTCAGTTCTTGCGCACGCGCGCACACATGAGCGTGTACCCGGACCTCCAGACGATCTCTGACTCTGGTCTCTTTCTTATTGCCTCGGCTAAGCTGAGGTGATGAAGTGTCCTCTCCTCACTCCAAAAGCCTCTCCCATACCTCGGCTCCACTCTCTTCTGGGACAGTCACAAACACCCCTCTTTCAGGAAGTCTTCCCAGACTGACCTCCCTGCTCTGTTCACCTCTCTGTGGGCAGCTTCCTGCGCCTCTTGTATCTATGATTGATTGTGGTTTGGGTCCTGAGAACTCACTTCCCACTTCCCTTCCCGGCAGATGGAATCATGTCTCCTACCTGTTTATGTCTTAGCGTGGCCCTGACTGGCCCCCGCCCCCCGCCCCCCCATGAGTGCATGAGCCTGCGCTGCCCACCACCCACTCCTGCCTCTTGGGAATGTGAGCTTATCCAGGCCTGGCATTTAACTGCCCAACCTTCACTGGACCCACAGGAGGCAGGCTGGAGCTGGGGACTGAAATGGGAGGGCAGGGGCACTGCCCCAAGGCCTGCACAGGTACCCTGGTGCCTTATTTCAAGAAGTGACTATGAAGCACCTACTGTGTACTTGGCGCTGGGGATAGTGAGGTGATTAATGGTTCAGACCCAGCCTCTGCCCTTGATGCGCTCAGAGACTGGTTGAGGAAGGCAGACCCGTGAGCAAGTGTGGGATTTGGTACAAATGTGTGCAAAGTGGGGTGGGCAGGCAAGGGGCATGTGAGCAATGACTTGTCTAGGGGAGTTAAGGTGTATGGGAGTTTGGGTGTCTTTGTAACTCAGTTTTCTCCCTCATAAAATAGGGATGATCATAGTATTTACTTCATAAGGTTGTTCTAGGGCTTAAGTGAGTTAATAAAGTGCTTAAGAAAACATGTAGTGAGCCCTATTAGGGTTTGTGACGTGTAGTGTGCTAACGTGCCTTGCAAATGTTGGGAGGATGGGATTGTCACAACATAGGAAGCCATGGAATACTTTGTTAGGATGGTGTTCCAGACACCATGCGTTGGGAAATGCTGGCCTAGTGGATCGGGCTATATGCCAAGGAGCATATAGGAGTCACGTGTTAAGTGGGTCTTATAGGATGAGCAGGGTGGTCTCAGCAGTGACTGGGGAGTACATTTTGGGTGAACAGAACAACCATGTGAGGGCTGGAGGCGTGACACGCCTGACATGTGGTTAGTGCAGTTGCGTTCCGAATGGCTGGAGTGTGGGCTGCGGGCAGGCAGGGGGCAGGCTGAGCCTTCCGAGCCTGTGTGCAAAGCCCCTTTTCTGCCACCCTAAGGAGCTTGGGCTTTATGTCAATTCAGGATCACAGTGGGTCTGGTGCCAGCTTTGCTGGTGGGGGGAGATGAGACAGAGAAGGAGAGCCAGAGGAGGGAGGCCAGCTAACAGTGTCTGGAGACCTGAAGTTGGGCAGAGGCACTGGGGATGGAACAGGGGGAGAGGAGCGCTCAGAGTCTGCAGCTGGCAGTACCCGGTCACTCTGTGGACTGGGAATAGGCAGGGACAGGTTGCAAAGTGGGGCTCCTGGCCCTCCTAGTGCTTGGGGGCTGCTGGGGGCTGGCTGCTTGCTTCTGAGCCAAAGACTCTTCAGTGACAAAGAGTCTTCAGTGTTTTCTCAGCTTTGACAGAAAGGCGGTCCTGCACCCTGCGTTTTTGTAAAATACTTATGTTTTTCCTCCATGGGGTTTTGTAGCCAAATTTTAGCCTCCAACACGTGGCTTCCATATACCAGGTATCCCATGGCTGCCTGTTGAGTGAATGAGTGAACGAATGCCTTGACTTCCCTCCTCTGGGAAACCGAGACCAGGGCCTCTGCCCCCACGCAGTTCTGTCATTCTGAAGGGTCCTGGAGAGAAGCCTTGTCTTCCCTTTGTCCCCACCAGGCCAGTTCTGGAAACCACATTTAGAGGAGCCACCGAGGCCACCCCGCTTTAGGGGTTCCTGCTTCTTCCTTTGAAGTAGGAGTGGGTGGAAAAGGGGGAGTTTTCCTGAAAATCACACTGAATGGCCTTTTCCTAGGCCCCAGGGTTTTCTGAATCTCCTTTCCCTTCATCTCACTCTCCTCTCCCCCACCCCAGCTTGTCTGTTATTTTAAAATCCATTCCCAGAGAAACAATTCCTATGGCAATAAGAACACCACTCCAGGCTTCTCTTGGCTTGAACTGGTCCGACACTTCATTGCCGCTTCGAGAGTGTGTGAGCTGGACCCCAACCAACTCTGCCTGGGGCAGGGGAATAGAGTAACAATAACTAACTGTTAGAGGATTTTCGGGAATCCTGCAGCCGATCCTATGGAAGAAGACACACGGCATATTGTTCTCCTCTCAGAGGAGTCAGAGGTCCCAGCCTTTCTTGCCTGGTCTTCCTTTTCTTGTCCCAGAAACCAGGCTCTAGATGTTTCTCTTCGGTGGCCTGTACGAGACCACCTTGAAAGGAGCTGGACATAGTCCAGGTTAATTCTGTAACACTCGGGGAGAGAAGTGGGGGTTCCCACAGGCTCGCGCCTTGCTGTCTGCCCCACCCCCAGCTGCCTCCAGAATGATCTGCAAAAGGTCAGAGCTGGCCAGGCTGCCTGCTGACCTTTGCCAGCTCCCCCTGCCTGGATGTTTCCGGAGCTTGTTCTGTCAGGTGTTAATGGGAGTTATGAGAAGAAGCTTGGAAGTGCTTGTGAAACAAACTCAAGAGTTTCCTTAATAAAAAGGGAGGGTGTGAAGAGCAGGCTCTGGAGTCAGGCTGCCTGGGTCTGAATCCCTGCTCTGGGTGGCCCTGCTTGAGTCACCTGAGCTCTTTGTGCCTCAGTGTCCCCATCTGTAAAACGGGGATGATCATAACATTTACTTTATCAGGTTGTTCTGGGGCCTAAATTGAGTTAATATTATTAAAGTGCTTAGGACAATATCTTGTAAACACTATGCAGCCTCGTAAAATGATAAAGGCTTTCCCAGAGCGGGCAGTGTGCTGATGGGCCTTGCAAAGCTTGGGAAATGGGGAGTTTCACAGACATGTGAGGCCACCAGAACCTTTTCCAGGGAACGTTTCATTATGATGGTGTGCTAGATGATGTGCTCTTGGAAACGCTGGGCAAAGGTTAGATGCCTCAGCAGTTTATACGGCCCCCTCACCCCTTGGGAGCTGGTCCTAAGCTCTCTTGCCAGGGTCGTTTCCAACCTCAGCCTGCAGTCACCTACCCTGGTGCTTTGGGGGAGCCAGAGAAATACAGAATCGAAGGTCCCTTGGGACTCCCGCTCAGGTTTTCAAGGCTTTGAGTGAGGAGTGGGGGCTGGCCTCGCTCCCAGTGGAAGCACAGCCACTGGAGGAAGAACAAAAAGGTGAGCTCACCCCCAGAATGAGAATGGGGAGCAGGTTAGAGGGCCCGGGAGCCCGAAATGCCTATGGTGAGGTCAGGGGCCAAGGAGTTCTAATAAACTTTGTGTCCCAAGGGGTGTGACAGCCAAGGGAACCCCAAGTGCTTTTTCTGGCGAGTCTCCTGCAGCTGGCCTGTCATGACTCGCCAGGGGACCCACAGTCAAAGAGGCACTTCCCTTGTTGACTCGGTGCCTCACAAGTAACATGAAACTAATAGGATTGGGCTGAGATCAAATGAGGAAATGGGTTAAATATGCAGACTAATTATTACTCAGCGGTTCCTGCTCACTGGATGAGGGCCCCCACTTTACAGCTTTACATCTCCATCACTCTACTGCTACCTCTATGAACAAAATTGGGGCGCACCAACACTTGCTAGAGGGTGTGTGTATGTGTGTGTGTGTGTGTGTGTGTAAGTTGTTCTCACCCATGAAGGGCTGTGGTTTGCAGCTCAAATACTTTATGTTTTTGTTTAAAAGTTTCTGGCCCCCCACCCCTTCCCACTTCTGGAAGGACAGGGACTGTGTGGCATTTGTTGAGAAGCCCCCCAGTTCCTAGCACTAGGAGGCCCAGCATAGTCTTCTCTGCTTGGTGCCATTGTGAAAGGCTCAGGTTTCTCTCTTGTCTAGGGTGTAGCCTCTGGAATCAGGCCTTGCTGCAGGCTGTCTGCCCACCCTGCCACCCTACTGTCCCCTGGAGGCACCAGGGCCTGTCATACACTCTGGGCCTGCCATTCGCATTTGGGAAGCCTTTGTGGGAAGGTGGCAGTGTCCTTCTGATTTGGCTCCAGCTGTCTGTGCCCCAGCCAGTTGCCTCTGGCATCTGACATTTTTGTCATTCCTGTTCCCCTAGAAGGGCTTATCTAGGAAATCAGCACTTCCCTCTTCCTGTCCCTCTGTGATTGACTTGGTCACAAGGTTCTTAGGCTCTCAGAGGTCTCAGCCTGACTGGGCACCTCCCCCTCTCCCCCCATTTCTGGGGTTACGAAATCCTGAGCCTCTACAGGGTTTGCCAAGCCCTTCCTCTCATTTGTTCCACAGTGATGATGACAATTAAATCAGACCCTGAAACTCTTCACGCAAGAGCACTGAACATGTGGGTTTCCCTGGAGAAGCAGCTGAGCAAGTGGGAGAGACCCCTACATCAGGGGCCTAGAGAGATCTCTGTCTTCACCCCTTGTCTCTCTGGGTGCTCTGCTCACCACCAAGTTTGCCTTTTAACTTCAAGCCACTTCCGGCCTCAGGGCCTTTGCACCACCTAGATCAGTCTTGTTTTCTCTTGGCCTAGCTAACTTCTCAGAGATCACAGCTCAGAGATCAGCTTAAAACATCACATCTTCAGGGAAACATTTGCTGGCCCCAAAGGTGAGGTCAGGCCCCTTTGTTAAATGCCTTCAGAGCTTGTTCTCTGACTTAGAGGCTCATGATAATTGTAATATATAATTATAGGATTATATATCAATCCTATAATTAATCAATTGATAATTAGTTAATAATTATCTGCCCTAAGGCTGTGACTTCTCTGAGGGCAGGGATCCCATCTGTCTTATTTGGCATTGTATCTCTAGGTTCTCGTAGAGTGCCTGATTACAGAGAATACCCGGAAAGAACTAACCACTTTGCAAGCTGTATTAGTTTCCTGTTGCTGCTCTAACAAATGACCATAAACTTTGTGGTTTGAAACAACACAACTTGACTTCTTACAATTATCAAGGTCAGAAGTCCGAAATAGGTCTCACTGGGCTGAAAGGTATTCCAAGGCCTGATCCTTCTGGAGGCTCCAGGGAAGAGGCTATTTCCTTGCTTTTTCCAGCTTCTAGAAGCTGCTGGCATTCCTTGACTTATAGCTCCTTCCTCCGTCTTCAAAGGGCATCCTCCATGCTCTCTTTCCAACATTTCCTTTCTCTCTGACTCTGATCCTTCTGCCTTCCATCTTAGGAGGACCCTTGTGATTAGGTGGGGCCCACCCAGGTGATCCAGATCATCTTCCATCCTCCAAATCCTTAAGCGCATCTGCAAAGCCCTTTTCCCCATGTAAGAAAACATATTCACGGGGGTGGCCGATGAGCTCAGTTGGTTACAGTGTGATGCTAATAGCAACAAGGTTGCCGGTTCGATCCCCACATGGGGCACTGTGAGCTGCGCGCCCTCCTTAAAAAAACAAAAACAAAATAAAACAAACACCCCCCCAAAAAAAACAAACAAACAAACAAAAAAACAACCCAAAGAAACATATTCACAGGTTCCAGCGATTAGGATGAAGACACCTTTGAGGGCCATTATTTAGCCTACCATACAAACAGACATGAAAAGGGAAAGCTACATCAGACATTTGGGGCCTTGGAGAGTTAGACTGATCCTAGATGTCAAACAGTATTAAGGACGAAAGTGGCTTTGAGCAACAAAAGCCTGTTAAGATTCAGCCTTGTGTGAAGAATCATGATAAAAGCATGACCTTCCCACACAAGTTTTTGCATAGGCTGTGAGGTAGTGTTTAACTTTAGTTCCCGCCCGACCCTCCCCAAACACACACTTCTATTAAATAATCCATTCTTTCCCAATAATTTGAAATGGCACTTTAATCATATACTCAATTTCCCTATATACATGGATAATCCTTTTTCTGAACTTTTAACCTGATCTGGTGCCAAAACCACACTGTTTTAATCTTTATTGTATGTTTTGTTAGCTGATAGAGCAATTCTTCCTTCACTGCTCATCTCTATCAAAATCATCTTAGCTGTTCTTGTACATTTTTCATTTGGGGTGAATTTTAGAATCATTTCTTCTAGTTCTATCATACATGCTGTCTGTTGGGGTTTTGATCTAGGCTGTGTTGACTTACGGATTAATAGAATTCAGCGTTTATAATGTTGTGTTTTTCGGGAACAAGATAGACCGCTCCATTTATCTAGATCTTGTTAGATTTTCTTCGGCATTTTATAGTTTTTATTGTTATCATGAATGAGTTCCTTTTGTTCCTTGACATTTGTAAATGTTTATGTCTGGCAAATAGGAAAACTGCTGACTTTCTAGCCAGCTACCTTCATGCATTTAAAAAAATATTTTAATGGTTTTTCAGGTGATTCTTGAGGATTCTCGACGTAGGGAATCCTATAGTTTCCCAATGGGTGTGTGTGTCATTGTGTGTGTGTGTGTGTGTGTGTGTGTATGTGTGTTATCGTGTAAGTCAAAACCTTGGTTGAGCTGGAAGGAAGGTGCTTTGTGTTTCTTACAAAGGATGACAGAAGTCAAGCAGAGAGAAAGGGGGTCTGGCAAGTGGGTGGTGCTTTGGTCCCAAGCATAGCCATCTTCTCTGTTCTCTCTTCTCTCCGCCTTCTTGTTCACTCTGAAGAGAGGCAGATGGTGTGTGGGTCCAGGACATGGTTAAAAGATGATAATATCTTTGCCTTGCTTCTTGGTTTATAGAAAGCACATTTTATGGTGTCAGGGTAGCCTGGATTCACCTACCTTTCCCTCCCCTGCCTTCCCCCATTTATTAAATTAAAAGCCCAACAATGGCCTGTGGTTTCTAGACTCCTCGTAGGGCTGGTCGTTCTGATTTCAGGCTAAATTGTTTCTGCCATTATCGCCCATGTGTCCTCTCCCCTCCTGCCATCAGAAACAACTTATTTTTCCTGAAAACAGTGCTGGACTAGTCCACGGGCTGTTAGCTTCTGTTTGGTTTTTCTCTGTTTCCCCAGCATCTGTTTGAGGGGTTCCAAATGCTGAGCTGGGGGTGGCAAGTGTGAGAGTTTACTTCCTCCTTCTGCCCAGCTTGTCCTATGCTGGGAGATACAGTTAAAATGAAAATCAAGGGCCATCTTGACTAGCAGAGCCGAACACATGAACCTGTGTCCGTCCACACAGCTGTTGCATGTAGGTGGTGTCCCCCCAAACTGCAGTTGGCCCAGAGCATTCCTAAGAGTGAGAGAACAATGTTTCAGACTGGCATGATGCACTTTTATAGGCTGATGCTAGCTGTGTCTTAGTCCAGGAGTTCGCCGTCCAGTTTCCTCAAATAGGCTGGGGCTGGCGGTATAGGCTGCCTCTGGTACCTCTGCACCTGTTGGAGTCAGAGGGACAGCTGTGCCCTAGAGAATACAGAGGGCCAAAATAATGAGTGCGTGGAATCTTGGGACACCCTAGCAGAGAAGATTCTGGGGGTCAGGGATTGTCTGCCTTGGTCATCACTGTATCCCTAGCACCTGCCAATACAGAGCCAGAATTAAGTTCATCCTGGGAGGGTGGGGGGTGGGCATCTGCTAGCTGTGCAGAGTTGGGTGGGTCAGTTTACAAAGGCTCAGCCGAATTGAGCTGTGGTGGGTGGGCCTGATAGCACAGACCTATTACTCAGAACTTTGGAGTCAGGCAAATTTATGTCAGAAACTTGGCTCCCCCTCTAGCTGTGGGCAAGTTACTGTTAACTTGCATCAGTTTATACATCTGTGAGATGGGACTAATCGAAGCCAGTTCCTATGGGAGCATTAGGTGAGCCATTTGAATCAGGAATGTGTGTGTTGCCCTTGGAATCCAGTGTGAGCAGTGTCCCCTGGAATTGGTCGAACTGTGTTCTGGATTGTGTGGCACCTGGCCGAGTGTCTGCCATGAGCAGCTTCCCCCGGTTCTGGCCCGGCTTCCTGTATTTTTGTTTCATGCGCTTGTTCTGCACCTTGGCTGTGTTCCCCCCGGGTCAGGAGCCCTATCCTACATGGCTTTGTCTGCCAGGGCAGGTAACCCAGGGCCGAGCATGGAGTGTGGGCTGAAACAATCCCTCATTGATTCAACTACAACAGGACCAACTGGGCCACCGCTGTGTTTACTTTCCAGGCCGAGAAGTCCAAGTTGCTCAGGAGTTCATGAGCCTGAAGTTGCATTCTAACCTGGAATGAACCAGAGAGTGAATAAGAAGCCCAGTGGACCCTGATGCGGTGTGACGGCCCAGGCCGTTGCATGAGCAAGGGGTTTGGCAGGAAAGCCCAGTTTTCTGCCTGGTCATTGGCAGGGAGGTGGTAAGGCTGGAAGTCGTCTGCTTGCTGGCCTGGAGCAGCTGCACGTGGGGACAGCTGTCTGAGCTTCGGACATAGGATCTGCCCTGAGATTAATAACAGAGCCCGCGGGGAGCAGAGAGAGGCTTGGGTTACCGCACCAGGAAATTCGCCTGCCCTGCTGACAGTGGGTGGGTAGCCTGCAGGATGGATGGGCTCCGGGACCCGGGGGTGTCTGGGCAAGGCAGCTCACCACTGGTCGAGCCAAATCTATCCTCTTGGGATGTAAGCTGACCCTCCCAAGAACTACTTTCTTTCCGCTGGACTCGAAACCAGCAGGAGCTGATCTGTAAGACTTATGTGAAGAGTTGGGAATGGAAACCAAATGTTGGTGTCAGGTAGAGAAAGCTGATGGAAGCCCATGGCCCGGCAGGCCTAGGACTGGCAGAGGCTTGGGCTCTGGTGTCCAGCCCAGATGTTTAGGTGAAAGGGGCCTGACACATTTTCTTGAAAGAAAAAGTTTATTTTTTTTCCGATTATATATATATTAGAGCTCCTTTGGGAAATACGGAAAAGTGAAAAGAAAGAAATCATTTATAATTTCATTTTTTAAATTTAAAAATTTTCTTCTTTTTATTGTGGTAAAATATACATAACATAAAATTTACCATCTTAACCACTTTTAAGTGTACAGTTCAGTGGTATTAACTACATCACATTGTTGTGCTACCATCACCACTAGTCATCTCCAGACTCTTTTCATCTTGCAAAACAGAAACTCTACACTCATTAGACACTAACTCCCCCCTCTACCCACAGCCCTGGCAACCACCTTGCTACTCCATGTCTAGAAATTTGACTCCCCTAGGTACCTCATATAAGGCCTCATACAGCATTTTTCCTTTTGTGAATGACTTGTTTCATTTAGCATAATGTCCTCAGTGGTCATCCATGTTGTAGTATGTGTCAGAATTTCCTCCATTGAAAAAACTTTATTAGTTTCAGGTGTACAAAACAACATAATGATTAGACATTTACACCCCTCACAAAGTGATAACCCCAACAAGTCTACTACCCCTCTGACACTGTCCACAGCTATGACAATACCACTGACTAGATTCCCTATGCTGTACTCTATATCCCGTGACTATTTATATATTTTTAATTATAGTTGACACTCAGTATTATTTTGTATTAGTTTCAGGTGTACAGTGCAGTGGTTAGGCATTTATACAATTTAAGAAGTGATCCCCCTGATAAGTCTAGTACCCATCTGATGGCACACATAGTTTTTACAACATTATTGAGTATATTCCTTATACTGTACTTTCACATCCCCAAGACTATTTTGTACTTCCTAATCCCTTCACCTTTCGCACCCATCCCCCAACCCCCCCATCTAGCAACCATCAGTTTGTTCTCTGTATCTATGATTGTATTTAAATCTGTTTTGTTTGTTTATTCTGTTCTTTAGATTCCACATATAAGTGTGATAATATGGTATCTGTCTTTCTCAGTCTGACTTATTTCTCTAATACCCTCTATGTCCAGCCATGTTGTTGCAAATGGTAAGATTTCATTCTTTTTTATGGCAGAGTAATACTTCATTGTATAAATGTATCACAATTTCTGTATCTAATTGTCTGTTGATGGATATTTCAGCTGTTTCCATATGTTGGCTATTGTGAGTAGCACTGCAGTGAACAGAAGGGTGCATATATTTTTTTCGAATTAATGTTTTGGATTTCTTTGGGTAAATACCCAGGAGTGGAATTGCTGGTTCATAAAGTAGTTCTATTTTTAATTTTTTGGGGAACATCCAAACCATTTTCCATAGTGGCTGCACCAGTTTGCAATCCCATCAACAATACATGAGGGCTCCCTTTTCCCCACTTCCTCGCCAACACTTTTTGTTGATTTATTGATGATAGCCACTCTGACAGGTGGTTCATTGTGATTTTAATTTGCATTTCCCTGATGATTAGTGATGTTGAGCATCTTTTCATATGTCTATTGGCCTTGTGTATGTCCTCTTTGGAGAAATGTCTATTCAGGTTCTCTGCTTATTTTTTAATTGGATTGTTTGGTTTTTCTAGTGTTGAGTTGTATGAGATTTTTAAACAAAATTTGGATATTAACCCCTTATCAGATGTATCATTGGCAAATATCTTCTCCCATTCAGTAGACTGTCCTTTTGTTTGTTTGTTGACGGTTTCCTTTGCTGTGAAAAAACTTTTTATTTGATGTAGTCCCTTTTGTTTATTTTTTCTTTTGCTACTCTTGCCTAAGGAGATAGATATATCAGTAAAAATATTACTAAGGGTAATGTCTGAGAGTTTACTTCTTATGTTTTCTTCTAGGACTTTTATGGTTTCAGGTCTTACATTTAAATTTTTAATCCATTTTGAGTTTATTCTTGTATATAGTGTAAGAAGGTGGTCCAGTTTCAATTTTTTGCATGTATCTGTCCAGTTTTCCCAGCATCACTTATTAAATAGACTGTCTTTACCCCAATGCACGTTTTTGCTTCCTTTGTAATAGATTAAATGACCATAAAAGCATGGATTTATTTCTGGGCTCTCTATTCTGTTCCATTGACCTATGTGTCTGTTTTTATGCCAGTACCATGCTGTTTTGATTACTACAAACTTGTAGTATAGTTTGATATCAGGTAGCATGATACTTCCAGCTTTGTTCTTTCTCAGGATTGCCATGACTATTCAGGATCATTTATGGTTCCATATAAATTTTAGGATTCTAGTTCTAGCTCTGTAAAAAATGCCATTGATATTTTGATAGGGATTGTGTTGAATCTATATATTACTTTGCATAGTATGGACATTTTAACTACAGCAATTCTTCCTATCCGTGAACATGGTATATGTTTCCATTTATTTGTACTTTCTTTAATTTCTCTCTTCAATGTCTTATAATTTCCTGAATACAGGTGTTTTACTTCCTTGGTTAAATTTATTCCTAAGTTTTTATTTTTTTTGATGCAATTGTAAGTGGGATTGTTTTCTTCATTTCTCTTTCTGATAGTTCATTGTTGGTGTGTAAAAATGCAACTGATTTCTGAATATTAACTTTGTATCCTGCTATTTTACTAAATTCACTTATCAGTTCTAATAGTTTCTCAGTGGAATCTTCGGGGTTCTCTATATATAGTATCATGTCATCTGCAAATAATGACAGTTTTACTTCTTCTTTTCCCATTTGGATGCCTTTTATTTCTTTTTCTTGTCTGATTGCTGTGGCTAGGACTTCCAGTACTATGTTGAATAAAAGTGATGAAAATGAGCATCCTTGTCTTGTTCCTGATCTTAAGGAGAATGTTTTTTAGCTTTTCCCCATTGAGTATGATATTAGCTGTGGGTTTGTCATATATGGCCTTTATTATGTTGAACTATGTTCCCTTTATTCCCACTTTGCTGAGAGTTTGTATCATCAATAGGAGCTGGATTTTGTCAAATGTTTTTTCTGCATCTATTGATATGTCCATATGATTTGATTTTTCATTTTGTTTATGCAATATACCAAGTTAATTGATTTGTGGATATTGAACCAAACTTGCATACTAGGAATGAATGCCATTTGATCATGGTGTATGACCTTTTTAAATGTATTGCTGAATTTGGTTTGCTAATATTTTGTTGAGGATTTTTGCATCTATGTTCATTAGGGATATTGGCCCATAGTTTTCATTTTTTGTAATGTCTTTGTCTGGTTTTTGAATCAGGGTAATTGTGGCCTTGCAGGATGAAGGCCTCCTCTTGAATTTTTTGGAATAGTATGAGAAAATAGGTGTTAATTCTTTTTTGAATGTTTAGTGAAATTCGCCTGTGAAGCCATCTGGTCCAGGACTTTTGTTTTTTGGGAGCTTATTGGTTACTGATTCAATTTCATTAGTAGTAATTGGTCTGTTCAGATTTTCTGTTTCTTCTTGATTCAGCCTTAGAAGATTGTATCCTTCTAGGAATTTATCCATTTCTTCCAGATTGTCCAATTTGTTGGCATATAGTTACTTGTTTGTAGTATTTTCTTATTTTTATTTACTTATTTTTTTGTATTTCTGTGGTGTCTGTTGTCATTTCGCCTCTTTCATTTCTGATTTTATTTATTTGGGTCCTCTCTTTTTTTCTCAATGAGTCTGGTTAAAGGTTTGTCAATTTTATCTTTTCAAAACACAAGCTCTTGGTTTCATTGATCTTTTGTATTTTTTTTTTTAGCCTCTATTTCATCTATTTCTGCTCTGATCTTTATTATTTCCTTCTTTGTACTCACTTTGGGCTTTGTTTGATGTTCTTTTTCCAGTTCTCTTAGGTTAAAGTTAGACTATTGATTTGAGAATTTTCTTGTTTCTTTAGGTAGGCCTGCATTGCTATGAATTTCCCTCTTACGACTGCTTTCACTGTGTCCCATAGATTTTGGGTTGTTGTGTTTTCATTTTCATTTGTCTCAGGGTATCTTTAGACTTCTTTCTTGATCTCATTGTTGACCCATTCATTATTTAGTAGCATGCTATGTAGCTTCCATGTATTTGTGTGTTTTTCAGTATTTTTTTTTCTTGTAATTGATTTCTAGTTTCATACCATTGTGGTCAGAGAAGATGCTTGATATGATTTCAATCTTCTTAAATTGTTTTGTGGCCTAACATGTGGTCTATCTTAGAAAATGTTCCATGTGCACTTGAAAAGAATGCATATTTTGCTGCTTTGTGGTGAAATGCTCTAAAAATGTCAATAAAATCCATCTGGTCTAGTGAGTCATTTAAGGCTGCTGTTGAAGTGTTGATTTTGTGTCTGGAAGATCTGTTCATTGGTGTAAGTGGGGTGTTAAAGTCCCCTACTGTGATTGTGTTACTGTTGCTTTCTGCTTTTATGTTGATCATTATTTGTTTTATATATTTAGGTGGGTGTATAAATGTTTACTAGGGTTATGTCCTCTTGTTGGGTTGGTCCTTTTATTATTATGTAATATCCTTCTTTGTCTCTTATTATACTCTTCATTTTGTCCTATATAAGTATTACTACTCCAGATTTTCACTCGTTTCCATTTTCATGGAATATCTTTTTACATTTCTTTACTTTCAGTCTATGTGTGTCTTTCGATCTGAGGTGGGTTTCTTTTAGACAGCATATTCATGGGTCTTATTTTCTTATCCATTCAGTTACCTTATGTCTTTTGATTGGAGCATTTAATCCATTTACATTTAAAGTGATTATTGATAGGTACATAGCTATTGCCATTTTATGATTCATATTTTTGATCTTTTTTTTCCTTTCTTCTGCTTAAAAACGTCTTTTTTTTTTTTAACATTCCTTGTAATACTGGCTTGGTGGTAATGAATTCCTTCATCTTTTTCTTGTCTGGAAAGCTCTTTATCTCTCCTTCAATGATAGCCTTGCTGGGTAGAGTAGTCTTGGTTGTAGGCCCTTGCATTTCATCACTTTGAATATTTCCTGCCACTCTCTTCTGGCCTGCAAAGTTTCTGTTGAGAAATGAGCTGATAGTCTTGTGGGAGTTCCCTTGTAAGTAACTAGTTGTCTTTCTCTTGCTGCTTTTAGGATTTTCTCTTTGTCTTTAACCTTTGCCATTTTAATTTTGATGTGTCTTGGTGTGGGCCTGTTTGGGTTCATCTTGTTTGGGACTCTGCGCTTCCTGGACTTGTATGTCTATTTCCTTCTCCAGGTTAGGGAAGTTTTCAGTCATTATTTCTTTAAATAGGTTCTCAATCCCTTGCTCCCTCTCTTCTCCTTTGGGTACTCTTATGATGTGATTGTTGTTATGGTTGTTGTCCCAAAGGTCCCTTAAACTATCTTTTTTTCTTTTTTTTTTAATTCTTTTTTTCTTTCTGTTGTTCCAGTTGGGTGTTTTCTGCTACCATGTCTTTAATTAATTAATTAATTGATTGATTAATTAAAATTTATTGGGATGACAATGGTTAGTAAAATTATATGGGTTTCAAGTGTACAATTCTGTAATATGTCATCTATATATCACACTGTGTGCTCACCACCCAGAGTCAGTTCTCTTTCCATCACCATATATTTGACCCTGTGTACCCTCATCTACCACCTCCCTGCCCCTACCTTGTCTTTTAAATTGCTGATTCAATCCTCTGCTTCGTCTAATTTGCTATTGATTCCTTCTAGTGTATTCTTCATTTCGGTTATTGTATCCTTTATTTCTGACTGGTTCTTTTTTATGGTTTCTATGTTCTTCTTTATGCATAGTATCTCTTTATTGAAATTCTCACTAAGTTCCTTAAGCATTCTATTTTAGTATATGTGCTGCCGAAGTGAGCACATCCTTAAGCATTCTTATAACCAGTTTTGTAAACTCTGTCTCTAGTAGGTTTTATAGTTTTGTTTCTGACTCACTTTATGAAAAGCCATTTCATAGTTTTACTTCTGGAGGTTTCTTCTGTTCTTTTATTTGGGACATGTTTCTTTGTTTCCTCATTCTGGCTGCCTCTCTGTGTTTGCTTCTATGTATTAGGTAGATCTCCTATGTCTCTCAGTCTTTGCTGGGTGGCTTTAGTTGTAGGTGTCCTGTGTGGCCCAGTGGCACAATCTTTCTGATCACATATGCATGTGTTCCAGGAGTGTCCCTTGTGTGTGTTGTGTGTATTCTGTCATAGCTGAGCCTTGATTGCTTTTAGCATGCTAGTGGGTGGGATTGACTCCCAGGCTGACTGTGAGGATTGGCTATGCCCACAATGAGCTGCTGTGTGTGTGGGGTGACCCCTCAAAGGGAGATCAACCCTCATGGGCTCTTTTGTCTGTTGAGACCACTCTTTGGGTGTGCTGCTTGTGGGGCTAGCTAGGTAGTGCTCTGGTGTGGTCTGAGGCCGGCCTCTGGGTGTGTTGCTTCTGGTGTCTCTTGGGAGAGGCTCCCATGCAGGCCAATATCAGCCTTGTTTGTTAATAGCCCAGGGCTACTTGGTAGGAGCTACAAAGCAACATGCAGTTGGTTGTTGCCTGTGCTGGACCTGTAGGCATGTGGTGGTGGCTTCGCTGTGAACTGAGGTTGGCTACTACCAATATTGGGCCTTAGGAAAAGAGCCAGGTCCCCCTAGGCCTGTTGCCACCTGCTGGCTGTTTGTAAGGCTCAGCTGTTGAAAGAGCCTCCTTAGGTGCATAGGACAGGCTGGTCGAGTTGGTGTTGAGAGTACCTCTGGTGATGCAGCCCTAGCTGGGGGGGGGGGGGGGACAGGGTCCCAGGGAGTCATGAGGTGTAGCTGGTGGTTTTTACAAAGTTAATGCAGTTTCAGGTTTTGCACCAGTGCTGGGCCCACGACCACTTTGCAAAATTGCCCTGAGAACACTGTGGCCAGCCATTGCTTGCCTCATGCCCGCATATCCCCGAGAGCTGCCCAAGAGCAGCTGTGGCCTAGGCACTGCCCACTCCTCCAGAGTTCCCTGGGCCACTTTGGGATATCCACTACTGTTAAAGTCTTCTGCAGTTTGTGGGTGAGGCCTGCACCCAGGAGCTGGAAGTGCCCCCAGTAATGTAGTACTAGCAGTGCAGGGCAGGGACCCAGGGCATCACAAAGGTGGTGCACATGTGTGAATTTTACCAGACCAATGTGGTCTCAGATTTGGCCCTTTGGGGGAGTGTTCAAATAGAAAAGATGGTGCCTTCCTGTAGGCTACATGTGAGGCAGGCTCCACACAGGGACAATGGCTCCTGTCCCTCCAGCCCTTGGCCCAAAGCCACACAACTTAGACTTTCCCGGTATGTCTCTGGTACCTCTTGAGTTGCCACCCCTCCACTGGAGACCAAGTGAGTGTTTGCAAGTGAGTAAGTCTGTGTGTGGTCTGGGTTTCCAGCTACCTTCCATCTCACTGGGATGGACTGACAGAGTCCTAGCTGATTTTCACTGCCAGATGTTTTGGGGACTCCTCTTCCCAGAACAGGACCCCTGGCCTGGGAAGACCAGTGTGGGGCTGGGACCCCTCCCTCTCCTGGGGAACCTCTGTCATCAAGGTGTCCCTCCTGGTGTTCAGCCACTATCTGTGGGTTTGGGGCCAGCCTGTTTCATGTCTTCCCTTCCTACCAGTCTCGATGTGGCCTCTTCTTTATATCCTTAGTTATAGGGGTTCTGTTCAGCTTGTCTTCAGATGATTTGTGGAGTTGATTGTTCTATAATTTATTTGTAATTTTGGTGTGATCCTGGGAAGAATTAGGCATAGTGTTTACCTAATCTGCCATCTTGGATCTTCTCTGAATTTCCTCCATTTTTAAGGTTGAATAATATTCCATTGTATGGATATACCACATTTTGTTTATCCACTCATCTGTTGATAGGCGCTTAGGTTTCTGTTACCTTCTGGCTATTGTGTGTATTGCTATGAACAAGGGTGTACAAATATCTCTTTGCATCCCTGCTTTCAATTCTTTTGAGTATATATACCCTGGGATTGTTAGATCATATGGTAATTCTATTTATAATTTTTTGAGGAACCGCCATACTGTTTTTCATAGTGGCTGCACCATTTTACATGCTCATGAATAGTGCAAAGTTTCCAATTTCTCCACATCCTTGCCAACATTTTTTATTTTCTGATTTTTTTTTTTGATAGTAGCCAACCTAATGAGTGTGAAGTGGTTATCTCACTGTGGTTTTGATTTGATTTCTCTAATGGTTCTTGATGTTGAGCATCTTTTCATGTGTTTATTGACCATTTATATATCATCTTTAGAGAAATGTTTATTCAAGATTTTTGCCCATTTTTAAATCAGTTTTTGTTGTTGTTGTTATTGAGTTGTGTTATTATATATTCTGTATATTAACTCTTTATCAGATATGTGTTTTGCAAATATTTCTTCCCATTGTGTTGCCTTTTAACTCTGTTGGTTGTGTCTTTTGATGCACAAAATTTTTAAATTTTGGGCCGGCCCGGTGGCTCAGGCAGTTAGAGCTCCATGCTCCTAACTCCAAAGGCTGCCGGTTCGATTCCCACATGGGCCAGTGGGCTCTCAATCACAAGGTTGCCAGTTCAATTCCTTGAGTCCCGCAAGGGATGGTGGGCTCCGGCCCCTGCAACTAAGATTGAACACGGCACCTTGAGCTGAGCTGCCTCCCGGATGGCTCAGTTGGTTGGAGCGTGTCCTCTCAACCTTGGTTGCCAGTTTGACTCCCTCAAGGGATGGTGGGCTGCGCCCCTTGCAACTAGCAACGGCAACTGGACCTGGAGCTGAGCTGCGCCCTCCACAACTAAGATTGAAAGGACAACAACTTGACTTGGAAAAAAAATTAAGTCCTGGAAGTGCACACTGTTCCTCAATAAAGTCCTGTTTCCCTTCCCCAATTAAAAAAAAAAATTGATGTAGCCTATTTTATCGGTATTTTCTTTTGTTGCCCATGCTTTTGGTGTCATAGCCAAGAAATTCAATATAATGAAGCTTTTGCCCTATGTATTTTTCCGATGTTTTGCCCTAAGAGTTTTATTCTTTTAGGACTTATGCTTAGCTCTTTGATCCATTTTGAGTTACTTGTTGTATAGGGTGTAAAGAAAGGGCTCAGTTTTATTCTTTTACATGTGGATACCCAGTTTTCCCAACACCATTTACACCTTTCCCTGTAATTCCATTTTTGAGAGTCATATTTCCTTTTGCTCTTTGCTCTGTGCTTGCTTGCTTATCTATCTATCTATCTATCTATCTATCTATCTATCTATCTATCTATCTATCTATCACCTATTATTTTGCAGAGTTGAGTTCACTCTGTTAAGGAGGAAGGTTTATTTAGTTTGGGGTCCTGCCTTTTCTTACAACACGTTGTCCCAGAAGCCTCAATGAAGTGGTCTTTTTTCATTCTCTAGATATTCCAGATGCCCGTGGTTTACCAGGGACTGTTAGTTGTTGAGTATGGAGACATAATTCAGGAGGAGTTACTGTCAAAGTCCAATAGAGGAGAGTAAATGAACAATTATCACAAGAGCCCTGGAATCACAAAGGTCTGGACGAAGGGATATGAAGAAATAGAGGCAGAAGCAGTGTGTACCCTGGAGACCTGGGGCGGCTTCCCAAAGGCGGCGACCTTTGAGGTGGCTTTCAAAGAAGAGCCAGAGAAGGGGAAGGCTGAGAACAGGGAGTCAGCAAAGTCTCAGCAAAGGTATGGAAGGGGGACCCGGCAGGGTGTGGCTCAGGGTTCTGAAAACAGGAGGTGGGAAGCAAGGCTGGAGGTGAGCATGGGCACCTGATGGAGGGCCTGACCTGCCAGGTAGAGGAGCTGTGGTTCATCCTGGGGACCATGAGGAGCCTCTGGAAGCCTGGAAGGAGTGGAGGGACGTGGGCCTCCAGATGAGATGCTGGAGCACAGATGCAAATAACAGGACAAATTAAGGGACAAATGAGTGAAGACATGAGCGAACGACTGACCCACTCTCCTCTGGGAAACTGAGGCACTCTCTCCTTCCTCCAGAGGAGGCCTATAATTTCAAGGGGTCCTGGGGTGAAGACCTTGTCTATGCTTTGTTCCCACCTGACCAGCTTTCCAGAAGCTACTTTAAAGAAGCCACGAAGGCCACCAGCTTTAGGGGTCTTGCTTTTCTCTTTGAAGTGGGAATGGGTGGAGAAAAGGGAGTTTT
The DNA here is from genome assembly GCF_036562045.2 of Rhinolophus sinicus. NCBI lineage: Eukaryota > Metazoa > Chordata > Mammalia > Chiroptera > Rhinolophidae > Rhinolophus > Rhinolophus sinicus. The sequence continues at coordinate 100,596,600 of NC_133753.1, forward strand.
CCTGAAAATTCCTTGAGACTGCCTCAATGTAAATATCTGATGAGGTCTCAGGGATTGGGAACCACTTCTCTGGGGCTGGGGAGCTGTAGGGGGCTGTGCTGCAGGCCAGGCTATGCAGGGAGGGGAGCTTGCCAGTGAGCCTCTCACAGACCCCGAGTTCTGCGCCACTCTCTCCTCCCTGTGTGGCTTCAGAGCTCTCTCAGGAGAGCGTCGCACCTCCTCAGGTCTCCGTTTTGGCCTGTGCCCTTTGCCCCTGCCCCACCTCTCAGGCCTGACCTGCTAACGAAAGCCTTCTGTGCGGAGGTCAGCGCTGTCTGGCTGTGGTAACAGAGGCCTCACAGGGGACAGGGCAGCGGAAGGAAAGGGGGATGGGGTGGGCCCCAGCCCTAAGAGCAGGAGCAGATGGTGAAGAAAAACATGGGCTTGTTTTCCTCTCTGGGGGTCCGATTCTAGTACAAGATGGAAGTTTCTCTGGTTTCTGGAGTTTGCTTACACACAGCACATATGGAAGTGTGTGTGAGGGGTGTGGGTCATCCCCTTTTTTCTGGAAGTCCCAAGGTCTGATGGGGATTCTGGTTGTTTACCTTCCTGGGGGCCTGACTTTGGACTGTGAATTCACTGGGACAGACCTGTGACCCACCTTCGGGCACTGCATGTCCCGGGGGTGTGTCAGTGAAGGGTCCTGGGGAATGACAGTTGGAGCCAGGAGATTTCAGGAGAAAACAAGAGTCTTCATCTTCCTCGTCAGTCCTCCTGAGTCTTCTCCATGACTCTCTGGGGGAAGGCGTGATCTCTGCATTTGGGCCCAATTTTAAAGGCCTTTCACATTCTGCAGGCTTTAGGTCGGGGATAAATGATAGCCTTTGTAGTTTTAGGCTGATGACATGTACCTAGGTCTGTTTCTCATTTCAGGGGCAGGTCCCCCCCTCCTCCCCCACTGCCCCAACCCCTCCACTCCCCGACCCCCCGCTTCCCGCCATGGGGAAATGGGCTGGGAGATGAAAAGGGACTTGTCCAAGGTCATACAGTGGGGGCATGACTGAGCCAGGGCTGGAATCTGGGTCTTCTGGCTTCACATCCTGCGTCATCCACATCATGCAGCTTAGGGTGTGCATTTGGATTGATGGGGTGGCAGGGTGTCATAGCCTGTTTCCCCGAAAATGAGACCTAGCCGGACCATCAGCTCTAATGCGTCTTTTGCAGCAAAACTTAATATAAGACCCATTATTATATTGTATTATACTATATTATATTATATTATACCCAGTCTTATAGTAAAATAAGACCAGACATTACATTACATTACATTACATTACATTACATTACATTACATTACATTACATTATAGACCTGGTGTTATATTATAGTAAAATAAGATTGGGTCTTATATTAAGTTTTGCTCCAAAAGACACATTAGAGCTGGTGGTCCTGCTAGGTCTTATTTTTGGGGAAACAGGGTAGATGCAGTGTATTAACAGGCAATGTGAGGCACAGACATTGATTACTCACGGTTCCCAAGATGAGGGGCATGCCGAGCCACACAGGGCCACCCGGGGAAGCACCAGGGGGCAGAGCGGGAGGATGGAACAAGAGCCTTGTTGTCGGTTTTGAAGGAACAGGGGAGTGAGGGTAAGCAGGTATAGGATTGGCTAGTTGGATAATTTCAGTGCGCTCTGGGATGTGAGGGCGGTCCCTACTTGTCTGGGACGGTCCTGGGTGATTAAGGCAGGTGGGTAGTTCCGAGTGTGAGAGGCCAGAAAGGAGATAGTTGGGCTGTGGACTCTGGATTGACTGGTTTGTGTTTAAAGTGCATGCCCGGGGGCAGGACCGGGGCGGGTGGGCAGTGATGAGGGAGCAGGAGGCCAAGGCAAGGCCTGTCCAGCATATGCCAGGCACATGTTACAGAAACTAGAAACATGGCTAATACCAGATCATGTGTGTGCCCACGTTTGAGTGGTGCCAGCTCAGAAGCAAGTGTAGACATGGCTGTTGCGGAGCTTGGAGGAGCCCCAGTTTTTAGCTGACGTGGCCTCAGGAGGCAGGGGCACATGTTACTGCTATACGCTGCTTTAACTTGGTAATTAGTTAGTTAACCAATTATCTGTTTAATATCTGTGTTCTCTGTTAGACTATAAACTTCCTGGGCCGAGAGAGCAGGTCTATTCTGCTCACTCCCGTGCCTGGAATATCCTAGAGACCTAATGACAGTGATCCACACTTCATTAGTGGTTACTATGTGCCAGGCGGTCTTCTAAGTGTGTTCGGTACATTATTAACTCATTTATTCCTCACAATGAACCCACAGGTTAGGTGCTATTCTTATCTCCACTTTGTAGGGAAACTGAGACATAGGGAAGTTAAATAGCTTCCAAGTCCGTGCTTTTAATCACCTTGCTACCTGACCTCTCGGTGCTTGAGAATGGAGGATGAATGACGAAGGAAACACAGCCGAGGGTGACATGGTATGCCCGGCTGGGGGAGGGCCATGTACACGTGTCTGCACCCATACTGAGCTGTGGGGGTGCATTCCAGGAGTAAAGCAGAGCAGTGTGGGAGCATGGGGGAAAGGTGGGGGTGTGGGCCTCAGAGGGAGGAGCATGTAAGTGGCTGGGGAAGGAGGTCATTCTAGGCAGAGGACTGAGAAGCTGCTGTGGGTTTCACGGGAGAGCTGGGACTTGGGACCAGGAGGTGGGTATAGGGGCAGGAAGGGCTTTCAGGTAGGTGGAAACAGCAGAAGCAGAGGTACCCTGAGGGCAGCGGGTCTGGCACTGCCAGTGAGGCATGTGCGCGCACCTCCTGCATCCCACCCGTAGGGACCTTTGCATGGTTCCTTTCTGCATTAGTTGTTTTGAACCATACATCCTCTGTATAAACTAGGGACCAAGTTTCAAAACCAGGCTTACGGTGACCTCTGGGAACCCTGAAAGGATGATGAAGGTTTCTGACCCAGTTCCCACTTGTCTGAGCTGTGCCTCCCCCCAGAGGCCCTGTGTGACCACCTCCCGGCTCTTTGGCCTGGCCAGCTATGTGTGGGAGGCAGAATAGTGGCCCCAAGGATGTCCACATCTTACTCTCCAGAGCCTGTGACTACGTTACCTTACACCAGGGGTGTCCAAACTGTGGCCCGTGGGCCAACTGCGGCCCGCAATCCATTGTTAATTGGCCTGCAGCAAATTCCAAAAATATATTTAGTTTACTTAAATAAACCAGGTGAGGCAATACATACTTCACCTCGAGTGAATGGCCTGGCTGTTTGTGTATTTTACCATATATGGCCCTTGGTAAAAAACGTTGAAAAAAGTTCAGACACCCCTGCCTCACATGATAAAATCACTTTGCAGATGCAATTGAATAAAGATGTTGAGATCAGAGATTATACTGGACTTTCCCGGTGGGCATCTAATCACAGCGTCCTTATGAGAGGGAGGCAGGAGGGTCAGGGCGAGCAGATGTGACAACTGAAGCAAGAGGCTGGAGTGATGTGAGGAAGGGTCCTTCAGCAGAGGAATGCGGCAGCCTCCGGAAGCTGGAAAAGACAAGAACAGGTTTTCCCCTAGAGCCTCCAGAGGGTCCTGCGAGTCTGCGACTTTGGCCCAGGGAGACTTCTGACCTCCAGATAATCAATGTGTGTCATTTTATATCACTAAATTGTAGGTACTTTGTTACAGCAGCAACTGCTATTGCCGTAACTTTCTGTCACTGTAAAGCAGGTTTCTGCCCATCAATGGATGACGGGATATAAAAAAATGTGGTATTTACGTGCAATGGAATCTTATTCAATCTTAAAAAAAAGAAGGAAATCCTGCCATCTGTGAACAACATGGTGAACCGAGAGGACAGTATACTAAAATGAGCCAGACACAGAGGGACAAATACTGTATGATCCCAGTTACAAGAGGAACCTGAAATAGTCCGACTCAGAGAAGCAGAGTGGAAGGGTGGTTGCCAGGGGCGGGAGGAGGGAGAAACCAGGAGGTGTTAGTCAGAGAGTACAGAGTTTCAGTTATGCAGGATAAATATACTGTACAGCTAGCGGCCTATGGTTAATACTGTATTGTACACTTAAGCATTTGGTAAGAGGAGATCTCATGTTAAGTGTTGTTGTCACCAAAAATTAACAAATAAGAGGGCAGGAGAAAACTTTTGGAAGTGATGTATGTGTTTATGGCATAGATTGTGGTGATGGTTTCATAACTGTATACTCATCTCCAAACTCATCAGGTTGTATCCATTAAATACACACAGCGTTGTGTATGTCAAATGCCCCTCGATAAATTGGTTTAGGAAAAAAAAAAAACAGGTTTCCAAGACTCACTGTCATATGGTTCCAAGTGTCCTTTTGTGAGGTCTCTTCTGGAGGGGAGAAAACCTTATCCTGAGGAATTCTAACCAAAAGCTCAGCCATCCCACCACAGGACTGATTAAAAGAAACCTTCCTAGTAGGAAAACTGCAAGTCATTAGTTTTCAGCTTTTTCATGTGTGACCATTGGGTGGCCTGGTTCAGAGCATTCTGCAGCTTGTGATGGATTTAATTTTGTTTTGATCCCATGGTGAAACCACAAACAAATAGACGTGCCTTGGCTGCCCCCACACCCCCACCCTGGTGGCTGAGCTCCTGGGACCCTGCGAGGTGCAGAAGCCCCTCCTTGCTCCTTGGAGTTGTCCTGTCTGCAGGGGTTCCCCGGAGGAAAGCTCCTTAGTCAGTGGGGCTGCAGGGAAATGGCTCTACAGAAACAAACCAAGAACTTGAGATGGGTCTCCCTCAGATACCAGCAGAGTTGCAATTCTGCTCCAGTGATTTTGTGCCTTTCTTGTGGCCAGATGAAAAGTGAGGGGTAGGTGGGCTGCCTGGCCAGAGGGCCATCTGCCTTCAATTAGAGCAGAGAACAAAGGGGGTTGAGGAATTGCATTCGATGAGGGTAACTGGGGTTCTGTAGAGACTGCGGCCTTGCAGAGGGATCTCAGCCCCGGGGGTCATGCACTCAGGGGCTGCTGGAGAAAACCTTCTAGAGCTTAGCTCTGTTCACACCCTGCCTGTGCTTAAAAACTGCTCTGATGGCTTCCGAGGCATCATGCAAAAGTTCGAACCCCTGTGGCATAGCATGCAAGTCCTTTCGTGGCCTGGCTCTTCCCAGCCCGCTGTCCATCCTCAGTCTCCCTTCCAGCCCCACAGAGCTGCTCCGCTGGCAACTCCAGAGCTTTTAGGCCTCTGTGAATGCCTGTCCTCCTCATGAACATTCCTCAGCCCTGACTTGGAGTGAGGCTGATACTGGATACTCGGAGGACACATGGCTGAGCAGGATCTGGTCCTTTCCATCCCTCTCCTCAGCCAGTATGGAAGGCCTGGAGGGAGCAGGATTTCATGTGTCCTGGGAGGGACCTGTGAGGCTTGGACCGACATGGCAGGAGTGAGAGGGATAAGCAGTGGCCAAGTGGGTGCTAAGGAGATGGCATGAATCTGTGACGTGGGTGAAGGGGCTGAGAGGAGATACCCAGAGAATAGTGCTGTTTGCTGAGAGAAGGGCTGTGGGAAGGGAAGCTGTTTTGGTGTGTGGGATGCTGAGTTTGCCTTTGAGCCCGGGGTGTCCTGGTGAAGCTGTCCGGGGGCCTGCCTTCTCAGTAGAGGTCTGGAGTGGACTAGGTCCCTCAGGGTGGCCATAGAGGGGGAGGAGGAAGGCCTCGTGGGACCTGGGACCCCAGCATCCAGATGAAGCTCAGTGAGGGAGGAGGAAAAGCGAAGCTGGTGCAGCTCAGAGAATCCTGAGGGGAGACAGGAGGCAGGGACTGAGAAGCGCTACCTCACCATGAGGCTGGGGAGAGGACAGAGACGAGGTCTGGCTGGACAATGCAGATGTACTTGTGGATGGGAGGGGCGGAAGGCCAGCAGGCAGGGGGCAAGTCCAAGGAGGACGCTGAACCTGGAGCGTGGACTTCTCTTTGGAGAACCGTGGCCCCGAAGAAGAGCAGGGGAGAGAAGGGTGGCAATTCCCTGGCAGTTGTGGGGACCAAGGTTTGGGGTTTGATGTGAGAGTCTGGGGCATTCCGATTGTTGGAGCAGGAGCTAGTGGAGAACATGGGGGTTGGGGGACCCCAGGGAGTGCCCTCCTGTGGGCTCAGTTTCCAGTGGATTGGGAGGTGGTGCTGCTGGCAGGTAGAGGGGAGAGGGGGGGAGGGGGGAGGGGAGAGGGCCCCCCCGGGAGACCAAAGTGCCACCTGCATGGAGGGCCCTGCCCAGGCGGGGCTGTGGCTCTAAGGACCTCCACGCTGTGTGGCTGGGGGGTGTTCCTTCCTCAGCCCAGGCCTGGGGCATTGCTGGTGGAGAGGGCTGAGTGGCAGGGGAGCAAGGAGTGAAGACAGATGGGTGCCTGGGTGAGGCTTTGGGGGGTCAGAGTCCCTGTGCTGCCACCTTCCTGACCCTCCCAGGCTGAGCCGGACACCTCCTCCTCAGGGCTCCCCCAGCACCCCAAGTCCTTGCCTGTTCTTGTCACCTGCCATGTTTCTATAGTTCTTTGTGTCATTGGTGTCCTCTTCCCAGATTGCAGGTGTGCTTCTGTCAGTGTTGTCAGCCAGTGAGGTGTCATGTTCTCGTGCCTAGACAGGGCTTAATAAATGTTAATTGACCAAATGGCTTAGAGTTGCCCTATCCTGTTTTATTTTTTTTTTAAACTGTTTTTTCTTCAAAGCATCACTAACTACAGTAAAAGGCACAATCTTAAGCAGACATCTCGATGTGTTTCTCTGTGTGGGCATTCTCCCATCACCACCGTTCAGACCTAGAGAGAGAGCATTTCCAGCACCTACATGCCCCTGCCCAGGTAGCACCCCCACCCACCCCTCAGGTGATCACTATTCATTGAATAGCTCTGCCTGTTCTTGAACTTCATGCAAACAGAATCATACAGTATAGACGGTTTTGTCTTCTTCCTCAATACTATGTCTGTGAGATTAATTTATGTTGTCGCAGGGACCAATGTGTTCTTTTTCTGCTGTGTAGTGTTGCATTGTGGGAATTCAGTGCTTAATTTCTTCATTCTCCTCGTGATGGACCTTTGGGTTGTCTCCTGCCTTACCCATTTTATCATCTATCGGTGAATGAGAGCTGGAGCGCCTCGGCTTGAACCTGTTATTTTCAAATGAGATTGAGGCTCGGAGACTAGGGGTCATCCCAGTCATCTGCAGGCACAGGCAGAGCCAGAATGAGTCCCTGTTTTCTGTCTCACAGGCCAGAGCTTTTCCCCCAAAGAGGGCAGAAATATAGACTCCAGAGCTTCCTCAGCGGTGCCGCTTACAGAGTTCAGGGCGGCCAAATGCACATGTCAGCTGATGCTTGATCTCCTAGGCCTCTGTGAAAGTCAGCAGGTCTCAGAGGCCTGGGCGTCTCCAGGGTGTCCGAGTTCTCGCCTCCTGACCAGCAATGACGGTGATAATCAGCGGTAGCAGCTGCCTTTCTTCCTGCTTTTATGTGAGCCAGACCCAGTGCAAGGCCTTATCTGCAGGATTTATCCTCTTGTTCCTGCTTCCTGGTCGGTGGTGCCAGGGAAGCGGGTTCCCAATTCCCTCCCTAATTGTCATCACTCCCCAAAGAGGGTGCAGAGTCCTCAGAGGGACTCTGCAGGGGAGGGGTGTGGACTTTGCTGATGTGAGGTCCTTCATCATTAGATCATAATTGGGTGGCGATCTGATTACATAGATCAATTGCCTGGCTAGAGTAGAGCGGAGTGGGAGGAGAGGCCACCCGCCAGGGGGCAGGTGGGCGAGGACTGTTCGCCTGGGGTGGAGTGTGGCCCCCGGATGTGGGCAGCGCTCTAACATACTCAGCGTGGGCTGGAATCTTCTAGATTAGAGATGACAATGTGTGCGTAGAATTAAAAGAATACAATGGGCATCAGATGCGTCATCCACCCAATGCCTAATTACAACTCTGGGAGGGGGATGAACAAGTGTGAATAAAACTAGCTGCTATTTCCTGAGACCTTATCAAGTGCCCCACTGTTCTGGTGCCCCACAGGATTTAATCATTTAATCCGCACAACAACCCTTTTGGTATTGTTATTATCCTAATTTTGTACACAGGGCACGAGGCATAGAGAGGTTAAATCACCTGTCCAAGGTGCTCAGGTTACACCTGTTTTACAGATGAGGAGAGCACAGCTAGGAGGGAGAGGGAGGGACCTCTGATTCATGTCCCATGTCCCTTGTTTCATTCGCTGTGCCTTGGCTCCTGAGGGTACCCTCGGGGTAATGCATGGTCACACACAGCCAGGGAAAGGGCGACCCCTCCCTGTGCACCTGGCCAGTCACAGCCACAGCTCCTTCTCAAACACACCTGTATGTATTGCACTCTACAGCGTTTCTTCTCTTGTATATTATAGGTGGTCTCTAAGAGTGGGCAAATATTTGTATAAAGAATCCTATTTCTAATGGGCTTTCATTCTAATTTTAAAGATGCTTTCCTATGGGAAATAATCTGATAGTAAAATATGTCAGAATTTGAAAGTAAGAATCCTAAAGTTGCTTCTTTCAGTACGCAGTATATGTACATTAATTTCTTCCATTGAAATCATTCATAGGCAAACATTTCACTTATCACCTACTTGATGCCAGACCGTGTCATGGAGATACAAGTCGAGTGGGTTTCTGCTCTCAGGGACTAGAGAACAGAGATGGTAGTGTGAACTCACACATGCCATGTGGCTATGAGTGGGTGGGCAGCGTTGGGGGTACCAAAAGGAGAGTGTCAAGCTTGTCCAAAGGGACAGCAAAGATTTGCGAGAGGAGAAGCCGGGTGGGAAGGGCGGGAGGGAGCATTCCTGGAAGAGACTACTGGGGAGCTAGAGGCACAGATGTGGGAGGGGATCAGCTCAGCCTAGGTAGGGGGTGGCAGGGCCCACATTCCAGGGGGAGCTCGGAGAGGGCTGACCAGAGAGCCAGACAGGGCTCAGTTATGGGGGCCATTTCAAGGGATGGTGGCTGAAAATGGATTTTGTACTTTCCAGACCTTAGTCTACACCATCTCAGCACCTTCTTCCTTCATTCATTTGTTCATTCAACACATAGTCACTGATGTGGACCCTGTGCTACATTTGGGCCAGGGACCAGGGATGCAGGAGCTCAGGGTGTCCGCCTCTGGAAGATGCAGTTAGACAGGGCATGTAGACAGCAGCACACACCTGCACACGACTTGCCCCACACACGTGGCTGAGTTTTGCTAGAAATTCTCACCAAACCTTGGCTTAGGGATGATTTTTAGATGCAGCTGTTTGCAAACTACCTGCCTGGAGAGGTTGTAGGTCTAAGTCTTTCCCTGACACTTCTAGCTCCGTGAGCATTAGAAACCTGGCCCTGCTGGCTGCAGGACAAGAAGAGGCCATTTGCTCAGCCAGTCTGGTTTCCCAACTGTCTGACTTCTGGATGAGAGGCAGCGTTGCTCTGGCCCTTCTGTCCACCGCTGCCATTCCTGCATTCCTGCTCCATCTCCTGCAGCGGAGGCAGAGGCCCAGAGAGGGTGGGGCCCGGTGCGAGGTCACACAGCCATCCTCACAGATGGACTCCCACCCAGGGCTCTGGAAGCTTTTGTGAGGGAGAGCTCTGGAACCCACTGGCTTATCTTAGAGGTAAAATGTAGGTTCCAGTGGTATCTAACCCACCTTTCATCCACCTGCTCAGGGGTTTAATGAGCTGCCAAGGATTAGTGCTACGTAGTGGCAGGGCGCCTCTTAGAGGCAGGAGGAAAAGGCAGGTTTGAGAAGTGTTGAGGCCAAAGAAAAGGCGAACTTTGTAAACCACAGGGTTGAATGCACAATGCCGTGTTCATTCCAAGAATCCGAGTTGCTTCAAGTTCTCCGGGGCCTGCCCTTCCCAGGGGAATTGAGGAATTCCTTAGAGACGCAGACAGCTGTGGATGGCAGGGGTGCCACCATTCTTCTGGAAATGGACGCAGGTCCAAAAGGTGTCCTGCTCACGAGAGACTGGCTAAGTTATAATTGTGTGTGATCCTTTGGCGGGTATCAAATGCCAAATTCCACAGCCAGTCCCTTTCAGCAGTCACATTCCTCAGATTCTTATCAGTTTTTTTCCCCCCTCAAGTGAACACTGGGCACCAGTCATCCCGCTGATTGCAGGAGGATGGGAGAAAATTAAAAACACAGGAGTCTTGGCTTTCCTCCCAATTCTGCCACCAGCTTGACTCTGTCACTAGCTTGCTTGTGCCACCTTGAGTCCTTTACTTCTTGGGGCCTTGTTTTCACGCCTGTAAAGAGGGGGTTGGGACAAGATGCTCTTTGGAAGGACCCCTGCAGTGCAAAGCTTTCATAATTCTCCATTTAAGTCCACAGCGAGATGCTTTCTGGAAAATATACCTACATAAAATTCTGTGTGTCTCACTGAGAGGGCAGCTTTTCTGGCACACGCATGGCAGTGGCAGCTGAGGGGTGGTGGCTCTTCCATGTGTCCCTCCCTCAATGGGAAATGTTACACCCCCTGAGATGCTGCAGCTGAGACTTTCAGGGACTGGCATTCCAAGTTCCAAGGGGGCAGGCCCTCAGTGAGTTTGTACCTCCCTGCCCAGCAGTCCACTGTGTGGCCTTTGGTTATACCTAATTGCAATCACAATCACGACAGTAAGTACCACTGTCGTTCCTTCACAAGTGACAAACTGCTTTCCCATTAATTTATTTTTGTTGATGTTAGGTTGCATGTTATTACTCCCATTTTATAGATGAGGCAACTGAGGCTCAGGCATGGTAAAGCCTGTCCAGCTAGGCAGAGTAGAACTGGGCCCGGAGGCTGGTTCTCTTGCTCCACCCAATTCCTGGGCCTCACACGGTGGCCACACAGCTAGTCTGGGACCTTGCATGAGACAGGGGCTCTGACCATTTGTAGAAATGGTGACTGATGCTACCTTGGTCTACAGCATCCAGAGCCAGTACCTTGGCTGGCAGTCAGCAGTGGGAGTCACGAGGTACATGCTATGATGAAGTTTATGGACATGAAACATCTACTTCCCAAGGAGCCTAAAACCCCAAACCCAGGGGCTGGTCAAGCCAGAGCAGTCTGATCCTTACTGACCCAGATATAGCCTATGAGACTATCCATGAAGACGATCTAGTGGAGAAAAAAATGCAGATATCATATGGGTAAAGAGCACAGTCTCCTTTTGTTTCAGAAGAGAAGAGACTGAGCTAGTTCAGGATCATGATTATATTTTCATTATGAAGTAATGGAAAATAATTTATAGTTTAGTAGTGACCCCTACTATCTGCCTAGAGCTTTACAGTCCACAGATTATGTTCATATAGTTATTGCTCTTGATACTTCTGGCATCCCTTGGAAGGTGGTCTCCCATTTTGCAGATAAAGAAACTGAGGCTCTGAAGTTGAAACTTGTCTAAAGCCATGTAGCTGGTCAGTGGTACAAGTAGGACACAAACTACGCCTCCTGGTCTCACATTCTTATGCCTTGATTGTTCTGTTTGACAGCAGACTGTTTTGATTAGGATGCTTTCAGATGTGAGTTGTAAAAACCCTACTGACATGCGCTTAAACAACAAAGCCATTAGTATTTCACATATTAAGAAATGAATGGCTTCAGTACTGGCTAATTTGACCCCATCAAATGCTCCAGGACCCTGCTGTTTGCTCTGCTTTCCTCAGGTTGTCTTCCCTCATGGCTCTAAGATGGCTGCCATAGCTCCAGGCATCATGTCTTCACACAACTGTGTGCAGAAAGAAAGATGAGTTTCTCCTTGCAACCTCCCCTCCCCCATAGGCGATACTGTTTTTCCAGAAGCCTCTGAGCTGACTTTCTCTTACTTGTCATTGACAAGAACTGAGTGAACAGGCACAAACCTCAACTAATGAGATTATGATTTTGCCAAACATTTCTTGAACTTATTGATGCCCAGAGTCTGAAGAAAACTAGTGGGTCTGTTAGCAAGGAAGAAGGAGGAGGAGATGACTTTTGGGGACACGTGTCATATATGAAAGGTCAATTATGTATGCCTGCCTCTCTCACAGTCTGTTCTAAAAGGCACAGAGTGCCTGTTGCAGGGGGCCCTAGGTCCCCTGTTTTGTACCATGTGACTTCCCTCACAGCTGATTGGACCAGGGGTGAGCATGTGACCCAAAGCAACTAGGCCTGCTGGGGCCTGGTGTGGATGGAGGAGCTGGGCCAATCAGAGTCTCTCTGTGTCTCAGGAAATAGAACTGGGAGGGAATGAGGTCACTCAAAGTGTGGTCTGCAAAGACATAAAAAAAGCTCGCACAAGCATGTTAACCAACTTTGTCACTAAGTACACATTTTTCCTTTTTGGGAAAGTTATTAGCCTGTCTGGCTTCTTCTGCAACACAGGCATGGCGATAGGTCTTACTTGTAGGTTTTTATAAGGATTGCAGGAGGGAGATGTAGCAGAGGCTTGCCACAGTGCTCAGTAAACGTTATTCTTATTTCTGTTTTAGTTTGACTTCCACCAGGCAGATAGCGTCACTTTCCTGCCTCAGCATCACCAGGAAGCCTGTTATACGTGCATATCACTGGGCCCGTCCCCACAGAATCTGAGTCCATGGTGGTTTTGAGAGATGGTCCATTTGAGAAGGACCATCGAGGACACAACCGCTGGGCTCTGTCCTGATCTTTGATACACTGAAAGCTCTGGCTTCTGCAGAGGTTAAATTCAGGCCAAATGCATCATGGTCCATGGTACACGCTGAAGACTGTTGGTGGGTCCAGAACAAACGTGTAGCACCTTACTAGGTAAAAATGCTGGTGGGTTCCAGTGCTAATAGTGGGCTCTGTTTAGCCGGAGTGCTTCTCAGCACGTGGTCTCCCTAAATGTATGCAGGAACGCTGATCCCATGGAAGGCGTTTGGCATCATCCTCTCACAGCTTGTCGACTCTGGCACGCCTATTAATGGGAGTAGCTGTGGCTCACTACTGAAATGCTCAAAACCACATGTCCTGTTCGGCCAAATCATATACTCCCTGAGCTGCCCCCATGCGAATGGGAAATTCAATCCATAAGTGGCTGATGTTCCATGCGGGGTTCTTTCCAGGCTTCTCTCAGGTGGGGGAAGCCTCAGGAATTCTCCTCTGTGGAAGGTGCTGGAGAATGAGTGCAGACGACAATGAAGTGGGAGGAAGCTGAGAGGCGGCTTGCAGCACAGCTGTGTGCTCTCGGGCTGGAACCCACACACCTCTTTCGCCCATTGGGCCTCAGCGCTGGACCCTGGTGTCCATGTGATCACGCTTCTGTTTTTTACTGAAAGATTGGGTCAGTTGCTGTGCGGCTTTCAGAGCAGCACCCTTTCCCTCTGAAAGCCAGCGATCTTAAATTTACTTCAATTCCCCCCAGTATTGCCTCGAAACAGATCATTCCAGTAAAAATGATCGTGAGGAAATCTACCTGCTTATGCAAACACACCTACTGGGTTTTGCACCCTAAAAACTGAGTGAGACTTAGTGTAACATACACTCATTTATTCTTACATAAACAAAACCAGAGCTCTGGATAGTGGTTTAGATGGATGAGCGCTGGAGAGAAACCTCAGCCATAGACACACTTTGCTGGGAGAGTGTGTGGTAGTCCAGTTGTTGGCCTGTTTTGGGCCCACTTTGCCCGAATGGGGGGCAGACGATGAAGAAGATGACGTAGGGGGCTGCAGCCATGAGTGCCTTTATCGACTGTGTCCATTTATCCCAACTAGGCTCAGCCTCCAGCCTCTGCTCACCTTTCCCTACCCGTCACCCTCACCACCACAGGGTCCTTCTGGAATCCCATTGACCAGGTTCCCCTCTAGTTAAAAAACCTCCCACGTATTCACCTCCTCTTCTCCAATAAGGTGCATCTCCCAGCTCCTCACAGGTAGACCGTGTATCTCCACCTTTCACCCATTGATTGGCTGTCCTGCCTCTGTCACCTCTCCCAGGACAGGGCACCCACTACAAGCATTGTGGATAGCTCACTCTTCCCCTTGACCGGCTCTCCCCGGAGCAGGACCCTCCTTAGCTTTCAGGTTCTGACCTGACTCTGGGCCCTCTGGGGCCACGTGAGCGAGTTTCACCTGGTTCCCCAGCAATATCCGTGGTGGAGAGCTGGACTCCCAGAGCTGCCCTCTCCTGCCACAGCCCTCAGCTTCTGCTCAGTATAGCTGAAGGACCCATTGCCAGGTGTCCTCATCTGCTGGAGATGGTGGATATGCCTCCCAGCGCCCCGGCCTTCCCCTCCACCGCCACAAATCTTGGGCTTCTGACCTGTCCTCCTCCCGTGAACACTCACTGCTCTGCAGGTCAGCCTCCCCTTCTTCCCACGGAGTCCTGTCATCTGTTCATAGGACAGTGGCCACAGTCCTCTCCTCCCCGTGTACTTGATGCCAATTTGCTTTCTTCCTGCTGGGGCTCACAGGTTGACTCTCCAGGAAGCAGACTTTGCAATGGGCTCCAACGTGGAGGATGGGCATCCGGAATGGCTCTTAGGAGTGATGCCTGTGGAAAGGAGGGGCCAGAAGCAAGTGGGTACAGAAGGAGTAGTTGAGCTGTGATGCAGGCCCAGTAACAGCTACTGATAACCTCCTGGGGAGCTCTGCAGCTAGAATGGCCCTTCAGAGTTGTCCTGACAACCAGGCACTGGATGGGAACTGCCCTGGGAAGAGCCGAGCCTTGGGGGAGGCAGCTCCGGGCAGCTGAGGCAGTACCGGGAGGGGTGGCTGCTGATAGGTGCCTGCTGACACTGCGTCTGGCAGCTGGGGCTGAAGGCCCTTCAGAGAAGGGGATCGGGGTGGCATGGCCTAGTATCCTCCACACGTGGCTGGCCAGCGGGGAAGGGGGAGCCAGGGGTGTTCTCAACGTTATTCTACTAAGACGGCCTGAGATTGCCTTTGTGCTTTGGAGGCCGAAGCACACACCTGGGACTCACCCAGAACTTATTGTTTGGTGGAAACCTCTATGCCCCATCTGGGGCTTGTTCGCTGGGTTTCTGCGGCTGCAGTGCTGAACTCCACATTCACCCAGTCATGTGTCATCCTCTTAGATTTAGCTGGGGAGATCTAGCTTGGATCCGACTCTCTCCTAAGTCACAGACTCCGCCCTGTGTCTGCCAGGTCCTGCTCTTCTGCAGTTTCCGTCAGCAAGGCTGCCCCCATCAATGTCTGCTGCGTGGCCCTCTCCCGGTGGCGTGGCCCCAAGTGGAGACCCAGACACTCTGGGGTGGATTCAAGTCAATCCGGCAGTGGAGCCCAGTGGTTAAGGGCTGTGCTTGAATCTTGGTTGCCTGTTGACTTCTTGGGCAGCCTTGGATGTGTTATGTATCCTCGTCCTAGGCCTCAGTTTCCTTTTCTGTAAAAGTGGAATAATACTTACTGTCCAGGGTTGTGCAAGGATGAATAGAGGTCTGACTTAGGTAGCTGTAGTGAGGAGGAGGCAGGGAGCAGCTCGGAGCCCATCCCAGGAGCCCTGCTGTGTCCTGAACTGCCCTCGGTTGTGTCTCAGTGGTTTCCCACTGGGGTGGCGGCAGCTCCTCCTGCTTGCTGTTTGGCGTGTGAAATGGTCCCCTGAGTGTGAGATGATCCCCTGAGTGTGAGATGATCCCCTGAGTGTGAGATGGTCTCCCGAGTGTGAGATGGTCCCCTGAGTGTGAGATGGTCCTCTGAGTGTGAGATGGTCCTCTGAGTGTGAGATGGTCCTCTGAGTGTGAGATGGTCCTCTGAGTGTGAGATGGTCCTCTGAGTGTGAGATGGTCCTCTGAGTGTGAGATGGTCTCCCGAGTGTGAGATGGTCCCCTGAGTGTGAGATGGTTCTCTGAGTGTGAGATGGTCCCCTGAGGGACTTGCTGATGAAGGCCTGCCAGGGGATATTGTGTTTGCTCTCTGACTCTCGCTGTCTTCACTGGCAAGGTGGATGCAGCATAGGGTTTGGAATTAGAAGCCTGAGCTTTAAGACCTAAACAGACCACTTAATGTATGACCTTGAGGCTCCTCTAGACTCTCAGGTTCCTTCTCTATAAAATTCCTACCTGAGATCTATTGAGAAGATTAACTGAGGTCACATACATGTGTTAGTTTACTAGGGGATGCCAAGACAAAGCTCCACAGAGAGGGTGGCTTAAACAACAGAAATTAATTTCCTCACAGTTCTGGAGGCTGGAAGTCCAAGGTCAAGGTGTCAGCAGTGTGGTTTTTCCTGAGGCCTCTCTGCTTGGCTTGCAGATGGCCTCTTTTTCCCCGTGTCTTGACATCTTCTTCCCTCTGTACATTTGCATCCAAATTTCCTCTTTTTATGACACCAGTCATAATGGATTAGCCCCCTGACCCATGACCTCATTTTAACTTAATTATCATTTTAAAGACTCTATCTCCAAATATAGTCACAATCTGAGGTACTCGGAGTTAAGGCGTCAACATATGACTTTGGGGGTAACACTCCAGCCCATAACAGTATGCAAATCTGTTTTGCCAACCATAAAACAGGTCTCAGGGTGCTGAGTCTGATGGCCTACAGGAAAGGGTCTCCGTATGGTCAGGAGCTGGGCCAGCTGTTTGTGCCAGAGTTGCTCTCTCTCTCTGGTAGTGGCTGGGAGCTTGTTCCTCTGCCTGCATCTGTCCAGGGACCAGCCAAGGCCCCATGGGCTCTGCTTCATGGGTGTGGCCTCAGATCCAGTTTGGCCAATGCCTTCAGCCTGAAAACGTTGGTTCTTACAGAGCTTTTTGAACTCAGCTGGAAGGCAAACCCCCTGGAATGGCCTTTCTGGGGGTCAGGCGGGATGTGGCCAGGTAATTAGAATGAGGGCCAGGTGCAAAGGGGCCTGAAACTGAATTCCCCTAACCTTGAGGTGGGGAGCTGCAGCCATGGGAGCAGAATCTGCTGAGTGGGTGTGGAGGGGAGAAGGTCCTTCTGGGACATAGGGCTCAGGGTCAGATGAGCACATCTCAGGGCATCTGCTCTGAGCCTGCTGTCCTCAGAAGCCGCCTGTAGTCTTCTGGTATGAGAAGGGCTAGGACAAAGCTGTGCACAGGGCCCTGTAGAGCGTGAGGTGGGAATGCTTTCCTGGCTAGGGGGTCTTCCCGGAGGGGTTGGAGCCTGAATGGAGACTGGTAGGTTGAGTAAGAGTTGGCCGAATGAAAGAAGGTGGGATGGCATGCCAGGAAGGACAGTGTGACAGTGTAAATCACAAGATGGAGCACGGTGGGAGCCATGGGCGGTGGGGTGGGGAGCTAAGAAAAGAGTTTCAAGAGGGAAGGTGACAGATAGCTTTGTGTTTGAGGGAGTGCCCTCTGGTGGCAGATAGCGGAGACTGCAGGGAGACCGGAAGGGCTGTGGCTGTGGTGAAAGATGAGTATACCTGAATCAGGAAGATGGGAGGAGGGCGGAGAGGGGTGCAGGAGGTCGACTTGCCTGGCTTGGGGGCTAACTGGCCATGGGGAGTGAAGGAGGAAGAAGATGCAGTCTGGGGGGATTTGCCCCTGGGGGTCCTGGGTAAGGGGACCTAGAGATTAGTGGCGCTGGTCACCAAGATGGAGCAAGTTGGGTTTGGATGGTGATGAGCTCAGTACAGGACAGACTGAAATGGTGTGTCTTGAGGTGTCCCATGGGCTATGATGAAGTGTCATCACTGTCCAGCAAGTGGGACGCATATGTTGGTGTTTGAGAGGAAGCCCTGAGGTGACTACGTGGGGATCCAGTGGTGCTGGACAAGGAAATGGGGGAGACAGGGTGGTCCTCGTGGAGAGGGAGGCACTGTCGAAGCCCTGGGGCTTGGTTCAGGCTCAGAGCTCAGGGTCCTGGGGATGGAGGGTAAGTGTAATACCGGTCCCAAAGGGAAGTTCAGCCAGGAAAACGAGCTCAGGCCCGATGACGGGGAGGGGAACTAAGGCTTTGGGGAGGAGGGCTGCTGCAGTGGCATCTCCCTGGGTGGCAGGCAGCATCAGAGACATGTTGGTTAGTTATGTTCAGAGGTGGGCATGGGTCAGGGGTGTCCGGAAGGCCCCTCGATTCCATTGTGACATAATTTCCTGAAGCCACTTAGCACTTGTTTTCCCAAAGGACCCTAAATTAAGGATTTCACGGCTCAGCCAAACCACGGAGCCAAACACTTAGTGAAAGCCGCTGTGGGAGCAGCCCGTGAACATAGTGGAGCAGGGCCAAGTCCGTCACAACTCCCCTTCAGGGAGTGGGCCTCTTCTCATAAGAAATGGACCTGGAAGGGAGCAGGTTGGTCCCCCAGGCTGGGAGTGAGTTTCCCATTCTGGACCCTCCAGGAGAGCTCAGCTGGGGAGGGGGGGAGAAGACGTTGCTGAAATGATTCCCAAATATAACTCCAGTCCCCTCCCATCCTGATGAAGGCTGCTGAGGGCGCCCTCACTTCCCAGGCAGTTGAGGACCAGCTCTGCCACTTCCAAATTCTCTGCCTCTGGACCATTCCTTCTAGGAGGGTCATAAAAGGGGTGGACATCTCCTGCCAAACTAGTCTCTGGGTGGAGTTATCTGTAGCCCATACAACCCTGTTCACCCACCACTATGCACCCACCATGGACAAGGGTGGAAGGTGAGGATGGTTGGTGGTGAGGGTGGGTGGCGGCATGATGTCACCTGCCAAACAAAAGACGTAGACATGATGCTCAGGACACAGGGGTCCTAGGAGGTAGCAGAAGCTCGGGTGCCTGCGGATGAATACGGTTTTGAATTCCTTCTGAAAAGCCCCGGAGCCCTCTTTCCTTGTTTCTGCCTGCCTTCTTAGTTGTTTTTGGCCACGTTTTGATTTGGGAAGCCATTTACAGCCCATTAAAAGATCAAATGTCTAGAGATGATGAATTGAGGCATTTGAAAATGATGAATTGAGGCATCTGAAAATGTTTTCCAATTCACAGCTCATTTCCCTATAGAAAGCCCTGACCTCGTGTGATTCAGAGGTGGTGGGACAGTCTGTCTATTCTGGACCGCCAGGGGCAGGTCTCTGGGTAGAGCACTGTTTTCAGATTGGACAGTAGTTCGTCCTGAAGAGAATCCCACTGATATGGCGCTGACGCGCCCTGGTAGAGATGAAACAAGGGTTCGTGAGGCTGTTGATGTCTGCTGCACAAGTTCCAGACCCAGGTTCCCTGAGTAACTGGCACAGGCGGGAATCCTGGTTGGAGGTGGGACCCTGCTGGTCCTCTGGCAGGAATGCTGGATTCCCTTCCCAGCTCAGATTTCAGCCAATGGCAATGAGCTTTAACCTCCCAGGACTTCTTTTCCCATCTGCAAAATAGGAAGGGCAATCCTTCGGCTATTACGAACATTGTGGGGTTTCAGTAGGCAGCTAATCAATAATGATATCTTAGGATATGTAGTGCCCCACAATTTACATACCATTAAGCTGGATGTGCTCATTTAGTCTTCACAATAACCTTGAGAGGTAGAAGTTTTCATTTAACCAAGGCTCAGAGAAGGGACATCTCTTTGCTCAAGTCACACAGCAGGTTGGTGCAGAACCAGGTTTTGAACTAGGTGCCTTTGAGGACTACTCAAAGGACTACTTTTTCATTTTCTTCTATGCCTATTGGTAATATATATTTTCCTAGGAAATTGTCAAGATTTTGAAGCATTTTGATGTGAGATTATATATATTTATTTTGTTTTACTTTTTTCTTTTGTGGTTGGTCAGTTTTGTGTCCCCTTTCTATCCTTGATAGTGTTTATCCTCAAATTCAAAAATATATTTAATTGTGTATTTTTCTACTACACCTAAAGTTGCACAGCTTCTATATCCTTTCCTTAAACAAGACAAAAATTTCCGCAGTTTTCAGTTCCTTCTGTCCCCCATACAACTTCCCCTCTTTGCCATCTTCCATATTGCAATCATCTTGGATTTGAGATCTAGGCTTTTATTAAGTCTTATTATTGTTTCTTTGTTCACTCCTGCTTCTCACATTTAATATATTCCTCTTATGTTCTTTATCTTATTTTGCTGGGATACATCCTTTAGTAATTCTTTCAGAAAAGGCAACTGATGAATTTTCTACTTTTTGTGCATCTGACAATTTTTTTTTTTTTTTAAAGAATTTTTTTTTTTAAAGGATTGACTTTTTTTTTTATTGGGGAAGGGGAACAGGACTTTATTGGGGAACAGTGTATGCTTCCAGGCCTTTTTTCCAAGTCAAGTTGTTGTCCTTTCAATCTTAGTTGTGGAGGGTTCTGTGCAGCTTCAAGTTGTTGTCCTGCAGCTCAGCTCCAGGTCCAGTTGCTGTTGCTAGTTGCAGGGGGCACAGCCCACCATCCCTTGCGGGAGTCGAACGGGCAACCTTGTGGTTGAGAGGACACGCTCCAACCAACTGAGCCATGCGGGAGCTCAGCGGCAGCTCAGCTCAAGGTGCCATGTTCAATTTTAGTTGCAGGGGGCGCTGCCCACCATCCCTTGCGGGAGTCGAGGAATTGAACTGGCAACCTTGTGGTTGAGAGGACATGATCCAACCAACAACTGAGCCATCCGGGAGGCAGCTCAGCTAACGGTGCCATGTTCAATCTTAGTTGCAGGGGGACAGAGCCCACCATCCCTTGCGGGACTCAAGGAATTGAACTGGCAACCTTGTGGTTGAAAGCCCACTGGCCCATGTGGGAATCAAACCGGCAGCCTTCGGAGTTAGGAGCACGGAGTTCTAACCGCCTGAGCCACCCGGCCAGCCCTGACAATTTCTTTATCTCACCTTTGCCTTTGAAGGAGGTTTGCCTGGAGTTAGTCCCCTAGGAACTTTGAAGTTAATTGTGTCACTATATTCTTGATGTTGCTGATAAGAAATCTAATTTCAATTGATTGTAGATAATGTTTTTCTTTTCTTTCTACAACATTTAGTAGTTTCTTTTCATCCTGAATATTCTGAGATTTCACCATGATCTGTCTGTTCATCTTGCTTAGCACTTTCAAATTAACGCATGTCTTTCTTTAGCTCTTGGAAATTTTATTATTTCTTCAGCTATATATTCCCTTTGCTCTTTCTGATCTCCCCTTCCAGAGCTACTAATAGATATATATTGGACCTTGGTCTGCCTTCTAGGTCCCTCACGTTTTCTCCCACATTTTCCATTTCTTTTTTTCTTTGCAGGGCATTCTTGGAAAGTTCACGGCTCAGATTTCCAGCTCCTCACCTCACTCTTGAGCTGCATCCATTCTGCTGTTCAGACCATCTGTTGAGCTTTTTATTTTCATAGCCATACATTTTATTTCAAGATATCTAATTTTTTATTCCATAATATTTTTTTAAGAGTGAAAAATTCTCTTGTTATGATTTAAAAATTATCTCCATCTATTTGCTTTATTGTTTTTCCCTGAGGTGTGGTTTAGTCTCTGTCAAGTTGGTACCTTTTCATGGTGTTGGCATTTTTTTTCCAAAAAAATTTGAAATTCCTTGTACTTGGTGTTTTCCATTAGCTTGTCTCTATATCTCTGTTTACTGCCACTTTGCCTCTTGGAGGGTTAGCGGCATAAGTGAAGGGTAGAGAGTGTGCAAGAATTCAGTTGTCTGACCTTGAGAGGGTCCCAGTTGCTCCCAGAAGTCATCAGCTTTTTAGGCACTCTGATCACATCTGCCTCAAAATGGGTGAGTTCCATGCCTGATTCTTGACACCAGCAGGGATGGGGATCTGGGTCCTACCTGTCTGGCTCCTTCCACTGTGGTCCTATGACAATCACCTCAGACCCACCCAAGGCAGAGTACTTCGATGGCTTCCCACTGACTTCACGATGAGACCCACATCCAGCCTGGCAGTTTCCAGCCTGTTTGTTTTTCCTGGCTCCTCCCCTTCCTCCAGCCTTTGGGCTGTGTCTACTTGGACGCAGTTCCCTGTGAGGTAGGTGCGTACTGTGGTCTATCTTACCTCTGTACCTCTGCTCCCTCCTCTGCTAATGCCACCCCCTCTCATTGCCCCCACACTTTTGGTCAACTGACTCTTATCCTTCAGGTGGTTGGCTTTCTTAGGAGCTGGGTGGGTGGATGCCCTGCTCTGTTTTCAGAGCTCCCTCGTTGAGGATGTGGCTGTACCTCTGACCCTGTGTTCCTGTGCGTTGTGATCATGTCTCATCTGTCTTCCCCACCAGAGGGGGTTTCCCAGCAGGCAGGGGTACGGTCTTCTTCACTGATTCCACGTGGAGTGTTTGATGACTGTAATGATGCCAGGCTTTTGTGGCCAAGGGGGATGGGTACTCTCCCTTCCCCTTAGACATGGATGGAAAGTCTGTGGGCCTCTTACCCAGGAGGATGAGCCCCCACCCAGGCTTATAGCGGCACCTTTTGACCCACAGTTGGCACCTCAAGAACAAGCAGTGCTGATGTGACTGTTGTTCTCCCCACAGGCACTGGTGCCATCACACGGTGACACGGACGGTGTCCTGCCAGGTGCAGAACGGCTCGGAGACAGTGGTCCAGCGTGTGTACCAGAGCTGCCGGTGGCCCGGGCCCTGTGCCAACCTTGTGAGGTAAAGGCTGCTGGGCTGGCCGTTCTGCCCTTCCTTTCTGTTCCCTTGTGTGAATCCAACCCGAGCACAGCTGCCGGGAGAGGTGTGGCGGGATGATGCTCAGAAACATGTGTTGAACATGCATTTATGAAACTCCTTTTGTATACAGGGCATGGGGGGCAGGTGTATGTGTGTGCAAAGATGAAAGGGACTTGCTCCCCACCCTGACAGAATCTTACAGTCCAATGGTCGATGAGTGGGGTGAGGGGATGGGAGGGGAGGGAAAGGGCCAAGTGAGGCTGAAGAGGGAACCAGCCTGCCGTGGGGCTACAGACGTGGGCCTGTGATGCCCTTGGAAGTCCAGCTTGCCTCCAGCCCTGACTCTCTTATCAACTCCGCTCCTCTCGTAGCTCTACCCTCTCACCACGCCTGTGTCCTCGCCAGCTCCACACTGGACCAAAACTTTAGTGGGTCTCAGCATTCACAGGAGAAATTTCTTTTCTTTCTTTTCTTTTTTTTAATTAAAAACTTTTTAATTTTTAAATTACAGTTGACATACAATATATTTGTTTCAGGTATACAACATAGTGATTAGACATTTATGTAACTTATGAAGTGATCACCATGTTAAGTCTAGTACTTATCTGACACCATACATAATTGTCAAAATATTATTGACTATATTCCCTATGCTTTACTTTATATCCCTGTGGCTATTTTTATTACTGGCACTTTGTATCCTTCACCTTTTTCACCTATGCCCCCAAACCTTCTCCCATCTGGCAACCATCACTTTGTTCTCTGTATCTATGAGTTTGTATCTGTTTTGTTTGTTTTCTTTTTTACATTCCACATAGAAGGTGGATCATATAGCATTTGTTTTTCTCCGACTTATTTCACTTAGCATAATGCCCTCTAGGTCCATCCATGTTGTCACAAATGGCAAGATTTCATTCTTTTTATGGCTGATTAACATTCCATTGTATATATGTATCACATCTTTAGCCACTTGTCTGTTGGTGGGCACTTGAGTTCCATATCTTGGCTGTTGTAAATAGTGCTGCAGTGAACGTAGGTAGGGGTGCATATATCTTTTCAGATTAATGTTTTGGATTTCTTTGGGTAAATACCCAGAAGTGGAATTGCTGGATTATAAGGTAGTTCTATTTTTAATTTTTTGGAGGAAACTCCAAATTATTTTCCATAGTGGCTGCACCAATTTGCAATCCCATCAACAGTGCGTGAGGCTTCCCTTTTCTCTGCTTCCTCACCAACACTTGTTTGTTGATTTATTGATGATAGCCACTCTGACAGTTGGCTCATTGTGATTTTAATTTGCATTTCCCTGATGATTAGTGATGTTGAGCAGCTTTTCATATGTCTATTGGCCATGCATATGTCCTCTTTGGAGAAATGTCTATTCAGGTCTTCTGCCTATTTTTTAATCGGGTTGTTTTTTTTTTCTTCTTCGTGTTAAGTTGTATGAGTTCTTTATGTATTTTGGATATTAACCCCTTATCAGACGTATCATTGGCGAATATCTTCTCCCATTCAGCAGGTTGTCTTTTTGTTTTGTTGAAAATTTCCTTCGCTGTGCAAAAACTCTTTAGTTTGATGTCTCATTTGTTTATTTTTTCTTTTGTTTCCCTTGCCCAAGGAGACATATCCAAAAACAACATTTCTTTTTTTTTTTTGGGGGGGAGGTTTTCTAAAATTTATTATACAGAACAGAGTAGGCACTCAATAAATATTTGTCAAATATGTGAAGTCTAGTTAGTTAAAGTAGACTTACTATTTTGTTTTTAGTTTTTCAAAGAAAAAGAGAAATTTTCAATAAAACATGTAATAGGCAATAGCTTTAGGATCCACACAGTGGACAAGTAAGCTATTTTTAAAGTATCTCAAGTTCTTCTCCTTCTCTTCTTCTTTTTAATCTTCCTTTCCCCCTTCCTATTTATTCTCTTGCCTTCTCTCTTTTTTTTTAAATTTATTGGGGTGACAATTGTTAGTAAAATTACATAGATTTCAGGTGTACAATTCTGTATTACATCATCTATAAATCCCATTGTGTGCTCACCACCCAGAGTCAATTCTCCTTCCATCACCGTATATTTGATCCCCCTTTACCCTCATCTCCCACCCCCCACCCCCCTTCCCCTCTGGTAACCACTAAACTATTGTCTGTGTCTATGAGTTTCTGTTTCTCATTTGTTTGTCCTGTTCTTTTGTTGTTTTTGGTTTATGTACCACATATCAGTGAAATCATGTGGTTCTCTGCTTTTTCTGTCTGACTTATTTTGCTTAGCATTATACTCTCAAGATCCATCCATGTTGTCACAAATGCTCCTATTTCATCTTTTCTTACTGCAGAATAGTATTCCATTGTGTATATATACCACAACTTCTTTATCCATTCATCTATCGAAGGACATTTTGGTTGTTTCATGTCTTGGCCACCGTAAACAAAGCTGCAATGAACATTGGAACACACGTGTCTTTATGGATAAATGAAAAACAATATTTCTAAGAGTGACGTCAAAGAGTTTACTGCTTACATTGTCTTATAAGAGTTTTATGCCTTCAGGTCTTATATTTAAGTCTTTACTCCATTTGACTTTATTCTTATATAGGGTATAAGAAAGTGATCCAGTTTCATTCTTTTGTATATGTCTGTCCAGTTTTCCCAACATCATTTATTGAAGAGACTTTCTTTACCCAGTTTTGTATTCTTGCCTCCTGCGTTATAGATTAAATAACCATATAGACATGGATCTCTGGGCTCTCTATTCTGTTCCATCAATCTTTGTGTCTGTTTTTATACCAGTATCATGCTGTTTTGATTACTGTAGCCTTGTATATAGTTTGATATCAGGTAGCGTGATACCTCCAACTTTGTTCTTTATTCTCAAGATTGCTTTCGCTATTTTGGGTCTTTAGTAGTTCTATATAAATTTTAAGATTTTTTGTTCTAGTTCTGTGAAAGATGCCGTTGGTATTTTGATAGGGATTACATTGAATCCGTAGATTGCTTTGGGTATTATGGATATTTTAACAATGTTAATTCTGCCTGTCCGTGAGCATGGTATATTCTTCCATAAATGTGTATCTTCTCCTATTTCTTTCTTCCATGTCTTATAAATTTTCCCAGTTAAATTTATTCCTAGATATGTTTTAATGCAGTTGTAAATGGGATTGTTTTCTTAATTTCTCTTTCTGATAGTTTGTTATTGGTGTATAAAAATACAACCAATTTCTGAATATTAGTTTTGTGTCCTTAGTTTCATCACTTTTTAATAGAGAAGTTCTTAAGTTGGGATCCCCATTGCATGCAGTGTTTTTGTATAGCTCATTTTGCAAGGGGAATAGCTACGTAAATGGGTATATGCATCCATTTCAAAGGACTGCTTTTAAATGCTGTGTTAAAGGGATGGCCACCGGATCCATAATGATGAAAAAGATGCTGACCCCCTTCCTTTTCAACAGAGGACACAGAGACCCTCTCTCTCCCTCCCCTACGAGCCCAGGAACTGAGTTCCAAGGCCCCCTGCCTTTCTCATCAGCAGGGAGCTTCAGATGACAGATGGCCATCCCCTGGTCCTGGGAACATCTTCTGAGAAAAAGGGTCTTTGGAGTCTGGTCTACAAGTGACCCTAACAGGGTGGACTTTGGCTCCCGGCTCCATTTGAGGAGTGGCTGCTCTGCTCTTTAAACAGGGAAGCTGGCTGGCCCTGGGCTGCATGGCGCTGAGAAGCGAGGCTGTGCTTCTGTGTCACAATTCTGACTCCTGTCAGTCTTGCTCTTTTCAACACAGAATTTGACTTCGGCAAACTAATATTATATTCAGAGTAGAGACATAAACACGAAGAGTTGTGCATTTCTATTTTTATTTCTATAGATTTCAGCCAAATTGGACATTAGTTACAATCCCATGTGTTCAGTGCACCCCATAGTGAGCTATCAAGGTAGAAGCAAAAATGTGCGTGTGTGGGCACGCACACACACACATGTATACACACATGGGCACGTGCATGACATTGTATCGTATTTGGGTTCAGAAAATAAACTTTAGGATTTCCTTTACTGAAAACCCTTAGAAGGAAGGAAACGGGGCTGGCTTTCTTAACGTCAGAATTACAAGTTGAGGTTTTATACTTTCTAAATATAAGTGAAGGTTTCTAAATGTCCCTTTAAGAAAAGCTGAACAAGCTCACTACTGAATCGCTGACAACGACTTAAAAAATTTCCAATGATCATTAGTTCTCACAACTACCCTTTGCTTTATGACTTAAGCAATGATTGGAACACTGTTTCAGAAACCTCAGGGTCCGGTCTTCATTGTGGGGGTTTGTAGGCCTTTCGTGGGGTTCTCTCCCTCTCCTTGGAGTCAGGACCCGAGAGCAGAAGTTTCCATCAGAGCAGACATGCATTTGTCATGAGTCTGCTCTTTGCTCACAACTTAGCAGGGACTTTGTTAAGTAGAAGGTAATTGCCATTCTTTTAGAGGAATTGCATAATTCTGGTCTTAATTATCATTGTTACTTTCATTACTATTATTTTTTAAGGGAGGAGGGGTTAATACACTTTCCTTTCTCGCCAGTAACTCATATGTAAGTTAGAATTGGGGTGTACCCGCTCTGTGGTCTTGGGACCGCTGGCTGGGCAGGTGGAGGACAGATGGCAGATTGCGGCACTGTCAGCGATGCAAAGTGACTTGTCCACGGTCACAAGTGCAGTCAGAACAGATTGGGTTGGGTTTGACTCTGGACCATCAAACAGGCCCCAATCGGATGCTCCTGAGATTTCAAGGCCCAGCTCCCTTCCTCCTGCAAATAAATATTTGTTGACCTTTTCCTCATAGAGGCCCCATGGAGAGCATGGGGTAAAAATACAGACCAGTCCCTGAATCAGGGAGCTGACAGTCCAGTGTGGGGAAGAGTTGGGCATTAGTCAAAATGCCACAGAAACAGATGCATAGGTGTGTCTGTCATTGCTGCTGTGCAGGTACAAGGTGCCCTGAGAGCAGAGATGGGGTGGGGGTCCTGACCTGTGGGGAAGGCCTTCCTGAGCAGGGGCCATTCTGTGGAGGGAGCATTTACTGAGCTAAGAGAAAGCTCAGTATCGCGTACCCCTGTCCCAGTATGGTTATTCTGCTCCTTAGTGTAACATTTTTTTAAGTGTAAGTTTTCTGGAGTCTGCCTGCTGCAAGAGAGTATATGCTGGGCTGCCGTCCCTGAGCGGAGCCCCAGGGCAGGAGGGGCTTGGGAGGAGCAGGTTCCCAGGATCACGACATTTGTGTCTGTTTTCCCAGGTGTGTCACCGCACTTGGGGCTGAAAGCAATGGATGACATTACCCAAAGAGTTTTCGATAACGGGAGCCTATTAATCTTGAAATAAATGTGGGAGAGGTGCTTTGTAAGAAGCACTCTGAGAATGCTGAGGCCACACCTTGGCTGAGCTATGAGGCAGCTCCCAGCGGGCATTTAGGCCCGGGCAGCTCTGAGCGTCATTTCTCACTCTCATGTCAGGATGGCAAAGCCCAGTGGAGCACAGTGGCTGCCTGGTGCCGCACTGTGCTGCTTATAATCCTGGCTGCTCAGCTGACTTGCCACCTCAGCAGTCACTTAGGTGTTTTTTGTCTCCCCCTCCTACCATTTTCTGAAACTGTGTGGGACCTGGTTCTTGTTCCCTTCACCCTTTGAAACATTTTGGATGTTTTTACTTGTGTTCACACTGACCTATTGCAGGGAAAACAAGATGGAGTATGATTATGGCACGGATTGATTGTAATCTGCTTCTCCCGGTTCTCCACTTCCTGGGTTCACTTCTTCCTCTGGTTTAACCATTGCTGCAACCTCCAGGTCATGGATATATCCTAGGTTTCCTTTGTTCCTTTCTTTCTTCCTTCCTTCCTTCCTTCCTTCCTTCCTTCCTTCCTTCCTTCCTTCCTTCCTTCCTTTCTTTCTTTTATTTAAAATTGAGATATAATTGACATATGACATTGTGTAAGTTTGAGGTATGTAATCTGTTGGTTTGGTACATTTATACAGAGGATGCCAAGAAAAAAAAATACACATTTTAAGAAAGGAAAAGTGTATTAAAACTGTAATACTCAATATGTACTGATAACAAAAGATGAACACAAGTCACATTTGACTTCTGCAATTACAAGAGGTGCTCAAAGTGGTTACCATCAGCGTTTAGACATTTCCGATTACTGAGAACTACTGCTTGAGCAACATTGTATACATGTTTTTGGCACCCCAGGTATATTGCAATATGATGGCTACAGTAGTGTTAGCTAACACCTTTGTCACATAATATCTCGATTTCTTGTCATGACAATACAAGAAAGAGAAAGAGAAAAGATAATTCATTCTCATGAGAGCTGGTGCAAATTTGTCAGGATTCCTGTGATAGGTTTTCGTTGGCGCTGCTATAATTTACTTTATGCACAAGAATCCATCAAATGTGTCACCTGAGACGAAGATATGGTTATATTTGAATGGATATTAGTCAATATCTCACTGGGAAAGGAAGAGGCTGTTCTCATCATCACATGAGAACAGGCTGCCCTTGCTCCTTTTTGCCTCTACCGTTTCCTTCTTCGTTTCTGACTCTTGAGGAAGGAGTTTTCCTCTTGGCCCTGCGAGCAATTCACCTGCCCTCTCTTTCTGTGGTATTTTGTTCACATTTTTTCTATATGTGTCATGTCTCTTTGCTGTCCTACCATATTTCCAGCCTGTTATGTATGGGTGTTTGGGGTGAGGGGTGTACAGTAAGGTGGACTTTGGAGTTGTAAATAAATAAATAATAAATAAATAAAACAGAGCCACTTCCAAATGGCGTCAGACCTGCCATTTCAGAGGAACTGCCTTGTATGTTTTATGTCTCAAATCTTTGAAACGTTAGGACAAAATAACCTTTAGACTGGGCCTAAGCAATTATTATGACTACTGGCCTCATGACTACTGAACTGAAAATTGAAAATGTTATTTAGAATTCACATCACTATGTGTGTCATCTGTACCCATAGATAGTCCTTTCTAATTGATATAATTGTTCCCCTTCCCTTTCTCATAAATACCTACCTTTTCTCCTAATCAGGACACTATTAGGCTTCTGCCTGGATCAGTGCATCCTGGGTAGCTACTCTTACTGATCTCAATAAATGCTTGTTGCCTCTCTTTTTGAAAGGCCTTTTATTTTTAGATTAGTGGAGTCAAAAAGACCAACTGTGTGACTTTGAGCACATTACTTACCCTCTCTGAGCCTTAACTCTAAAACAGAGACAACACCTGTTTCTTAGTTCAGTTGTTAGTATTCCAGAAGACAAACTGCTAGTTAGTGCTGTTCCTGGTATGATTCGGGACATGGTAATGACTGTCATTTATTAACTGTTATTTCTCCCTGGTGAGTGAATTACCTCTTCACCTTTGAGGTCCAGCTGCAGCCTCCGCTTTGCGAAGCTGTTGCCTGCACCCTCCCAAGCAGAATTGATAAGTCCTTCAGTTATGTTCCCCCAGAATCTTCTTTGTCCCCTCACAGAGCACAACTGGGCTTGTTCTGGTTAACTGTCAGCCTGTCCATCTTTCCTGCTGGAGTCTGTCCCTTGAGGGCAGGGATGTCTGTTGTGCATCCTAAGATCCCACTAATGCTTTTCAAGTGTCTGGAGAAGATTATCACGAGCTTCATTAAGTTTAGCCCCCCTCCCCCTCCTTTCTGCCTCCCGTCTCCACTCCCCCATTGCCTGGGGTGCTCACACCCCATAGCGAGGGCTTCCCTCAGCTGGGTCCCTTAGCCAGAGGTGAGCCACCACCCAAGGGAATTCCTATTTAACTGAGGGCTCCTGGATCAGGCCTCTCCCAGTCATGTGCAGAATTGTGGGCATTCCAACCAGAAAAGAATAAGCATGACAAGGAAGCTTGGAGAATAAATGACTGTTGAAGCCAAGTCAGGGTGGGCATGATAGTGAACTTGACCCCCAAACAGGGGCAGCTGTTGGGTGTGATCCTGTGGAGACAGCCCCTGGAAGGAGGTGTCCACTGGCTTGTTCTCGTTTAACCTGGCTGTGCCCAAGGGCAGAGAGCCTGCTGGTGGGGAAGGGCTGGCAGTGGGTGAGGACAGGAAGTGAGAGCCAAGGCGCTCTGGGTGACGTGTGATTAGACACTGTGTGGGGAGGGGCTGCTCTCTGACCCCTGTGTCCGTGTGTCCGAGCCCTGGACTTGCCTGGGTCTGTGGCTGAGTCAGGAGTACTGCCCTCCCCTGGCTGTTTGCTGACCTCCTCCTGCCTTCTCCCCTGTTTGGGTGTCTGAATCTGGGCCCGGACCCCAGCCCATCCCTCTCCCCAAGTACACCCACTCACCATAAGCCACACCAGGGAAGTGGCTTGGTGTGGAGTCAAGCTTAATACATGGTTGCTGATGGACCAGCCCAATCACCTGGACACGGGGTTGCCTCCTTGGAGTGGTGGGGATGTCGGGACCTTCTCCTGGGACACAGGGCTGTGCCACGTTCCCGCCACTCAGAATCGGCGATGGCTGCGTCACATCTCTTCTCCTAGAAATGAGCTTAGCTTTGCCTAAAAATAGGTGACGTGATTTTGAGGTGCTACGAAAACCCCCACCCCCAGATAGCCCCTCCCAGGTGCACAGAATGTCTTATTTGTTTGTTCACTCACTCACTCACTCACTCATTCACTTGTTCATTTGTTCATTCATTCATGCTTCCTTAGAGGCTGGTTGCATGACAGATCCTGGCTAAATGAAGGTGTACTGCTGTCTGTTTTTGAAGAGATGACACATCACGGGCAAATAAAGGATAGATGGTGGCTGGGGTCTAGGTTAAGCCAGTCTGCTGAGCGAGGGCCACCTCATCCTAATGGGGGCTCAGGGAAGGGTCCTGTGAGGAGGCGACATCTGAGCAGAGGCAGGGCTTCCCAGCAAACAGAGGGAACAGCTGGAACCCCAGCACATGGTGACCATGGTGTGAGGGACTCAGGAGCTCCAGACCCCTGCGTGAGGCTGGCGATGACAGATGGTGGGGGTAGGTGAATCAGGAGGGGCCACAGGGCCTGTCACACAGGCCCACCGCACTCACCGGAGTTGCGGCTTAGCTGGTCATGCCTCTGAATTCTGTATCATCTAGTCCGAGAGCTTCCAGTTACATAGACTTATCTCCCTACCCCTCCTGCTGCCTGACGGACACGCTTCTCCCCATGAAGGGAGCACCTTGGGCAGTGAGGGCCCAAGGAGTAGGAGGGTGAGAGCTCCCCGACCCGTTATACTCGTGCCTGGAGGTTCCTGCTTGCTCAGAGCTCTGGGTTTTCTGAGAGGAGCACGATCTCCACACTTTGCCGCCTATGGAGCTATGACAGATGGAATGGCACTTGGGCATGACCAGGAGCCTGCCTGTCCCCCCAGGCCACAGAGCAGAGTTCCTAGGGCATATGGCCCTTCCACTCAGGAAAGAGGAGCTCTTGTTCCCCTTTAGGGAGGCCACTCTGGCCCTCCTCCAGCCGTGCCCATCCTCAAAGGGCAAGGAGTCTCTGAGGCCAGGGGTACGTGAGCATCAGGAGCCTGCGCCCCTCTTCTGGGTACCTCTGGGTACTTCTGGGTACCTCTGCATTCTCTGGGTACCTGGCTAAACAGCCCTGAGTGGTTTCCAGGCCTGCACTGGCCTCTCCTCCGGACCTGAGGGACCGTGTCTGTTGTGGGCGCACCCAGAACCCTAAGGAGCCGGCAAAGGGTGGCTATTTGCTGGAGTGGAGGGTTGGGATGGAGCTGGGACATGTAAGCTGGGTCCACAGGCAGTGTATGGGTCAGAGCTGGGGGTAGGAAGAAAAGGGGTGGGGGTGGGGGTCTCACTTGTTTTGACTGTAAAATGATGACAGGGCCCTCCCACCTCATGAAGTTACTAGGGGTGATTCAATGTCTGCACTATGCCGTGTCCAGACCAGTGTCTGGCTTGTGATAAGCCCTCAGGAAGTTGGTTATGAGAAGAGGTACAAATGTTAAGTGAGCAAACAGTGGCTGGTGAGAGAACACAGGAGCTAGTTTGTTGCCTAAGAGCTTGGGACACCTGCATCTTTCTGCTGCCCACCCCCACTCTGTGCAGTCTGGGCTAGGGCAGGAAGAAGGGGTTTCTGCATTTCTGTGTAGTTAGATTTGGGGATCAGCATGGCCAAAATCCTTGGTGGGGCCTCTCTTTGCAGAGGCCTATGAAGTCAGCACATTATTTCATTACATCCTGATGACATTTTTATGACAAACTATGCAGGTGGGGGAAGGGAGGGTGTGGTTGTGAAAACGTGAGTGTAACAGAATCTGGGCACGTTGAAGCCTATTTGGAATGCACAAGGGGACTGGCATGTGCCCCAAATTCCTCCCTGTGCCCCCACCCTCTCCCCCAGGAGCCCCATGTATGTATTTTCCTTGCATTTGTTAATTCACTCAACTTTTTCGACAAGTATTTATTGAGAGTGTACTATGTGCTGGGGGTGAGGGGAACCGGATGGAGAATGAAACCAAATCCTCTCTCTCATGGAGTTTATATTCACCAAATATGAAAACAGAAGGAAGACCCCCTTATAATGAGTACAGAAAATTAAAACAGGGTGATGTGACTGAGCATGGATCGAAGCTACTTTAGAGGAGGTGGGAGAGACTCTTTGAAGAGATGACGTTGATGCTGAGCAATGAGTGTTGAGAAAGAGCCTCCATGTTAAGACAGGGTGAAGATAACCAGTGCAAAGGCCCAGAGGCAGGGAGGTCCTGGATGAAGGAACAGAATGGAGGTCAGTTTCCAGAAGCAGAGCAGGAGAGGAGGAGACAGAGCTTAAGTTTGAATTTTATTGTAAATGTATTGGGAAGCCACTGAGGGTTTTAAGTCGAGATGTGGAATGACCTAATTTAGGTGTTGTTGTTTTTTTAATTAAACTTTCTATTTTGAGATCATTGTAAATTTACACATAGTTGTAAGAAATAATACAGAGAGATCCCATGACCTTTTACCCTGTTCCTTTCAATGGTAACATTTTACAAAACTAGCGTACAATGTCACAACCAGGATTGACATTGATACAATCAAGACACAGAGCATTTCCTTCACCACTAGGACCCCTCATGCTGCCCTTTTGTAGCCCCACCTACTTTCTTCCTGCTCTTACCCCTCCTTAACCTCCATAAGCTCTAGCAACCACTAATCTGCTCTCCATTTCTATAATGTTGCCATTTCAAGAGTGGAACCAGATAGTATGTAACCTTTTGGGAATGGGTCTGTTCACTTATAATTTTCTGGAGGTTCATCTAGGCTCTTGGGTGTATAAATAGTTATTCCTTTAAATTGCTGAGTAGTATTCAATTGGATGGATGTACCACAGTTAGTTTAACCATTCATCTATTGAAAGACATTTGGATTGTTTCCAGTTTGGGGCTCTTGTGAATAAAGCTGCTATAAACATTTGTGTACATCCAGGGTTTTGTGTAAACATAAGTTTTCATTTCTCTGGGTAAATGCCCAGGGGTGCAATTGTTGGGTCATATGGTAGTTGCATGTTTAGTTTCTTAAGAAACTGCCAAACTGATTCCAGAGTGGCCGTATCGTTTTACATTCCCACCAGCAATGTCTAAGTGCTATATTCCGGTATCCCTGCCAGCCGTTGTATTTATTTGTATTTATATTGTATTTTATCTTAGCCATTTTATGTAGTCTATTTTATTGTGGTTTTAATTTGCGTTTCCCTAATAGATAATAATGTTGAACATCTTTTCATGTGTTTATTTGCCTGCTGTATATCTTCTTCGATGACATGTCTCTTGCCCATTAAATGGGCCATCTTTTGAGCATTTAATTGGATTATTTGTTTTTTTTACTGTTGAGCTTTGAAATTTCTTTATCTATTCTAGATACTAGCTCATTGTGAGTTATGTGGTTTGCAAATATTTTCTCCCACTCTGTGGCTTGTCTTTTCATCCTCTTCACAACCTCTTTTGCACAGCAAAAGTTTTTAATTTTAATGAAGTCCAATTTACCAGTTTTTCCTTTTCTGGATTGTGCTTTTTGTGTCAAGTCTAAGAACTCTTTGCCTAGCCTTAGATCCTGAAGATTTTCTCCTATGTTTTTTTCTAAAAGTTTTATAGTTTTTATGCTTGACATTTACGGCCACGGTCCATTTTGAGTTAACTTTTGCATAAGGTGTGATGTTTAGGGTGAAATTTGTTTTTTGTTTTTTGTTTTTGTCTATAGATGTCCCAGTTGCTCCAGCACCATTTGTTGAAAAGGTCATCCTTCCTCCATTGAATTACCTACGCATATTTGTCAAAAATCATTTGGGCGTATTTGGTCAGTCTATTTCTACATTCTCTTTTCTGTTCCCTTGATATGTAGGTCTCCAGTTCTTCCAGTACCATGCAGTCTTGATTGCTGTAGATATATAGTAAGTGTCATAATTGGGTAGACTGATTTTTCCCACTTCATTCTTCTTTTCCAAAATTGTTTTAGCTACTATCGTTCCTTTGTCTTTTCATATAAACTTTAGAATAATCTTGTCTATATCTACCAAAATCTTGATGAGATTTTTACAAGAATTGCATGAAACCTGTATTTCCACTTGAGGAGAATTGATATCTTTATTATATTGAGTCTTCCAAATCAGGAATGTGGTATGTCTTTCCACTTATTTAAATCTTTTTTGATTTCTTTCATTTTTTTCATTGATTTCTTATAGTTTACAGCATACAAGTCCTGTTCACTTTTAAAAATAATTGTAAATAGTTGTTGTTGTTTTTTGGTAAAATTGTATTTTTAATTTTGATGTCCATATGTTCATTGCTAGTGTACAGAAATACAATTTTTTTTTGTATATTTATCTTGTATCCTCTGACCTTGCTAAACTCTTATATTAGTTCTGGGATTTATTTTTTTGGTAGATTCCTTGAGACTTTTTATGAACACAATCATGTCATCTGTAAATAGAGATAGTCTTGTTTCTTTCTTTCTGAGCCATATGTCTGTTATTTGCTTTTCTTGCCTTTCACTGGCTAGAATTTCCAGCACTCATTGTGTAAGAGTGGAGAGAAGGCTTTGCTCCCAATTGTAGGGGGAAAATGTTTCACCATTAAGTATAATGTTAACGGTTAGACTTTTGTAGATGTTCTTTATCAAGTTGAGGAAGTTCCCTCTATTACTATTTTTCTGAGAGTTTTTATCGTGGGTACTGAATTTTGTTAAATTTTTTCTTTTGCATTGATTAACATGGTCATATGATTTTTTTTTAGTCTGTTAATAAGGGGATTACATTAACTGATTTTGGAATAGTGAACCAGCATTGCATCCCTGGCATAAAGTCCATTTGGTTATAGAGTATAATCTTTTTCTATATTCCTGAATTCTATTTGTTAATATTTTATTAAGAGTTTTTGTGTCTATATTCATGATGGATATTGGTCTGCAGTTTTCTTGTTTTGTACTGCCTTTGTCTGATTTTGGTATCACGGTGTCATAAAATGGGTAAAGTAGTGCTCCCTCTTCTATTTTGTGGAAGAGATTGTGTAGAATTGGTATTAATTCTCCTTAAAGAATTAATTTGGTAGAATTCTCCAGTGAAACCATCTGGACCTAGAGATTTCTTTTTGGAGAGTTTTTCAGCTACAAATTCAATTTCCTTAATAGTTACAGGGCTATTCAAATGATCTATTTTATATGGAGTGAGTTGTGGTAATTTGTGTCTTTTGATGAGTTGGTCCTTTCCCTCTAAGTTGTTACATTTATATGTATAAAGTCATTCTCTATTTCATTCCTGATGGTGCTAATTTGTGTTTTCTCTTCTTTTTCCTTTGTCAATCTTGCTAAAAGTTTCATTGCTTCTTTTCTATTGTTTTTCTGTTTTCAATTTCATTGATTTCTGCTGTTATATATACTGTATCCTTCCTTCTGCTTGTTTTGGGTCTCTTTTTCTCTCCTTTTTGGAGGTTCCTGAGATGAGCTGATTTAGGTTTTGAAAAGATCACTGCTTGCTTTGGGGAAAATACCCACAAGCGAGAGCATGATGGCTCACACTAGGACAATAGCTGGAAAAGTGGAGAGAAGTGTGTGGCATCATGAGGTGTCCTGGAAGCTGAGATGACAGGAGTGTCTGATCACTTAAGGGCAGAGAGAAATCAGCCATAACCCTAAATTTTTGGTTTGAGTGTCTGGCTGGCAGGGCATGCCATGTTACTGAGTTGGGGACATTGGCAGGAGGTCATCTCTAGGAAACCAACAGCTCGGTTTTGGCCAAGTGAAGCTTGAGATGCCTCCAGGGCATCCATGGGGGGAGGGGTACCCGTAGGAGGTTGGCTGAAAAAGCCTGGAGTACCAAGAAGACTCTGGGGGCTATGGCCCTACTCTAGTTCATGGATTCTGAGAGGCCATTGGTAGGAAGAAGTGCCTTATCTTATGATCACTGAGAATGCTGTTAATTAAACTATACCACACTGTCAACTGTAATTGAATCCCAATGTCAGAGAGGTTAAAATGTAACTGTACGTGCAGGTTAGAATTGAGGAAATGTGGTATGATTGAGAATCATGAGCATGTAGGTGGTATTTGAAACTGTGGGACTGGAGGTAAACATGGGGTTCAATAGGTGGAGAATGGGTGCTGATCCTGGAACAGTCCTGGTACCCGAATCTTAGAGGTGGGGCTGAGGAGGGGGGACCAGCTAAGGAGGGGAAGAGCATCAGGAGAACCTGGCGTCTGGGGAGGCGAGTTTTGGGAGAGGGAGGGAGAGCATGAGTCTCCCAGTGCTTCTGGGTGGCTGGCAGCAGGAGGGACAGCGACTGACTATTGGATTTGTAAAGGGGGATCACTGGGGGAGCCTGGCAAGTACAGTTTGGGGGAACGGAGGAGATGGAGGCCTAGATGGCATGGGTGGAGGAGAAAAGTGAGGGGTGAGGAAATGGAGACTGGAAAACTCAGGAAGTTTTGCTGTGAAGGAAGCGTGAAATGAAATGGGGCTTGGAAGCTGAGGGCAGCCTCTGGTCAATGGAGGTTTTCGTTTGGTTATTTTTTAAGATAGGCGGTGCAGGAGCATGTTTTTAAACTGCCAGGAACGATCTGAAAGAGAAGGGAGAAGAGATGGCACATCTGGGCAGAGGCTGGCTGTGGGAGTCAAGTGTGGAGGAGCCCAGAGTGGGGGGACTGGGAGCGGGAAGGTCAGGGAGCCTTGTCAGAGCAGCAGTAGGAGGGAAGGCCCAGGTCGGGAGCACCCACGACCCATGTGTGTCCACCCACGTGGCTCTGAGATGGTCTGATTTGGGGGCTGATTCTGTCCACAACCCATGAGCGCCCGAGAGGCAGGATGGCGACGTCCTCACCCCGCCCCTCCCCAGGCTCACTGCAGGGGCTGGCACATCAAGTTGCTCAACAATGTTCATTAAATGCATCCATCTGCTTGTTAAATGACAAAACAAAACCAAGAAAATTGTAATGCAGCTGTGCGCCGTGTGGATTTTCCCATTCTGTGATTTTTTACATTGGATTTTTGTACTGTTTGTGAGCGTGTGCGTGTGCGTGTGTGTGTGTTAGAGGGATGACGATGGCACCCAAAACTAATGTTTAAGGACAAACATGAGGCCCAGAGGACCGTGCCAGATGCCCAGTCGATTTGCAGCTGGTGCAGAGAGAGGGTGAGGGGCCCTGTTAGGCTTGGTCTGGCCTCTGGGAACTCCGGCCTTGACTCAGGTTTCTCAGATCATGTGTTTGGTCTGTTCAGTTTGTTCAGCCCTTATTGAGCACCCCAGTGCTTAGCACTAGTGTGCAAAAAGAACATGTGCTGGGGGGACATGTCAATCAAAGATTTACAGCAACGGGAAGTGTGTCCCTGCTAGGAGACCTGGTGCTGATTTCCCTGGGGGAGCCACATTAGAGCAGAGACCAGGGTGATAAAGGGATTTCATGAGGGAAAGGAGGGTGGGTCAGGGACAGGAAACAGCCTGTAGGGCTAGGCAGTGGGCCCTAGAGGGAGCCCAGGCTTGGCGTGGGTGCCCTGGGCCAGTCCCCTCCCCACTGGCTTCTCCAGCCAGCTCCTTAGTGAGGGGCCTGGACCTGGAGACTTCCTTGTGAGGGGCCATCTTGGGATTAAAGGAAGGCAGCAAGGACAAGCCACGCTTCCCCTTTCTGTGCTTTAGTTTTCCGTTCTGGGAAATGGGGATAAACCCCCTGCCTGCTCTGAAGTGGCGATCAAACAGCTGCTGTGCCTTGTTCACTGTAGTGGGAGGTCAGGAGTTATTGACATGCCCTCCTTGCCCTCCTGAGGCCCGGTTCTGCTGTAAGAAGGGGTGGGCCAGGCTGCAGGGCCTGACAGACTTGGAAGGACCAGCTCCAGGGCTTGCTGGGTTAAGTTTCCCTTGCCCACTTCCCCTGCCCTCTGCTGTCTTCTGCCCACTCAGAACTCTTTGATGGCATTAGAGCCAACCTTTTCCAGATGTGCTGAGCAGAGGGGTCTGCCCTAACTCTCCAGGACTTCATCTGCTTCCCTCATTCCCCTCCACCAGACGGTCCCCTGCCAGCTGACCTTCCCCCTCTGGTTGATTTGCCTGCTGCCTGAAAGGCCATATGAAGTCTTGGATTTAGTAATTTCTCAAAACATGGCCTTCTTTCCTGCCCCTCCTCCTTAGTTGGCCCATGTGGATCCAGAAGATTCCAAGGCTGCCTGCCCCAGCAGTGGGAACTTGTCTGGGCTGAGGCCACCTCCTTCGACCTGGCCACCCAGTGGACTTGTGGCCCTGGGCCTGAGTGGAGGGGGGTGGGCGGGGGGAGGCCTTGGCAGAAGACACTATCCCCTGGGCTGTTGTATTTTCTACCTGGCATTTAGGGAAGACTACCTTGGATTCTGGGGAGGCCAGAGGCTGGAGACCCCCGCCTCCTGCCTCAGCACTGCAGTGGGGCAGGCCCTTCCCCTCCCACTGGCCCACCGCTATTAATCAACAGATTAATAATCTCCTGACTCCCTCTCTGGAACCCCCACGCCCGTTTCCTGTTGAGTCTCCCGTCTGTCTGGGTACCTCCCAGTCTGGTCCTCCTAGCGGTGGTCCCTGGTGAGGAAGTGGGGCAGAGGCCTACGCCTTGAAAGGCCCAGGGAGGGAGGGGGCGCCTGCCCCCCCAGGCAAAGTCTCTGGGCTGGCAGAGTTGTTCCCTGTCCTGGAACCCACCGAATCACCTCATGATGCTTTGGGGACATTACCTTTGGAGGCCAGAGAGCCATGGCCTCCGCTTACAGACCTCCAGGGATGGGCACCTCACACCTCGTGGGATCCCCTTCTTCAAATGCCCTCTCATGTGACTCTGTGAAACCTGGGCCACCTTTGGGGACACACAGGACACATCTGCACACTTTCTAGGACAGTTATTGAGCAGCCGTAGGACCTCAGCTGGGCCCCTTGGAGGACCTCATGACCTCGTGGAGGGTCCCAGGAGCCTGCAGAGGGCAACACTGTCCTCCAACTGATCAGGGTTGAGGGGTCAGCTTCTGTGGGTTGTTGAGCAGATGAGAACATGCTGGCCCCATGAAGAGGCCTGTTTCCGGCAAACCTCTGCCACTTTATAACTTGGAGTCTGAGCCTCACTCCCCTGCTGCACAGTGCGGCCATTCACCCTGCCCCGCCCTTGTCTGACCAGCAGCCGCCAGACTCACTTCCCTGATTCCCTTCTCTCCCTTCCCATCTGGCAGCTGCAGGTGGGGTCTTTCTTCAAAGCTGGTCTCATCAAGACACTTCTATGTGCCACAGTCCCTGGGTGGCTTCACGATGGCCGGGAGGGGTGTCACCACAGTAGGTCCACAAGGCTGTCTGTTGAGGGGTGGAAAAACCACATCAAATCTTATGTTTATTATTTAATCTACAAAATAAGAGCAAAATTAAGCTCACTGATTTTTCATATATGCAGAGATAGTAAATAATACATGTGCGAGTATATATACATGTATAACTTAATATGCATGTATTGTGAACTTCAAAGTAGTTTACTGATCCAGAGCATGTTCTGGAAAGCCTGGAGAGTACTGGCCAGTGCAGTGTCCACAGCCCCAGTCCACACTCTGCTTGCATTCGAGGCTTTCACGGCCTAGCTCTCGTCTGTGGCCTGGCTGCCTATCAAAGCACTCTGCTCCCCAAATGCACCAAATTTCATCCCAAATGACCTTCTGGCTCTTCTGGTGCTGGCTGCATTCTCACCCCGAGCTCCTTCCAAGGTGGGAGGCTTTTTCTGGCTCCTCCTGGTAGAAGTGGCCAAGCCCTGCCCCCACGCCTGTCACCATCCGTTTCCATGGGTGTCCCCCAGCCAGACACCCTGAGCTCCTCCAGGGAGCTACTATGTCTTGGTCAGCAGTGCACTTCCCAGCGTGGGACTCCGTCTGGCACGCACTACTCATTGATTGTTTCACTCATTCCACCCATCTTTATTGAGTGCATATGTTGTGCCCCACCCTGAGCTAGGCCTGGGGTGCAGCCAGCAGCTTAGTGGAGGAGACAGATGTCAGGCAAATGATTGCCTGATGGGTGTATAATTATAAGGGTGATAAGTGCTTGGAAGAGAAATCACAGTACTATGACAGTGTAAATCGAGGGGACCCAGCCGACAGTGGGGTGGGTGGAACTGAGAGTAGGCTGGTCAAGGAGGGCCTCTCAGAGGAGGTGGGCCTTCTGGAGAGCCCCGGGGAGCCCTGGGAGTTAGTGGGAGTCTCGGGCAGAGGGAACAGCAGATGACAAGCCCTGAGATGGGAAGGAGCTCTGCTAAAAGCTCTGTCTGGGGGAAGGACAAGTGGGGAGGCAGCCAAGGCGGGTAGTGGCCGGATCTTAGATGTCCATGTGGTGTACTAAGGATTTGGGTTTTGTCCTAAGATTGAAGAGAAGCTAGGCGGGGCATGAAGGAAATTTGTGCTTTGAAAACAGCACTGGCGCTTCTGTGTGCAGTCTGAAATACTGAAGGTGGGTGTGAAAGCTGGGGGGCCACTTATGGGCCGTTGCTGCTGTCTGGGAAGGAGGCTCTGAAGGCTGGACAGAGATGAAAGGAAGCCTGTAGACCCTGGGATTACTGCTGTTTGTCTTCTTGTGGGGGTGGTCGGGGTGCTGTTCTGACCTGAAAGGGATCGTTCCCTGGGGTGAGGGGTGGAAGTGGGGCAGGAGGCTTCTCTGCCCCTTGGAAACAGCCTTACCTCTTATCTCACATAGGCCCTCAGGACTCTGTGTGTGTACACTTTTGTTTGTTTCTTCTTGACAAATAAAAATTGTGTATATTTAAGGTATACAACATGCTGTTTTGATACAGTGTATACACACTATGAAATGATTACCACAATAAGCGAATTAGCATATCCATCACCTCCATCGTTACCATTTTTTTCTGTGTGGTGAGAACACTTGGGATCTACTCTCTTAGCAGATTTCAAGTATATGATACATTGTTATTAACTACAGTGGCCACGCTGTGCATTAGTTTTCCAGAACTTACTCATTTTATAGCTGAAAAGTAGTACCATTCGGTCAATACACCCTGCATTCCCCCACCTCCTAGCCTCTGGTAACCACCTTTCTACTCTTTGTTACTCTGAGCTTTATCTTTCTTTTTTTAGTTCCATGTATGAGATCAGGAGACATTTGTGTTTCTGTGTTTGGCTCATTTCACTTAGTATACTGTCCACTAGTTTTATCCATGTTGTCTCAAATGACAAGATTTCCTTCTTTTTATGGCTGAATAATATTCCATCGTGTATATGTGTATATAGATCACATTTTCTTTCTTTATGAAATTTTAAAATTAAATGTATTGGGATCACATTTTCTTTACCCTTTCCTCTGTTATTGGACACTTACGTTATCTTGACCATTATGAATAATATTGCAAGGACCATGGGATGCAGATACTGATTTGGTTTCCTTTGAATATATACCCAGAAGAGGGATTGCTGTATCATACAACAATTCTATTTTTCATTTTTTAAGGAACCTTCTGTACTATTTTCCATAGTAGCTGCACCAGTTTACATTTCCACCAACAGTAATCTTCTTTACTCAGTCCACTAATGCAAATGCTAATCTCTTCTGGAAACATCCTCACAGACACACCCAGCAATAATGTTTTACCAGATTTCTGGGTATCCCTTAGCCCAGTCAAGTTGACACATAAAACTAACCATAATAATAGCTAACATTTATTAGCCTTTGTATCTCCTTCCTGGAATTTGTGTTAAACATTTCATGTAAATCTGTATTAGTCCACTTGGGCTGCTGTAACAAAACGTGATAGACAAGGTAGCTGAAGCAATAGACATTTATTTTTCATAGTTCTTGAGTCTGGGACTTCCAAGATCAAGGTGCTGGCAGATTTGGTTCCTGGTGAAGTCCCTCTTTCTGGCATACGGACAGCTGCTTTCTGTGTCCTTACGTGGAGGAAACAGAGAGAGAACTCTGATCTCTCTTCTTTTTGTTATAAGGACATCAATCCCACCACAGGGTCCCCACCCTTATGACCTCATCTAAACCCAATACCTCCCAAAGGCCCCACCTCTAAATACCAACATTTTGAGGGTTAGGGTTTCAACATATGAATTGGTGGGGTGACAGACATAAACATGCAGTCTATAATAGCATCATCTGTTTTTTATTTAACATTTACATTTTATTCCTTTTTTATTCCATGTATCAATTTTTTTTATTTTTTATTTATTGGGGTGACAATTGTTAGTAAAATTATATAGATTTCAGGTGTACAATTCTGTATTACATCATCTATAAATCCCATTGTGTGTTCACCACCCAGAGTCAGTTCTCCTTCCATCACCGTATATTTGATCCCCCTTACCCTCATCTCCCACCCCCCACCCCCCTTACCCTCTGGTAACCACTAAACTATTGTCTGTGTCTATGAGTTTTTGTTTCTCATTTATTTGTCTTGTTCTTTTGTTGTTTTTGGTTTATATACCACATATCAGTGAAATCATATGGTTCTCTGCATTTTATTCCTTTTTGAGTGATTTAAAAGGCATAAAATTCAAACTCCAAAAAGAAGAAACAAGTATACAGTGAAAACTAAGGACCCCACCCACACTGGAGGTGATCCCTGTTATCAGTTTCTTATGTTTTTTTCAAGAGATAAAGAATTCCAACTATGTCCCCAGTGAATATATACGTAAAAATTCAAAATGAAATAACAGAAAATAGAATTCAATGAGGCATAAAAAGGTTAATCTATCATGACCAAGGGGACTTATCCCAGGAATGCTAGGTTGGTTTAACATTTGAATGTTAATTAATACAATTCATCAAAATAACAGAATAAAGGAGAAAAACTATATGATCATCTCAATAGATGTAGAGAAATCATTTCATAAAATTCAGTGCCCGTTCATGATTAACAAAAAAAATCTCGCAGCAAACAAGGTATAGAAGGGACTGTCCTCAATCTAATAAATAGTGTCTACAATAAAACCTACAACTAACTTCATACTTAATTGATGAGATATTGTACACATTCCCCCTTAGTATGGGAACAAGAAAAGGACCACCATTATCACTGCTATTCAACATTATACTATAGGCAATAACACAAGGAGAAGAAATAAAAGGCATACAGCTCAGAAACAAAGATATAAAGAACTCTTTATCCACAGATGACATTATTGTGTACATAGAAAAATCAAAGGAATAGGCAGATATAGGACTTGAACTAATAAATGAACTTATCAAGGTCACTGAATACAAGTGTTCCCCACTCCTCTCAATTCATATGTTGAAATCTTAACCCCCAAGGTGATTAGGTCATGAGGGGGTTAGTGTTCTTATAAAAGAGGCGCCAGAGAGCTCCCTCGCCCCTTCCCACATGTGAGGACACAGCAGGAAGATGGTTGCCTACGAACCAGGAAGTGGGTCCTCACTAAATACAGAATCTGCCAGTGCCTTGATCTTGGGCTTCCCAGCTTCCAGAACTATGAAAAATTAATTTCTGTTACCGTTTCCCCGACAATAAGACCTAATCGGACACTCAGCTCTAATGAGTCTTTTGGAGCCAAAATTAATATAAGACACGGTATTATATTATGTTATACTATATTATATTATATTATATTATATTATATTATATTATATTATATTATATTATATTATATTATATTATATTATATTATATTATATTATATTATATTATATTATTATGTCATATAGGACCCAGCCTTATATTATAGTAAAATAAGACTGGGTCTTATATTAATTTTTGCTCCAAAAGATGCATTAGAGCTGATGGTCCTGCTAGGTTCTATTTTCGGGAAAACACGGTATCTATGAGCCACCCAGTCTATGGTATTCTGTTGTAGCAGCCTGGACGGACAAAGACACAGGTTAATACACAAATAAATGAATAACTATTTACTAGCAGAAGCAAGTGGAAAGTGAAATGTAAAAAACCTTCAGGTACAGGAAAAAATATAAAACTAAACCATTAATACTGTTATGGGGTGAATGTTTGTATCCCCCAAATTCATATGTTGAAGCCCTAACCCCCAATGTGACTGTATTTGA
The DNA here is from genome assembly GCF_036562045.2 of Rhinolophus sinicus. NCBI lineage: Eukaryota > Metazoa > Chordata > Mammalia > Chiroptera > Rhinolophidae > Rhinolophus > Rhinolophus sinicus. Next base: position 100,641,562 of record NC_133753.1, read on the forward strand.
AGATGGGGTCCCTAAGGAAATAATTAAGTTTAAATGAAGTTACAAAGGTGGGGGGCCCCGATCCAACAGGATTAGTGTCTTTATAAGAAGAGACACCAGAGTGCATATTCTCTCTCTCTCTCTGTCTCCCTACACACACACACACACACACACACACACACACACACACACACGGCCATATGAGGACACAGTGAGAAAGGGTCTGTCTGCTAGTCAGGAAGAGAGTCCTCACCAGAAACTGAATTGGCTGGAATCTTGATCTTGAACTTCCCAGCCTTCAGAACTGTGAGAAAATAAATTTCTGTTGTTTAAGCCATCCAGTTTATGATATTTTGTAATGGCAGTCTGAGCAGATGAAGACAAATATTTAGGAGTAAATTTAACAAAAGACATGCACCCAGCTGAGAAAGATGAAAGATCTAAGTAAATGGAAAGTTCTGCCATATTCATGGATAGGAAGACTCAATATTATTATTGACATTTTCTCGCCAAAATTAGACTTTCTGTAAAATATTCATATCTTTCGATCTATTTGATATTTTTCTATGAAACTTTCAGTGTTTTAGTTTAAAAAGAGGTGCAAAATATGTGTTATTCTCGTCTCCCGCGCTTTGGTATAAAAAGCGATATGATGAGTTTACTCGTTTCCCACAAAAAATGTGTTATTAAGATGTCAGTTCTCTAGAAATTGATCTATAGATTTTATGTCATCTTTATCAAAATCATAGTGGTTTTTTTTTTATTTTTTGCAGAAATTGATAAGTCAATTTAAAAATCTGTGGGAATGTAAAGGACCGGGAAACCTAAGACAATCTTGAAGGAGAATAAAGTTGGAAGATTTACATTACCACCAGATTTTAAAACTTACCATAAAATTACGTTTATTAAGACAGTGTGGTTTTGGTGCAAGGATAGAAAAATAGATCAATGGCACAGAACAGAGTCCAGAAACAGATCCACATTTAAACAATCATTTGGTTGTCAACAAGGCGCTAAAATACTTCAGTGGGGGAAAAGAAGGTCTTTTTTCTTGATGTTCTTGACGCTGGAGCAAGTGGATAGCCAAATGAAAAACAATGAACCTTGACTCCTACCCAATAAATAATAAAATTTAAAACATTTGTAAATTGAACTTCATCAAAATTAAAAACTGATTATCATAAATACACCTTTAAGAAAATGAAAAGGCAAGCCACAGATTGGGAGGAAACATTTGCAATACATATATGTGACAAAGGCCTCCTATAAAGATATATATTGGGGCGGACGGGTAGCTCAGTTGGTTAGAGCGCGAGCTCTGGGCAACGGGGCTGCTGGTGCGATTCCCACATGGGCCAGTGAGCTGCGCCCTCCACAACTAGAATGAAGTCTATAAGCTGCCATTCAGCAACCAGGTGCTCAGATGTCTCAGTTGGTTGGAGTACCGGCTCTCAACCACAAGGTTGCCGGTTCGACTCCCGCAAGAGATGGTGGGCTCTGTTTTGCCCCCCTTCCCACCAGCAACTAAGATTGAACATGGCACCTTGAGCTGAGCTGCCGCTGAGCTACTGGATGGCTCAGTTGGTTGGAACACATCCTCTCAACCACAAGGTTGCCGGTTCGATTCCCGCAAGGGATGGTGGGCTGCACCACCTACAACTAACAACGGCAACTGGACGTGGAGCTGAACTGCGCCCTCCACAACTAAGACTGGAAGGACAACAACTTGTCTTGATGGAAGTACACACTGTTCCTCAATAAAGTCCTGTTCCCCTTCCCCAATAAAATCTTTACAAAAAAAAGTAAAATCCCATAAAATATATGACGTATGATTATACCAATTAAAATCCAAATCCCATAGTAAAAAAAAAAAAGAATATATATGTCTTACAAATCAATAAGGAAAAGACACAAAACCCAATGTGAAAGTGGGCAAAAGTCTTGAACAGCCACTTCACAAAAAAGATATTCAAATGACAAACACAAAAAGAGGTTACTTTATTTAGTCAACAGGAATTGCAAATTAAAATCATAACGAGACTACTGCATACACGCTGGAATGACTGACAGTATCAAACCTTGGAAAGGTTATAGAACAACTGGAACTCATACACTGCTGCTAGGTGTGTGAATGGGTTCGTCCAAACAGGTCATGGAAACCTGTTTGTAGCATCTACTCAAGTTAACATGTATCCATCGTGTGTCCCATCAATTCTATACTGAGGTACACATACTCTAGAGAGATGGAAACATCTGTTTACAAAGACTTATATGAGCACCCTCATAGCATCTTTTTTCCATCATAGCCCAAGACTGGAAACAACCCAAATGTCCATCAACAGGAGAATGGTATATTTATATGATGGAATATTATGTAGCAATAAAAAGGAACAAAACAGTTCTATACTTACCATGGATGAACCTCACAGACCTAATGCATGAGTGAAAGAAGGCAAACACAAATGATTGCATGCTGTAAGAGTCCATTTGTATGAAATTTTAGAACAGGCAAAACTAATCTCTGGTGAGAGAAGTCAGAAAAGTGGTTATGTGTAGGGGCTGGGTAATCAGTATGGAGGGGGCACAAGGAGACTTGAGGGATGGGAGTGTTGGTGTCCCCATAGGTATAAGTTCATTGAGCTAAACATCAGATTTACCTATTTTACTGTATGTAAATTATATTTTAATCACAGAAGAAAACAATTTCATCATAATGTGAGGAGTGAACTCAGTGCTATTCCCTTCATAGAACTTGTCACCGTATGTGGTCACATTCATGTGTGACATATGACTCGTAGTGCCACAAGCTCTGACGGAGTGTGCCTGCCTTCTTCATTCTTGTATCCCAAGCGCCTGGCACACAGCAGGCTCTTGGTATGTATCTGCTGAGTGCACGGAGGAGTGTCGGGTTAAAACCAAGCTCTGTATCATGTGTCGTGGGAGGGCTGGGAAGGGAGCCTGTGAACTCTGGCCAGGGGGCGGGGGTGCTTCACAGAGGAGGAGGGGACATTTGAATCCCACCCTCAAAGCTCTTGGGGATTTTTCTCAGGCAGAGTGAAGGAGAAGGGCAGGTAGGCGCACATGCCCAGGGACAGGAAGAACAGCTTGTGTGCTGGAAGTAGAATAGCCTTGGCTGGTGTGGCAAGGTAGGTAAGGTCTTATTTACTGGCCTTGAAAGTTTGGAAGGTTTTGAGAGAGGACAGTCATAAAAACTGGGTCTGCATTTTGGAAAGACCACTGGGTTTGCGGACTGGACCCTAGCGGAAGGGCTGAGTTCTTCATGGACGCAGGAGGTTAACCTCTTCAGCTTCTTGCCCAGACTGGGGGACAAGGCACCAACACTGAGCCTGCCATTGGCCTTCAGGTGAGACGAGGGGGCAGACACGGTGAGCCCTAGCCCTCTGGGCTGATGAAGCAGTGCCACCTACTGGTGTGCCCTGCTCTAGGACTTCGCAGGCCATCTGGTTCCTTCTGGTCCCAGACTGGGACAGGCCGGCCCGTGGCCTTAGAATGAGGGGCAGAAAAACTTTCTCTGGAGGACGAGCTCTCCCTCTGGTTCAGGGGCTCAAGGTTGGTACCTTGTGCAGCTGTAGGGAGGAAAAGTGTTCCCCCGTACTGAATGGACACAAACGAATATTACTAGGCTCTGCCAGTTCTGCCTGCATTTGGACCTCGTTTCCACCACCTTCTAGCAGTATGATCTTCAGAAAGTTACTTAACCTCTTTGTGCCTCAGTTTTCTCATCTATAAATTAGGAATAGGAATAGTGTCCCCCTGTTACAATTGTTATGAGTCAACAAATATAAAACACTCAGAACAGTGCCTGGTACGTGGTGAACATTCAATCAAAACTCTTATGTCCACCCGTATTACTATTATCTTTAATCACCATCATCATTCAAGGCACGGACCGGAGAATGCCTGGCGCATTTGGAGAACTCACGGGCTGGAGGCCGAGGGGTGGCCTGTGGCACAGGGGGCTGTGTGAGCTGGAGAAGGGCCTGCACAGGTGGCTCAGACTCTCCTAATCACCGCGGGGATATTGAAGGGTGCAGCCCGAGACGCACGAGCTCAGATCTACGTTTTGTAAACCTAGCACCTGTGTATCTCTTTCTGCTTCCAGTGCCTTGCACACATGCCCTTCCAGCGAGCCTCAGGCTCCACATCCTGGTCTCCACCATGCAGACCAGGCAACAGGCTCAGGGAGGTTAAGAAATGTGTGCAAATCCAGTGGTGAACTAAGGACAGAGCCCAAAGCCCAGGGCTTGAGCCCTGCCGCCTAGGGCTCCATCTACCCCATGGTGCTGAGGTTATGGGGGGACCCGTTCACGGCATCACATTCGCTTGGCAGGACATGAGCAGCAAGCTACTTGACCCTTTTGTGCCCTGCATGTCAGCCCTGCGTGTATTCTGAAGCTTTTCAGGTTCTCTCAGCTGGAGCAACAATCTTAATCCAGGAATGAATTTTAGAATCGATATCTTTTTTTTTGGTTTTTGTTTTTGTTGTTTTTTTCCAGTTTTATTGAGAAATAATTGGTGTGTGTCACTGTATAAGTTTAAGATGTACAGCATGATGGTTTGATTTATATACATCGTGAAATGATGACCACAATAAAAATGGAATTTTTAAACTAAATTAAAGCTTCTCCCTTCTCCCAGGTGGGCCCGTTTCAGGCCAGGAGACCGGCATCAGAAAGGAGGTGTGAGGGTTGAGCCTGTGAATGAGAACATGTGAGTGTTGAGTGTGTGAGTATGTGTGTGAAAGCACGTGAGTATGTGTATGCATGTGACTGGATGTGTGAGTGTGTGAATGAATCTGTGTTATGAGTGTGAAAGTGTGTGTTGTTTGTTATGCAGTTCAGTGTGTTTGTACTCCTTGGACGCAGGCTCACCAACCCACCTACATCCCACCAGGCCACCTGCTGTGAGGAGTGGTGATTACAACGCTCTGCCACACCCAACCCCCAGGGCCTACACCAGCTGCTTCCTGTGCGGGGATTTGAGAGTCCAAAGGCCTGGATTTGCTCTCCAGGACTCAGCTGTGGGCACCTCTGTAGGCAGACTTCTGGCCCCTGGCTTGAAGGTTCCTTCCCCTGGCTGCGCACTGCCACACACCTCTTAGATATCCAGAGGGAAGCTGATTTGCTGGAATGTGTACGAAACATGAGTGAGAGGATTTTTTTTTTTTTTAAGAGAAATTAGTGTCACAGGATTGTTCAGATTCAGTGCAGTATTTCTGAAATTCAGGACGTGGTGTGTGTTTTCCCATAAAACAGTGCGTCTCAAAACAGCGTGCCTGCTGCTACCAGTTAATTAATATTTTTTTCCATTTACCGATTAAGTTGCTTGGTGTCAGCAGATTCAGATTTTGTGAAGTCACGTAGTTTTGCGTTCGAGAAGAAGTTGTGCCAACTTGATTAAGCAGCAAAATTATGATGAGGCATGTTAATAAGAAGCAAATAATAAGGCTGAATCTGCCCTCTTTGTGAAATTGGGTCATACATGTTATATTCACTGTTCTTGGAGTTTCACAAAATTCCAAAATAAATTTGATACAAAATAAGCATCAAACTTATTTGTAAGAAAAAATTCAAAACTGTAGGACTATGAAATCTGACCACGGAATCCATAGCAGTTTGCAGAACATTTTATTGCCGTAAGGGTCCCAACTGCTGGATTGTAAGTTGTCATTGAAGTCTCTCTCATCCATTAGGCTGTGATTTTCTTGAGGGTGGGGACAGTTTTATCAGTCTATGACCACAGTACGGCATGTAGTTGGTGCTTAATAAGTGTTCATTGGATGAATCAACAAGAAGAAATAAAAATTGGGGAAAAGATTGGAATTCAGTCACTTGTGGGTAGTTGGAAGTTGTGCAGGTTATTTTTCTTTTCCATATTCATTATTGGGCTGTCATGACAAAGCATCATAGACTGTGGGCTTCAACAACAGACATTTATTTTCTCAGGCAGCTGTCTTCTGCTGTGTCCCCACATGGCCTTTCCTCAGTGTGTGAAAGTGACTCTCTTTTTTTCCTTTTCTTATAAAGCCACCAGTCCTATTGGATTAGGGTCCCACCCTTATAACCTCACTTCACCTTAAATATCTCCTAAAGGCCCTATGTCCAAATACAGTCACCTTGGGGGCTTATGGCTTCAACATATGAATTCCAGGGGACACACTTCAGACCATAGCAGTCAGTGCGCAGGATGTTTCCTCATCACAGGTGTTCACCCTTGGAGACTTTCAGGAAGACAGAGCTGGAAGGAACTCGAGAACACACTTGGCATAGAGAGGGGTGGTCACTTGCCCAGGGCCACACAGCCAGTGGCACAGAGCTGGGGCGGCTCCCAGGGGCCTGGGCTGGGCCAGCTCTGCAGGGGTGGGGTCTGGGGGTGGGCAGTTGGGTGCTCACACTGTCCTGACGCTGACCTTGTGTTAGTTACAGGACTCTGATCAGACCCACATACAGAGTGTCCTACCGAACGGTGACGGCGCTGGAGTGGAGGTGCTGCCCTGGCTTTACCGGGAGCAACTGTGATGAGGGTGAGTCCACTGGGGCACAGAGGGCAGGGGACGGGACACTGGCCGGGCTGGGCGTCAGAGTCCTGGGGGCTTCTTCCCCTGCCCTCCTCCTGTGAACATGTCTTTGTTCCTCCACATTTCTTCCTTCCTTTTCCCAAGCACCTGAAGCAAGTGCTCTGGACTGGCCAAACTGGGGGGAGTCTGCCACCCTGCCTGTGGCACTGAGGTGGGATCCTTGTGTGCACAGTTTGGGTAGGCGATGGAGGAGACCCATGTGCCTGGCCTGGGGGAAAGGATTTGACTTACAGCCTATTGCTTCCTCTCTGGCTTTGACTTACCCAGAAATTGGGGCAGGCAGAGCAGGAAGTTTGGGCTCTGAGCAAATGCAGGTGGGGATCCACCAGCCTTGGAGCCACGTCTGTTGTAGAATGAGGCAGATAAACCTGGTGGGTGGCAGCAGAAGGAAGGCCTCTCCCGGCTGCCCCTGCCCTTCTGCCCGGCTGGTGCCCAGTGGGAGGACAGGAGAACGGGGCCTGGAGCCGAGCCGTCCTTCCAATGCCTGGGCTGGGCTCAGCTTGGCTCTGGGGCCTGATGGAGCCAGACAGCTGCACTCGGATGGAAGTCAGAGATGGCCAACAGCAAATCTCTGCCGTGCTCATAGCCTGGGAAAGCAGGGCCTGCCTAACGAACAGGTTTGCAGCCCACCTTGTTCGCAGTATACCTGGCCAGTCCGAAGCCTCAGGGGTCAGTTTTGTTGGAAACAGTAGTTCTCATCAACCTTGACTTTCTAACAGAATTAGTCCCTCTCATCTTTTTCATTACCTAACTTACAGATTGTGTCATATATATATGCTTTTATAATATAAGCAAGGTGATAATAAAGTTATGATAAGTTATAAGTTAGACATGTGCTTTTACTATATACTGCCTAATAACATAACAACAGAACTAGCAGTAATAGTGATGATGGTGGTGCTTCCAGGGGCCTGTGGCCCAAAGCTGAGCTGAAGGAAGGGGTTGGGATATAAAAGGGTCCTGATTTGCGAGCTGCCTGATCCTGGAAGTGGAGGGTGGGTAGCCTTCGGAGCACAGGACTGCCCTGGGCCTTTCCTTGGGGAGGAGCAAGGGGGAGCTCAAGGGTGAGGGGTGAGGGGAGGCTGGGCTCCTCCAGGTGGAGGCGTGGGTGGCAGGACCCTGTACTTTATGTGTTGAATGAACACAACTCACACCAGTTCCCTCGCTGAGGTATGAAGTCCTCAGAGCACCTGTCAGTGCATGGCTGTGGGGAGAGATATCTCGTCCCTCTAACAGAACAGAGCAGCCCTGTTCTCTAGATTCTGCAAGAGGCTGGAGAGGCAAGGGTTTCGAGAGAGGTGATTGATTTACCCTTAAGTAACTCACTGGGCGATTTTCAACCATCACTGAAATGAGCTCCGTTGGGCTCCGCCCAGTGGAGTAATGGTTTACCATCATGGCCTTGCATTAGGAAGGCTTCCAGGACCTTCTCTCAGCTCCCAGAGCCTCCAGGCTCCCCCTGGCCACCTGCCCCCCACAATTGCCTGAGGTGACTATAATCGTGTGTCTGCCTCTTGCCACCCTGCAGGACTGTCTGGTTCTTCTAAGGGTTACTGGTCCCGGCCTAAAGGGGCCCCTTCCTCTGTCTCCTGGAAACCGCTGCAGCACTAGAGCATATATGTTTTTCATCTCTCTTCATAATCTCTTTATTAGAGAAATGAATGAACTACTAAATGAAGTATAAGTCTCAAAATGTTTAAGTCATAATTCTCACACAAGTCAATAGTGAGCATGTGTTTTATTGAACTCCTTTGATGAGGGAACCAACAGAATGGCAAAGCTGATTCAAAAGAGGATTACAGATACTGATATATATGCTGATTGGGGTGCCCCAAGACCACCTTCAGGTCTGATAATTCACTAGAAGGGCTCACAGAACTCATGAATATGTTTACGGTTTCTTACAGTGAAAGGAGACAGATTAAAATCAGCCCAGGAAAGAGATGCAGGGGGCAGAGTCCACGAGGGGTCCACACTCAGAGTGTTCAGATGTCCCCCGCCCTCCCCCCAGCGTTAACCTCTCCCAGCAATGACTTCTGACAACGTGCTTGGGGTATTGCCAACCTGGGAAGTTCCCTGAGCCAGAATTGTCAGTGGCCCTCAGTCACGTATATGAGGTCAGACAATGAAGTCCGTGAACTCATCCTAGACAAAGTGCTACCTACCTCATTGTTGAATATCTCTATGGTCACATTCAAAGTACTCCCCTTGGGAAGCTATGCACTGACCTTAGCATCTAGTCCACCCTTCAAAGCAATTTTGGAACTCTTTTTCTGGAATAGCCATCAGAGCTGTTGTTGTATTACCCTTGATGTCTTGAATGTCATCAAAATGTCTTCCTTTCAATATTTCCTGTATCTTTCAATAAAGAAATAAGTCATTGGGGACCAGATCAGGTGAGTAGGGAGGGTGTTCCAATACAGTTATTTGTTTCCTGGCTAAAAACTCCCTCACAGACAGTGCTGTGGAAACTGGTGCATTGTCGTGATGCAAGAGCCATGAATTGTTGGCGAAAAGTTCAGGTTGTCTAATTTTTTCATGCAGCCTTTTCAGCACTTCCACATAGTCAACTTGGTTAACTGTTTGTCCAGTTAGAAAATTCATAATGAATAATCCCTCTGATATCAAGAATAGGTTAGCAACATCGATGCAACAAGTTCACGAACTTAATTGTCAGACCTCATACACTTGATGACTGCTTACATGGCTGAGCTGTTCCTAGCCCTTTTGGAGGTTGAGCTGGCACTGCGTGGCCCATGGATGCCCTAAATATCACATTGTTAGCATAGACTGGCATGTCCCAAGTTTCCCAGGTCAACAAAGCCACTTTCATCGGCAGGCCCTTCCAAGGGTTTAGAGATCACCTCCCAGGAGCCATGTGCAATGGCTGGACCTCTCTCTGGGTAAGGTCAGTCCATCACTGATATATCCATTACATTTTCTAATCCATTATATTTTATGTTTATATTATTTATATTATATATCATTATGTCTATAAATTATATATGTATATTATATATAATGTTAATATATACACACACACACACATATATATATATAATGTGAAGTATATTATATATATATGAAATAATATCACTATAGGACAATAAAAAACAAAACCCTTGGGCTATCCTCTCTACTGAGCAGAAATCACTTGCACCTCACCAGTTTTGTATGAGTTAACATCCAATGTTGCAGAACCTGGGCTGTAATCCGTAATATGTGGTAAATAAACAAAGTGACATTCTCCCAGGGAGTCAGTGGCACTTAGGCTCATTAGAGGGTGCTCTAGCATGACATGAAAAGGTGAGGCCATCAACTTTTTGCCCTATTTCCATGTTTTGGGTAAGCCTCCTTGCAGATGAGTGGATGAAGCCCAGAGGGCATGTCCAGCGAAGGGCGAAGGGCGAGGCATGCCTCCTTCAGAAAGCGTCAAGGTCAAGTGTCTCCTTACTAGCTGTGAACACGAGGGTTCCTGAGCTGGTGAGGATTCCTGGGAGTGTGAGGACCTGGGCTGAGTTTGGGACTGGCTTCTGAAAGCCTTTCTAAAGATTCTACATTCCTGAAAACGAAACAATAAAGACAAAAGTTGAAATCAAGGCAGTGCCTGTGAGTTGAAGCACATTCCTAAGATGGCTGTGGAGGATCCTGGGCCATTTATTCCCACTCAGTCCCATTGCTGCCTCTCAGAGGTGTGTTTTGCTTTGGGTCAGATGAGATTTGCCAGGAGAAGCATCTTTTTTCTTTGGCTATGTATGGTCTTCCTTCCAAGTGCTCAGGCCTCTGGTCTTATGACTCAGGGCTCGTGACTGCCTACAGGAGGAGGCTCCCGCCGCCCAGGTGGCCTCTTTCTGGGCCTGCATTCTCCTTTCTGTGTCTCCCCAGGTCCTTCTTCCTACTAGCCTCTTTTTTTTTCCTCCCTGGATACCCCAGGAGTGCAGGCTAAAGGCTTGGGGATACTATCCTTCATAGATATGTCTATATATAGTTGACCCTAATTATTTGCAGATTCTGTGAATTCGCCTACTTGCTGACGTTTACTTGAAACCCCCCAAATCAATAAATACTTGCGGCACTTTCGTGGTCTTTCACAGATATGCATAGAGTGGCAAACAATTTGAGTCACCCAACTCTCGTACTCCCAACTGAGGTTGCAATGGCTCTGCCTTCTTGTTTCAACTATTACACTGCAAACAAGTGTCCTTTTCAAGATCTGTTTAATGCCATGTTTTCCACATTTTTATGCTTTTTGGGGTGATCCCATTGTTTAAAATGTTCCCAAGCGTAGGGCTGTCTATTGTTCCTTAGTGCAAAACAGCTATAATGTGCCTTTTGGAGAAAATACATGGGTTATATGAGATTTGTTCAGGCATTGGTACTGTTGGCTGTGAGTTCAATGTTAATGAATCAACCATATATATTTAATAAGGCATTTTTAAATAGAAGTACACATAAAACAAGGTCACATATTGATCAGTTGATGAAAATATTGTGACCGGACGCTTGTAGGTAAGAGCCTAACCCTGTACTTCCCCTAGGAGCAATGGTTCAGTATTTGCTAATTCAGAGTTCCCGGTGTCTTTATAGAACATAACTACCGTAAATAATGAAAATTAACTGTATCTATGAATCTCTATCTATAAGTATATTTATATATCTAGAAATATATATTTTTTCTTATTAAAAAAGCAAGTACATGTGTAGAAAAAGGGAAAACATCCTCTTAAGATAACCTCAAGTCTCACTTCGGTGAAATGCCTCCAGCCCATTTTCTGTGCTTACACGTCAGTTGTAATGTACATGTTGTTTGATAACTTTCTTTTTCAAAAAAGTTGTCATGAACATCTCTCCTCGTCAATACATAACTTTCTATAGTATCATTTTTAGTGGCTGCGGAATTTGGTTACACACTTTAGTAACTACACTGCTATTACAAGATATTTAAGTTGCTTCCAATATTAAATTATTAATAACATTGTTGTAAACATCTTCTTTTTAACTGAGGTAAAATTAACATACACTGAAATACACTAATCTTGCATGTACAATTTGATGAGTTTGATAAATGCATAAACATTTCCATCATCTCCCAGATATTTCCCACCCCTAAGCAACCACTGTTCTAGTTTCTATCATCACAGATCAGTTTTACCTATTCTTGAACTTCATATAAATGGAATCATATAGTATAGGTCCCTTTTGTGTATGGTTTCTTTCGCTTAACATAATTTTTGAGATGTGTTCATGCTGTTACTTGTGTATCAATTGTTTATTCATTAATGTTACTGGGTATTATTCCATTGTATAAACAACCACAATTTTATTCATTCATTCTCCTGTGGATAGATATTTGGGATGTTTCTAGTTTTCGGCTTTATGAAGAAAGCTTCTGTGAACATTCTTGTGTATGTCTTTCTGTGGACATATGTTTTTATTTCCCTCGGGTAAATCCCTAAGAGTGGCATTGCTAGGTTGTGGTATATGTTTAATTTTATAAGAAAGAGCCAAACTCTTTTCCAAAGTGGTTTTACCATTTTACACTTCTACCAGGAAAGTATGTTCCAATTGCTCCAAATCCTTGACAACATTTGGTGTTGTCAGTCTTTTTTATTTTAGCCATTGCAGTGGTGTGAAATGCTCTCTCACTGTGATTTTAATTTTCGTTTCCCTGCTGGCTAATGATGTTGAGCACCTATTTATGCCTACCTTATATGATTACCAGCCATTCTTATACCATTTATTTTTGCGTGTGAAGTGTCTAAGACTTTTGCCCATTTTAAATTGAGTTGTTTAATTTTATAAGAAATAGCCAAACTTTTTTCCAAAGAGGTTTTAACAGTTTACATTCTCACAAAGTATGTCACAAATGTTCCATATTCTTGCCAACATTTGGTGGTGTTAGTCTTTTTAATGTTAGCTATTCTAGTGGGAATGAAATGGAATGTAATTGTAGTTTCTTCTTTTTAAAGACTGTTTTGACCACCCTAGTTCCTTTGCATTTTCATAAAAATCTTACAATCAACTTATTAATGTCTACAAAAAGCTGTTTGTTGGGGTTGGGATTAGGATTGTGATAAATTTATAGTCCAATTTTGGAAGACTGGATATCTTAATAATGAGTCTGCTGATTCATGAACATGGTATAGCTCTCCGTTTATCTAGGCTTTTAAAATTTTTTCTCAGCCATATTTTGTAGTTTTCAGAGTAGAGAGCATGCTTGTCTTTTATTAAATTGATTTCTAAATATTTTGTATTTTTGGTTCTTTTTAAAAAGTGGAAATGCTTTTAAAATTTTCATTTTCTAATTTTTTTGCTGCTAGTATATAGAAATATATTTGATTTTAAAATATTTACATTGTATACAAAAACTGTGATAAATTTATTTATTATTTTTAATAGCTTATTTATTGATTCCTTTGGATTTCCTACCAAAACTATCATGTCTTCTGTGAATAAAGACATTTTTACTTCTTCCTTTCAAATCTTTATGACTTTTATTTCTTCTTATTGCCTTATTGGGCTGGCTAGAACTTCTAGTAAAATGTTTAATAGAAGTGCTGAGAACAGACATATTTGCCCTGTTTCTGGTCATAGTGAGGAAGTTCTCAATATTTCATTATTAAGTATGTTGTTAGTAGTAGATATTTCACATATGCTATTTATCAGATGAAGATAATCACTTGTATTCTTAGTTTGTTGAAAGTATAGGTACTGAATCTTGTCAAATGTTTTTTTCTGCATCTATATTAAGGTGATCATATATTTTTATTCTTTATTTGTTAATGAGACAAATATCATTGATTTAGAATACTAAACCAACTTTTTGTTCCTGAGAATAACATTATTATTACTGAGATAAACCTCATTTGGATGTATTATTCTTTTTTATATTTCCATATTTGATATTTATCTGTAATTTTCTCATAATGTCTGTTAGTTTTTAGTTATGAGGGTTATGCTGTTCTCATAAAAAGAATTAGGAAAATGTCCCTCCTCCTCTATTTTCTGAAAGCACTTTTTTTTTTTTTTGTAAAATTGATATTACTTTTTCCTTAAATGTTTAATAGAATTCATAATGAAACCATCTGGACCTGTAGTTTTCTTTGTGGGAAAATTTTTGATAGCATATTCATTGTTATCAACTGAATTTGATAGCATAGGTTTTATAGATATGGGGCTATACATAGATACAGCGCTATACATGTTCTCTAAATTTTTAATAATTACTTATACATTTTACAATTTAAATTTATTGAGGTATAATTTACATACAACTTATTACATACACATTATTTATGCACAACAGAAGTGTACAGTTCAATAAGTTTTGACCCCATGAATATTTTTCTACACAATTCTCTACTTTCTGGTTGGTATTCTGTCCACCAAATTTGCTTCAGCCTCCCTGAACTCTGGTTTCTTTCTCTTCAATTCAGAGAAATTGCCATGTTCTACTTAGTCACCTCTCCATGTGCTCTGGTCCAGAAGGTACCTCTAGGAATCACCTTGTTTGTTTCTCTTCTCTCAGGAATCATTGTGCCACGTTCAATGTTTGTGAGCATTTGTTTCATAAATTTTGTCCAAATGTTGAATTGTTTATGGTGGGAGGGCAAGTTAGTATGAGTTAGTATGACTGGAAGCAGAAATTGCATATTTTGCTTTGTTGGAATTTAGTTATACTTCTCGGTATCATTTCTCAGTTGTTCTTCTGAGGATTACAGTCCGCTACCTTAACTTATTGTATTAAACAGAGTAAATATGGGGCTATTCCATGTAAATTGGAGAAAACTATTAATTGTACAATTCCATTTATCCACCCCCACTATCTTTTGTGCTACTGTTGTCGTACATTTTAAATCTAAATATGTTACAAAATTCACAATTCAATATTACAATTTTTGCACTAACCAGTCAGATAATCTTTTTTTAAAAAAATTATTGGGAATATTGGGGAACAGTGTGTTTCTTCAGGGCCCATCAGCTCCAAGTCGTCCTTCAATCTAGTTGTGGAGGGCGCAGCTCAGCTCCAAGTCCAGTTGCCGTTTTCAACCTTTAGTTGCAGGGGGCGTGTGCCCATCATCCCATTCGGGAATTGAACTGGCAACCTTGTTGTTGAGAGCTCGCGCTCTAACCAACTGAGCCATCCGGCCGCCCCCCAGATAATCTTTTTAAAAAGTGGAAGGAGGGAAAAAAGCAGCCTTGTATTTATGCCATAGTTAGCATTTCCAGTGATCTTTAATCTCTTCCTGGAGCTCCGAGCCTCCATCTGGTATCCTTTATCCTCAACCCCAAGAAGTTATTTCAACATTTCTTGTAGTGCAGATCTGCATGCAACGAATTCTCTCAACTAAAAAAAAGTTATTTTAGTCTTTATTTTGCCTTAATTTTAGTTAATTAATTAATTAAATTGTGGTAAAATACACATACATAAAATTGATTATTTTAACCATTTTAAAGTGTATAATTCAGTGGTATTATATACATTCACAGTGTTTTGCAATCATCACCACTATCAAGTTCCAGAACTTTTTTTATCACCCCAGAGGGAAACCCTATACCCATTAAACAGTCATTCCTCATTCTCCTTTCCCTTAGCCCTTGGCAACCACAAATCTGCTTTCTGTCTCTGTTGATTTGCCTATTCTGGATATTTCATATAAATAGAACCATACATTTTATGTCTGGCTTCTTTTACTTAGCATAATGTTTTAAAGCTTCATCCAAGTTGTGGCATATATCTGAATAATGAATAAAATTCCATTATATGGATATACCACATTTTGTTTTTTCATTCATCTATTGATGGACACTTGGGGTGTTTCCATCTTTGGCTATTGTGAATAGTGCTGCAATGAGCATTCACATATCAGTTTCTGTTTGAACACCTGTTTTCGATTCTTTTTTTTGATATGTACTTAGGATGGGATCTCTGCATCATATGGTAATTCTTTGTTTAACTTGCTGAGGAACTGAAAAACTGTTTTCATAATGGCTGCACCATTTTTGCATTCCCACCAGCAAGGTACAAGGGTTCCATTTTCTCCCATCATCATCTCTGATACTTCATTTTCCATTGTTTTCAATAATATTTTCATTGAGTTCATAATTCTGGATTGATGATTTTTTTCTTTCAGTGCTTTATACAGATTGGTTGGTCCATTGTCTTTTGGCATTTATTGTTTCTGGTTAAAAGTCTGCTGTACTCATATGTTGTTTACCCCTCCATGAATGGGGTCCCTGCCACATTCAAGATTATTGTTTTCAAGATTTTACTTTATCTTTCAGCAGTTTGACTATGATGTTACCACGTAGGATTTTCTTAATTCTGCTTGGGGTTCTTTGTGCATTTGGATCGATAAGTCAATTTTTAAAAACCAAATTAGGAAAATTTTGTTCGTTATTCCTTCAAACATTTTTCTGCCCTATTCTCTCCTGTCCTCTCAAGATTCCATTTGCTGAGAAACAAAAACTCATAGACACAGACAATAGTTTAGTGGTTACCAGAGGGTAAGGGGGGTGGGGGGTGGGAGATGAGGGTAAGGGGGATCAAATATATGGTGATGGAAGGAGAACTGACTCTGGGTGGTGAACACACAATGGGATTTATAAATATGTATACAGAATTGTACACCTGAAATCTATGTAATTTCACTAACAATTGTCACCCCAATAAATTAAAAAATAAAAGATTCCATTTGCATACATGTTAGATTGCTTGATATTGTCATTAGGTTATGTTCTTTCCCTCTCTGTTCTTCAGACTGAATAATTTCTATTGATCTGTCTTCAAGTTCATTGACTCTTTCTTTTGACATCTGTAATCTTCTCTTAAGCACATCCAGTGAGATTTTCATTTCAGATACTGTACTTTTCAGTTCTCGAATTTCCACTTTATTTTTGTTTATATTTCCATGATAAGATTTTCTCATCTGTTCACCCATCCTGACCATAATTTATTTAATATCCTAGAACTTATAGATAATAGCTACTTTAAGTTCTCATCTTCTATTTCCAACATTTGGGTCATCTTAGGGTTTGTTTGTATTGACATTTCTCTTGATTTGGGTGACAATTGCTTCTTTTCCTCTCCCTCCCTCCCTCTCTCTCTCTTTCCCTTCCTTCCTTCCTTCCTTCCTTCCTTCCTTCCTTCCTTCCTTCCTTTCTTTCCATGTTAATAATTTTGGTTATATACTGAACATTTTGGTATGTTGTAGAGATTCTGGTTTCCTTGAAGACTGTTGATTTTTGTTCTAGCAAGCAGCTAAGTTACTGTAAATTTCTTAAGGTTTGGTTTTTACATTTTATTAGGGTGGGTATGTAAATCCCTTAGACCTAGGATATAGTTTTACTCCTAAGGCATAGCCTTTCTGTGGTTTCAAAGGCAAGCCCTAGGTGTTAACTAAATCCCCTAACTTGGAGAGATTCAAGCTCTAAACCATCTTCCTTCTGTTGGATAGCAGCTGTTAGCTCAGCTCAGCTTTTGTAGCTTTCCCACTGTTGTTTTCTACTTAGCTCATTAGAATCTCACTTACCCATACATGGTTCAGGGATCAGCCAAGGATTTCGGTGGGAGTTTGTACATAGAGTTTGGGGCTCTCTGCTCTGTGTGCCTACTCCCTTATTAGATTCTTCTCTTGGTTTCCATGTCCTCTGGCAGCCTTAAACCTAAACCACTGCAGTTTTTGACTTGAGTTTTGGCCACCCTGCACTGCCTGAACTGAGGTGTGTACCCAGGGAAAAAGTCATGTAATGTAGAATTCACTCAGTGCTATTCCCTTTTGGCAAGGATTGAGTTCCCTCCAGTTTCTGCTGGCTTTATGGTGGTCTCTAGTGTCTTCAAATAGTTGTTTAGAATTTTTAAAATCTAGAGTTTATAGTTTTTATCCAAAGTAGAGTTAGTCTGATACAAGCTACTCCATTATTACTGGAACTGGAACTTTATGGACATCTTTTTAGCTAAATCTTTGTCCACGTCTGTAATCATTTCTTTAGGATAAAGTCCTATGCAGAATTATTGGGTTAAGGCTTTTGAATCATAGTGCCAAATTAGCTCCTAGAAAGGTTGCTGATTACACTGGCGTGGACAGACTGAGAGGTTCTAGAGGCCAGAGGGTGTTGTCATCATCTGTTTCCCTTTGTGGTGCCCCAAAGACTCCCTGACACTCAATTAGGGTTCTGTCAAAGCTGTACCTGGAACACAATATCAGCCAGTGCTGATCCAAGAAGTAAGCATTAGCATGGGATACACTACCGTTACTTCACCACTAGATTTAATTTTAAAAGTAGTTCCTTAAGCCGCGTTCCACCAGTAGATGTCCCTCCAGTGAGTTCAGTCGGCTGGCAGCAGAGGTAACACCATCACTTTTATAAACAAGCATATCATGTCATTATTTCTTACCTTTGAAATAGTACTTTACGCTTTAGAGGGCTTTCAGTCACATTATTCTATATTTCCATGGTATGATGCTGCTATAGGCTGCATGCTGGTGTGCCACACCCCCCATTCATATGTTAAAACCTATTCCCCAATGTGATGATATTAGGAGAAGCCTTTGAAAGGTGAGTAGCTCATGAGGGTGGAGCCTTTGTGAATGGGATTAGGCCCTTATAAAACAGACCCCAGAGAGCTCCTTCCCCACTTTCTGCTATGTGAGGACATCTGAAGAAGGCAGATGCCTATGAACCAGCAACTTGGCCAAGGTCATCCAGCTGAGAAGTGGCCTAAGCAGAACTAGAACCTGGGTCTTCTGTCCCTGATGGAGTGCTTTTTTACTCTAAGCCACCTGGAACATTTGAGGTCTTGAGAAATCCCACGCAAATTTTCCCAACACAAGGGACGGGTCCCAACACAAGCTGGACTCTGGGCTGGCCCCTTCCTGCAATAACTAAGATGGCCTGGTCCATAGTGTTTTAGAAGCCAGATCTCATGTTGCCTTGTTGTTGTGGAGAAGATCTGCCACAAATTCATTAGGAGATGACAAGTTTAACTTAAGTAGGGGATTTTTCCTCTCTCTCTATCTGTCTCTCTCTTTCTCTCTCTCTCTCTTTTTTTCAGCTGGAGTCCTGGCCAGGACAGGAACTGAACCCCCTGGGCCCCCATATAGGCAAGGGCAGGCCCGGGGTGAGGTGGCTTAGCTAGTGCATCCAAGCATTGAGCTGATTGATTTGAGTCCAAGACGATGTTGACATTTCACCCCTGGCTCAAGCTCTGTGTATGAGTGTGTTTGTGTTTTGAATGGCTGAGGGTTCAAAGCCAGAAGGAGTTCTCCTGGGAGGAGGCTGCAACCTCCTGGCCAATCTGCAGAGCTCAGCATTTTAGGGAAATGATTCTCAGTGAATCTGATTATGTTTCTGAGACTCGCTTAAAAGGAGGGACAAGCAAGTAGTGCCATTTATTCAAAGTAGCTGAGTGCCTGGGAGATTCTAATCACTGTGCTAGATGCTTGGGTCACAGTGATGAAAAGGGGCTCAGCAGCTCCCAGGCAGGGTATGTGTGTAGGGGAAAGCGGTGCAGGGACCAGAGAGTGAGCAAATAATCCTAATACTGGGAAATAAGGGCATTGCTAAAGGTGTTTGAGGTGTTGTGGTACCCAAAGGAGGTAAAGGATTCGGGAGCGTGGGGGTCTTCCTCCAGCTTAAGGCCTGGCCCTTTGGATCTGGCTTAGCTCATTTACTCAGGACTCCGCTCCACTGGGCATCCCCTCTCTCCTGTGGTTTCCATCTTTCCTGCTCACTGGTTCTACCCTATCAGCACATAAGCACAAAGATCATCTCTCATCTTTAAGAAGACAATCTTACTAACTTTTCATTGCCCTTAAGCCCCGGCCCCAACTTGAGCTTCCTTTCCCAGCCAAGCTTCTTGGAAGAACTGCCCTCCTTCCCCGACTCAGCTTCCTTGCTTCCAGGGTCTTCTCTCACCTGTGAGGCTGGGTCTCTGCCCCACTTACCACATAGAGAGTCTTTTTACTGCCTGGCCTCCGTGCAGTTTATGTCCCTGTCATATTTATTTCAATTTTCCCAGCCACCGGCAAAGAGCTGGAACCTGGAATGTTTCTTGAATGAATGAATGACTGCAAAGGCAATTTTCATGTGTGTGAGATATGAGGTTCAGCTGGTAGATGTATGATTATCCTCATTGTACAGATGAGTAATTGAGGTGGAGAGAAATACTGATATTACTTATGTGAGGCCCTGTAGGGTCCACGGTGAGGTGGAGGCTGAGTATGGCAAGAGGAAAATGTCATAGTTGCTGCTGGCAGACTGGCTGGCTGAGCTGGAGAGGACACTTCATAGGGCCTGAACACCTCTATCCTGGCATCGTCGGTAAATTTTGGGTCCTGGCCTGGTGGTGCGGCAGAGCTGAAGGTCTGTTCCATTGGGCATCTACTCCTGCTCTCAGCTTCAACTGACAGCATGGCCTCACTTGATGAGATTCTGGGCCCTTTGATATTGCATTGAAGCCTGGAGTGGTTCCAGCTGTTGGGATGGGTTTTTTTGTCAGACAAGCATTTTTCGACACCTCCCGTCATGCTGTGTGGGGCTGTAAATATCCACAGATGTCACCTGCCTTTTCTTTTTCTGGAAAGAGCTTGCACAGGGGCTGGCGCATGTCGCAGGCACATCGCTCAGCTGCTGGGCTGTCTGCACATCCAGAGGGTTCTCAGCACTTCCCCGGTGTCTTCTTCTTCCATGGGCATGTCACAGGGTGTGGCAGGGGCCGGAGTGATGCCCGAGATAACTGTTAAGCTTCTGGGTCAGGGTTAGGCCACCTGGAGCAACACGGGCATTTCCCCATTGGGCAGAGGGACCCTGCGTCTCTCCAGGTGTAAGACAAGGCTCTCCTGTCACTCACTCCATCATGCTGAGCGCAGGGAGGGAGTTGGGGTCTCCACTGAGGTGTGGGAAAGGACGGAGCAGAGCCGAGGGAAGTAAGTCTCTCTTGCTGTATTCAACCACCTCTTTGAGAGGTGAGTAGAGGCTGGCTTGGAGACGGAGCTGGAGCATGAAAGCTGGAATGGTGCAAACATTCTGGGCATGAGATGGAGGGGGCTACGGGTGGCAGAGGAAAAGGGGCCAGGCAAAGGGCAGCAGATGTGCATTTCACCCTGCCCCGTGGCTGGGCCAAGGCAGCCTTTGGGGAGGCTGGGATCTCCTGGTTAGCTATAGGGTGAATATGTCTGCCCTGCACGTGGCCTGTTAAATACCAGTCGGCTTCTCTCCAGAACAGTCAGGAGGGGAGTGGGAGTCCTGCACGTTGTGGGGAAGAAGTGGGGGAGATAGGAGAAAACATAAAGAAAGAGGTAGTTATATTATTCAGCAGATCACGGAGTTGGTTTTCTTCCTTCTTCCCATTATGATTCTCTCAGAGAAATGCAAATTAAAATCACAATGAGATATCAACTCACACCTGTCAGAATGGCTGTCATCCACAAATCAACGAACGAGGCCACATGCTGGGGGTCAAGGTCACACACTTGGGCTTTGGGGGCCAGAGGGCTCAATCTGTCTCAGTAGCACAGGGAAGCATTTTCAGAAACTTCTGGCTGGGGCTGGGGTCCCAGGAGTGAGCACATCTCACCCACACTGTGGTCAGGAAATGGGAAGGGTCTTGGCCGGTGTCATCAGCCACCTGCTCATCTGTTTATGCTGTCCCAGGCTGGGCAGATCCAGTGGACAGTGGAGGCCTTCTGTCCACTCCAGCCCCACCCTCAGGGTCTATGGGGTGGGTAGTTTGGGGCCTGTCCTTGCTTAGTGTAACCCATGGCCTGTTATGGTGGATGGTGATGGGCTGACCCCACCCAGGGAGCACTTGTAACTCGACAACTCCATCTTCTAGGTAGTTTTGCTTTTCCTGGGGTGGAGGGAGCGCTCAGCAGCTGGCAGCGCTGGACCCATCCTAAGAGTCCTAGAACTGGGACATACTGAGGAGCAGAGAGCACAGGCGTCCACAGAACGAGCCTGCGCAAAGAAGCCAGGAGCCCCTGCCTGAGCTGAGGAGGTCCTTACAGGGAGGGTTCCGACAGTGACCCACGATCTTAAGGAGTGATTCAACTGGCAACCACCCTCTCTTTTCCCA
Organism: Rhinolophus sinicus; assembly: GCF_036562045.2. Lineage (NCBI taxonomy): Eukaryota > Metazoa > Chordata > Mammalia > Chiroptera > Rhinolophidae > Rhinolophus > Rhinolophus sinicus. The sequence continues at coordinate 100,663,215 of NC_133753.1, forward strand.
GAAGAAATGTCCACACCTCCTAGAGGGCCAGGACAGACCATAGCTGACAAGCAGAAATGGGCTCCTTGGACTAGAAGTTCTCTGTTAAAGCCTGCTGCTATCCTGACCCTAAGCTCAGTCTTCTAGAAAGAGGAGGAAGGTGGAGGGGGTCCAGCCCTCCTCAAGTCTGGACAGGACATTTCTCTCTCTCTTTTTAAATTATTTCTTTTTTTTATTTTTTATTACACTTGCCATTCAATATTATTTTATATTAGTTTCAGGTGTACAGAATAGTGGTTAGACATGTGTATAGTTTATGCAGTGATCTCCCCAATTAGTCTAGTACCCACCTGGCAGGACGCACAGTTGTTGCAACATTATTGACTATAATCCCTATGCTGTACTTTACATCCCACGACTGTTTTGTAACTACCAGTTTGTACTTCTTAATCCCGTCACCTTTTTCACCCAGCTGCCAACCTACCTCTGCTCTGGCAACCATCAGTTTGTTCTCTGTATGAGTCTGTTTCTGTTTTGTTTTTTTATTTATTTTGTTTAGATTCCACATATAAGTGAGATCATATGGTATTTGTCTTTCTCTATCTGACTTATTTTACTTAGTGTAATACCCTCTAGGTCCATTAACATTGTTGTAAATGGTAAAATTTCATTTTTTATGGATGAGTAATATACCATTGTGTATATATACTATATATTCTTTATCCAATCATCTATTGGTGGGCACTTGGGTTGCTTCCATATCTTGGCTATTGCAGATAGGTGAACATAGGTACCCAAAATTGGAATTGCTGGGTCATAAGGTGGTTCTACTATTTTTTTTTTTTAAAGATTTTATCGGGGAAGGGGAACAGGACTTTATTGGGGAACAGTGTGCACTTCCAGGACTTTTTTTCCAAGTCAAGTTGTTGTCCTTTCAATCCTAGTCGTGGAGGGTGCCATTCAGCTTCAAGTTGTCCTTTCAGTCTTAGCTGTGGCAGGCGCAGCTCAGCTCTTGGTTCAGTTGCCATTGCTAGTTGCAGGGGGCACAGCCCACCATCCCTTGCGGGAGTCGAACCGGCAACTTTGTGGTTGAGAGGACGCACTCCAACACACTGAGCCATCCGGGAGGCAGCTCAGCTCAAGGTGCTGTGCTCAATCTTAGTTGCAGGGGGCGCTGCCCACCATCCCTTGCAGGACTCGAGGAATTGAACTGGCAACCTTGTGGTTGAGAGCCCACTGGCCCATGTGAGAATCGAACCAGCAGCCTTCGGAGTTAGGAGCATGGAGCTCTAACCGCCTCAGCCACCGGGCCAGCCAGGTGGTTCTATTTTTAATATTTTGAGGAACTTCCAAACCATTTTCCATAGTGGCTGCACCAATTTGCCATCCCAACAGTGCATGAGGGTTCCCTTTTTTCCTCATCATTGCCAACACTTGTTTGTTGATTTATTGATGATAGACATTCTGACAGGCTGTCAATGAGGTGGTGTCTCATTGTGATTTTAATTTGCATTTCTCTGATGATGAGTGACATTGAGCATCTTTTCATATGTCTATTGGCCATGTGTATGTCCTCTTTGGAGAGATGTCTATGAGTATGTAGGTCCTCTACCAATTTTTTAATTGGATTGTTTGGGTTTTTTTGGCATTGAATTGTATGAGTTCTTTATAAATTTTGGATATTAACCCCTCATCAGATGTATCATTGGCGAATATCTTTTCCCATTCAGTAGACTGTCTTTTCGTTTTGTTGATGGTTTCTTTTGCTGTGCAAAAACTTTTTAGTTTGATGTAGTTCCATTTGTTTATTTTTTCTTTTGTTTCCCTTGCCCAAGGAGATAGATTAGAAAAGATATCACTAAGAGCAATGTCAGAGAGTTTACTGGCTGTGTTTTCTTCTAGGAGTAGTTTTATGGTTTCAGGTCTTACATTTAAGTCTTTAATCCATTTTGAGTTTATTCCTGCTTATGTCATAAGAAGGTGGTCCAGTTTCATTTTTTTTGCATGTATCTGTCCAGTTTTCCCAGCACCATTTATTGAATAAATTGTCTTTACCACAATGTGAATTCTTGCTTCCTTTGTCATAGATTAAATGACCATATAGGCATGGATTTATTTCTGTTCTGTTCCATTATTTCAATACCATGCTATTTTTATTACTATGGCCTTGTAGTGTAGTCTAATATCAGGTAGGGTGATACCTCTAATTTTGTTCTTTTTCAAGATTGCTGTGGCTAATTTGGGGTCTTTTTGTGATTCCATATAAATTTTAAGATGATTTGTTCTAGTTCTGTGAAAAATACCATTGGTATTTTGATAAGGATTGCATTGATTTTATATATTGCTTTGGGTAGTATGGACATTTTAACAAAGTTAATTTTTCCTATCCATGAGCATGGTACATGCTTCCAATTATTTGTATCTTCTTCAATTTCTTTCTTCAGTGTCTTATAGTTTTGTGAGTACAGGTCTTTTACCTCTTTAGTTAAATTTATTCCTAGGTGGGTTTTTTTGTGTGTGTTTTTTTTTGATGCAATTATGAATGGGATTATTTTCTTAGTTTCTTTTTCTGACAGTTCATTATTGGTGTATAAACATGCAACTGATTTCTGAATATTAATCTTGTATCTTGCTACTTTACTGACTTCACTTATCAGTTCTAATAGTTTTTTGGTGGAATCTTTAGGGTTCTCTCTATATAATATCATGTCACCTGCAAATTGGACAGGACATCTTCTTACAGTTGATCTCAGTGTGGGTCAGAGAGGGCCCACCCAGCTCTCAGGACTTGGGGTTGAGAACTTCAAGTGGAAAGCCGGGCCTGGGCCCTCCTGGTGAGGAGAGGGGAAAGTGGAAGATGACATCTCCTGGAACTGCCGAACCAGCTGCCCTTTGCAAAGCACAGCGCTCTGGCTGGGTGGACCTGCACTCTTGGTGCCTGACGGTAATCCTCACCAGCCACGTTGGAGGGGGGTGTCGGCCTGGAGCAGGGAGGTTTGTGTAATGCCTTGCAGCATGAGGTGGTGGGGTTGCTGGAGCCCTGCCTGGATCTCACCAAGCTCACTCTTTCCACTCCCCAAGGCTGCATCCATGGGCCCCGAGGAGGCATGAGGCCTCCCTACCAGGCTCTGTTCTGTGAGCAGTAGTGGAGCCATCTTATCCCAAGAAAGGAGAGCTGCCTTCTGGGCTGCACAAGTGCCCTGTGGGGAAGCTGGACCCAGTTTATTTTTATGAGGTTACAGCACAGTCTGCATTCACATGTCCTCAAGAATGCGCTCCCTTCCAATCCACTTGTCTTAGCTCGGGCTCTTATAACAGAATACCAAAGACTAGGTAGCTTAAACAACAGACAACTCTGGAAGCTTCAAAGTTGAAGATCAAGATATGGGCAGATTCAGTTCCTGGTGTGAGCTCGCTTCCGGGCCACCTTCTCACTGTGTCCTCACACGGCCGGGTGGGGAGAGGGAGAGAGCTCTCTCTGGTGTTTTTTCTGATAAGGACACTAATCTCATCATGAGGCCCCACCCGATCACCTCCTCAGGACCCCATCTCCAAATACCATCACCTTCGGGGTAGGGCTTCAACACGAATTTTGGGGGGATGCAGTTCAGTCCATAGCACCCTTTTTCTCTGAATCCTTTACAGCTGGGGGCTGGAGGGGGACACTTGGCATCCCCTTTTGCTTGTGTGTGGATCTGGCCTGTCCCTAGTGTTCCCAGTGATATCAAGGGAACCCTGCAATCTGGAGCTTCTGTCTACCCAAAGTTTACTGGGGGCCTGGTCCCTAGTTGACAGCCACTGTCTGGCACCCTGAGTCCCCAGGGAGCCCCGTGGTCTAAGCAATCACTCTGATGAGAATCTGGGTTTCAGCAACCCTCTGAGATCCTGCCTCAGACCTCGTCCTCAAATCCACCCTCACATGACCATCAGGGGGACCCCCTATGGGGCAGATTGGACCTTGCTGCTGCCCTGCTGAAAACCCTCCATCACTCCCCTTCCTCCACAGGAAGATGTCCAAACTCCCTAAGCCTATGTCTCTCTCTGGCCCCAGCTCCATGTCTCCTCCTCTCACAATTTAAGCTCTAGCAAAACTGAGCAGCTTTTCGTAGCCTAAACACATCGGATTGGTTCCTGCCTCTGTGCCTTTGCACTGGCTGTTACCAGGCTCTCAATGCTCTTCCCTATGTTGCCTTACTGTGGAACTCCTCTGTCACCCTTTAAACCCTTGTGTAGCTGCCCCTTCCTTTTGTTAGACTTCCCCATCTCACCACCATTGAGAGAGGCGTGATTAGCATCTGTGCTGCTTCTGTACCCTGGGCACACACTCATGGCAGGTAGCACTTCTGGTGGTGAGCTATCGAACAACTTAGTAGACCCCCCGCCCCACCCACTGGCTCCCGGATGACAGGGCATGAATCTGACTCCTCTGTGACCTTTTGCGCAGCAGAGGGCCCAGCATGTAGAAGGTGCTCAATGAATGTTTATTAAATCATGAAAGTTTGGCTTTTGGGGTTCTGTGCAAGGAGAGAGCTCCTGCTCAGAAGACCCACACTGGGCCCTGACGATTCTGTTTCCGCACAGCTGCGTATGTGTCCATCTGAATTTGAGCCAGGCCCTTGCTCCGTGTACTCATCTGTAAAATGGGGGCCGATCAGACTCAGCCTGATCTGAGGTGTCCTGGCCTGGGCTTCCTCCAGGTGGCGGGATTCTGGGCAAGGAATGTCCTGAACAAAACCTCTGACACCGACCCTGGACCTCTTCCTTCCTCCAGCTTTAAAAAAAAAAAATGTGGTGAAACAAACAAACAAACATAGAACTCACCATCTTAACCATTTTTAAGTGTACAGTTCAGTAGTGTTAAACGTACTCACTCTGTTGTGCAACAATTGCCAACCGTTTTTTCACCTTGCATAACTGGAACTCTGTACCCAATAAACAACATCTCCCCATTTCCCACTCCTGCCATTCTGCTTTCTGTTTCTATGAATTTGACTGCTTTAGATACTTCATGTAAGTGGAATCATACAATATTTGTCTTTCTCTGACTGGCTTATTTCACGTAGCGCTCAAGTTCATCTACGCTGTACCATGTGACAGAAGGTCCATCCTTTTTAAGACTGAAAAATATTCCATTGTATGTATACACCACTTTTGTTTACCCACTCGTCTGTCGATGGCCGTCTGGTTGCTTCCATCTCTTGGCCATTGTGAATGGTGCTGTGATGAACATGGGTGTGCAAACATTTCTTCAAGATCCTGCTTTCATTTCTTTTGAATACATACCCAGAAGTAGAATTGCTGGGTCACGTGGTACTTCTAGTTTTAATTTTTTTGAGGAACTGTCATACTGTTTTCCACAGCAGCTGCACCATTTTATATTCCGACCACCAGTGCACAAGGGCTCCATTTCTCCACATCCCTCGCCAACACTTGCTATTTTCTTTTTTTTTTTGATAGTAGCCATCCTAACAGGTGTGAGGTGGTATCTCATTGTGGTTTTGATTTGCATTTCCCTAATGATTAGTGATGTTGAGCATGTTTACGTATGCTTGTTGGCCCTTTGTGTATCATCTGTAAAGAAATGTCTATTCCAATCCTTTGCCCATTTTTGAATTAAGTAGTTTATTTTTTTTATTCTTGAGGTATAAGAGTTCTTTATAGATTCTGGATAGTAATCCTTTATTAGATATATGATTTGTGAATAGTTTTTCTCATTCCCTTGGTTGCCTTTTCACTGTATGTCCTCTGATGCACAGAAGATTTTAAGCTTCATATAATACCATTGATCTATTTTTTCTTTTGCTGCCTGTACTTTAGGTGTCACATCCAAGAAATCATTGCCAAAACCAACATCACAACGTTTTTTCCTGTGTTTTCTTCTAGGAGTTTTATAGTTTTAGGTCTTATGTTTAGGTCTTGAATCCAATTTGAGTTACCTTTTGCATATGGCATTAGGTAAGGTCAGTCTGCTGCATGTGGATATCCAGTTTTTGAAACACCATTTGTTGAAAAGATTGTCCTTTCCCTGTCCCCAACTTTTTTAATGAAAAATTTCAAACATGTAGATAAGTTAAAAGTACCTTACAGCGAACACCCCACCCCACGGCCACTGTCTAGATTTTTCTATTTACCGTTTTACTGTATTTGCTGTGTGAGACATCTTATTTATCTCTCCATCCCTCTCTCCATCTTATTTTTGGCGCATTTCAAAGTGCACTGCAGACATCAGCCCACCTCTCACCTGGGCCTCTTACATACATTTGTATCCAGCACGTGTTTAATGCTGAGGGTCCTGGGCTTTCATGGACATGAGCCATGTAGCCTTAGGACCATCCTGTGAGGAAGATATGGGCCAACCTTTTCATCCCTGAGTCCCCTCTGTCCAGCCAGGTCGCCTCATCAGAGCTACAAGCTTTTCCTTCCTCTAGGGAATTGCTTGTGCACCTGGCTTGGTCTGCACCTGGGAGGGTTGTACACCCACAGCCATGGGCGCATTGCTGGGGAGTTAAAGAGAGAAGGAGAGAGTGAGAGCTCGGCTGCCAGGGCCATGACGAGAGCCTTCCGGAGAATCCTGCACTTCTGGGCTCAGGATTCCTGCGTTTGCCCCTGAAGAAGGGAGAATGGCTTGAAAGAGAGGGGAGAATCATTTGCACATCCTTGAGTCAGCTTTCCAGCTGTCCTTAGATAGGGTGGCCATTGGTAACTTAAATATAAGCAACAGCACATTAGCTGCAGATGTGGGGGCCGGGGCGGGGGCAGGAAAGGGCCGCTTAGCTTTTTCCTCAGTGAGAAAAGCACCGTCAGGGTCAAATGTGCATTTTCACATGATTTTTATTTTCCAGACAGGCGCTGAGGTGTGGGGGAACGACTGGGGCTCATTTGGGTTGGGTGTTGTAGGATCAAATCCATACCTCAGTTTTCTCACCCCCCAAAATGGAGGTAGTCCTGGATCTTTTGGGGGTTGTTTAGAAAATCTTATGAGGTCATGTGTAAGAAAAACCTTTGTAAAGTAAAACTGGGGGCATGTGTTATTTACGGTTATCAATGACTTCAATTCTTATTAAAAGAAATAAACATCATAGAGTCTTTTAATAATGGAATTTCATTAGATGACGCTAATCAAGCTGTAATGGGAAGCTCTGTTTTGGACATTTGAAGCCATTTGCCTTTACTGGACACTTGTTTTCAGGTAAAGAGCTGGCAGTGCCCCCCTGAAGCTTGGAGAATACTGATTTTCATTTCCTCTCTGTGGGGCTGGAGGCTTAGCTGCTGATGAGGAGGCTGGATGGTGCCTCATGGTCCCTGGGTCCCTGGGTCCCTGGCCTACCTGGGGAACAGGTTAAACATGGAGACCTCCAGGCCCTCCTAGCTCTCCGGACTAAGAACCTCTAGGGGCTGACCTAGGTGTCTGTGTGTTTAAAACCTGTCTCTCCTGCAGGTGGTCCAGGTCAGTGATGTGGGTCTCAGTCAGGGATATGAGAAATGCTACTGCAGCCCTGCTCAATGGGCCAAACTGATAATAGATCTGCAGAGAAAGCTCTCAGGAATTTTGCTCTCTTAGTTAAAAGAAAAAATTGACAACTTACCTTCTGCCAATGTATTAGTCAGTATTCTCCCGAGGAGCAGAACCCAAAAGATATATGTAGGTGCACAGAAAGAGGTTTATTATGAGGAAATGACTCACAAGATTATGGAAGCTGGGAGTCCCGCCGTCTGCCATCTGTAAGCTGGGGACCAGGAAAGCCAGTGCTGTAGTTCCAGTCCAAACTGGAAGACCCAAGAACAGGAACACTGGTGTCTGAGGGCAGGAGAAGATGGATGTCTCAGCTCCAGCAGAGAGAGCAAATCCATCCTTCCTTCACTTTTTGGTTCTATTCAGTCCCTCAAGGACTGGATGCAGCTCCCCTGCCTTGGGGAGGGTGCTCCTCTCTACTCAATCCACCAATTCAAATACTAATCTCTTCTGGAATCACCCTCACAGACACTCCCAGAAGTAATGTCTTACCAGCTATCTGGGCACCGCCTAGCCCAGCCAAGTTGACACATAAAATTAGTCATCACATCCTCTGAGGAAAGGCCCCCCACCCCTACCCCCTGTGGCCCGAGAAGGCCAAGTCAGTTCACAGGGCCAAAGACAGGCGGATCGAAACAATGGGAAGTCCAGAGCGGTTACAGGTTGGGCTCCCCAGAACACAGACTCTGGGAGGGAGATTAGTGCAGTAAGTTTATTGGGGGAGGGGGGTTCTCTGAGGATCAACACCTGTTATGGGAAGGGAAGCAGGGTGGATGGAGCAACGTGAAAAGCTGGGCTGCAATGCGGCCTCAGTGAAGGTCAGCCTGCCACAGGGGAGCTCTGACTTGTAAAGCCCTTCAGAACTGCCTTGAGCTGGGGGCCAAGTGTGTGGGTCCTTATACTCTCAAGTTGGTCGGTGATCGGATGTGGCCATCTGTCTTCTGCTGAGGCATTCCCTGAAGGGGCAGATGGAGGTGAGTTGCCAGCCCACAACCTTCCCAGCAGTGGGAGAGTGAACCGTATGTCCTGAAGGGGGATCCAGGTGGTGCAGCATCCCCAAAGAGGGCCTCAGTTCCTGCTTGAGGTCCATCCAAGTGTTCCAGTTCCCAAATAGTAGATGCCAAAGCTGGACCACATATTGTTCTCCATACAAAAGGTCACAGAATTCTCGATCACATGGGCAGCACTGAGTTCAAATCCAGGTTCCTTTGCTTTCTTTTGGCATCAGGTGACCCTTGCAAAGTTGATTGAACCTTGAACTTTAGCTTTCACACCTATAAAACACGCCAAAGCGGATGTGCTGAAAACAAACAGAGCACACCCTTCCTGCTGTCATCCAATGTGCCAAGGGGAAGATACGGATAAGGACCGGAGAATGGAAGTTTCAGCTGACGCACAGAGACTGTTTATCCAAAATGAGACAGCAAAAAGCCTGGGAGGGACTCTTGGAAATAGTCTGAGAGCCGTGGGTCCCCCACCCCGCCCTGTGCTCCCTTCACCATGAGTTATGAGAGAGGAGACTTCACATTCCCAAGGCCTCCTGCAGCTCCGCCCACCTGGTGGCCTATGTCTGCCTCCCACTTGGAGATTTGGAGGTTGGGCTGGTAGCAGCTGGGATGGAAGGGCAGGGCTGGGTGGCCTGGAGGGAGGCCTGCACGCGTGTTGGGAAGGCAAAGGGGGCTGGAAGGCTCCTGTGGGTCAGAGGTGATTGCAGCAGAGCAGGCCAGAGCAGGGTGGTCCTAGGTCCTCCACAGTTTGGCTCTCCCCTTGCGCTGGGAGCTTCTCTCGGATTAGATACTCACAGAGGAGTGTTTCTACCTGCAGAGAGTCTGAGCCTATAGAGCAGGTGTAGTGCCTATTGAGAGGTGGCACAATGTTTTGGAGGGGGTTCAGCCCAGGAAGCTCTTGGTGCATGATGTCAGGTGCTTTTCCAGCCCCAAACTCCCTGGCAGGTGGTGGAAAGACAGCTGGGTCCCTGCCCCCAGCCCTCGACAACCAAAGTGACAACTCAAGGCTGAGAGTGGGATCTAGGCAGGGGCTAGATGGCCTGGGGCGTCTGCTGTGGTCCCAGCCCCCACACAGATACCTGGGTCCTCATGTCCTGGGTGGAAGGCCTCTTGCCTTGAGAGAGGCTGCTTCTTTTATATCTCCTTTGAGTCCCACGCCCTGGCCTCGTGTCTGCGTGTAAGCCCTGCTGCATATTCCTAGTCCTCCATCATATGGTATCTCTTCTCTCTTGCTGAATGGACTCAGTTTCCCCAGTCCTTTTGCAGACCAGGCAGACCACCATGGCCTCCATTTTTGCTGTCCTGCCTGATTCTCCCACCCCTGAGGTGTGTGGTTGATCAACTATGCCTTCCCAGCTCCATTTAAACATTTTTCTTCCAATGACACAAGATTAACTAAGGCCAGTTTGAGGTCCACTGTGAACTCAGAATGTTCTCTCTGCACCGTTTTAACAGAGTTGCAGCCGCTGGGCCTTGGGCTGGGGAGGGGGCAGGGAGTTCCAGCTTTGCTGCCCAGCCAGAATATTAACCCTCTTACACCCTGTGCAAGACACCCGGGGGGTGGTGCTATAAGGCACCAGGCCCCTTCCTATGTAACCAGAAACCCATGGACAAAGTGTGGGGGTTTTACAAACAGGACAAGCAGTCCCTGGCTTCCACTAGCCCCCCCTGCCCCCCCACACACACACACGACCACCCCTGAGCACAGAGAATGATCCAGGCCAGCTGGCTCAGGGCGAGAGTGCCCTGGGAGTTGGGGTGGGGGTGGGATGGCTTTCCACCGAGCCTGGAGGAAAGAAATGGCTGACCACCTCCCCCTTTCTATTATCAAGCAACTGGCTAATTGCTTTGCTCCTAGTGGCTCAGTTTCCCAGCTAGAGCTCCTAGATGGGGATCTGTGCTGGGCTGGTGTGTCATCCATATTCCCAGCAGTCTGTCCCTGCTGAGGGATTCTGTATCCCTTACCTGCTTGGACGCTGGAAAGACCACAGGCTTCAACCCAGACCAAGGCCTGAAATCCTGGCTCCTCACACTCTCTGTGGACAAGCCACTTCTCTCTCTGAACCTCAGTTTCCTTGTCTGTAAAGTGGGCACAATGATGGCCGCCTTGCAGAATCGTTAATTCTATTGTATATCAAATGAGGTGAATAAAAACGTACCTGATATGGCACACACTGGCACATAGTAGGCCTGTAATAAATAGTTCTTGTTACTATTATTATTCTCCCAACTTGCCCAGTGTAGGCACAATGGTGTTAGAAATATACACTGACTGATTTGGGTGTCTTCCCCGTCAAGATACAGTTGCTTAGAACTGAAATGGACGTGAAAATAATTGTTATGTCCGTGTGTGCGGGGTGAGGGGGTGAGAGAGAGAGAGATTCAGTCTGTGATTTTTTTAACATGACCGAGATCTGAGTACATGGGTTTAGGCCCACAGATTCCCTGAACACCACGGGCCACAAAAATGGGGTTCACTCACCTGTCAGTAACCCTGAGCAGTCTGACAGGTGGAGGGCATTAGGAGTCCCTGGCTCAGCTGCCAGTGATGGGAGCCCTGGGCTGAGGGCCAGGTGAGTGACCTCACCTGCAAAGTTGCTGTTTAGAGAGCAGAGGTTTGCAGCTGGGGCCTGGGGTCCAACCAAACTCCCCTTGAAGGCAGCGGGTGCTGTGAATGGAACTTGGGAGGCAGCAGGTGGTGTGCACAGAGTTTGGGGTTTGAGGCTGGAAGTTGTGACTTTTCCTGGTCGTGTGACCTTTGTAAGTCACCTGCTGTCGATTTCTCCTCTGGAAACGAGTTCCTAGTAAGTCATTCTGCTGGGGAGGAAGTACCTTTGAGGTCTGTGAGCCCATGGCTCTATGCTCCCCTTGGTGAGGCTCCCCACTGCCGCAGAGCAAGGCCGTTGTAACTACAACACTGAGCTCTGGTGATTGTAAACTTCCCACAGAACGCAGAACGAGGCATACCTTACCATGATGTCATGTCTAGACACCCAGGTCAGGTATAAATTATGGAGACAAAGTAACATGTTCAGTGGTTAAACTGTAAAACTTTAACGAGAGATTTCTGTGACTTGAACATGTGCTGGGGAAGACTGTTCTGGGAGGGAGGAGGAGAGGGGCTCACTTCCCTTTTCACTTCCTCTCCGGCCATCTGTAGGCGCAGGCACCGCCTTTGAGGCAAGGCCCTTAGGACTCAGGGGAGACTCTGGTCCCAGATGGCTGCTTTTTCCAAAGCTGGAAGTGCCCAGAGCTGGTTTCCACAGACCTGATTGCTAGAGGTCTGCCCTGATGAGCTGGGTGGATATCAAGCCAGTCATGGCCTTGAAGGGCCTCAGTTTCGTTATCTGTAAAATGGGGGCAGGAGAGAGAATCTTCTGGCACAAATGTTTCCATTTCCTGATCCTCTACAACCTGGCGGAGAGAATAAATAGACACGCATGTTGAGCAGAAGGAATGCCTTTAGTTTAAGACCTACCTCCTGGGGCTATGGTGATGAGAAATTTGGCAAGACAGAGGAACGACTTGGTAGGCTGTAAAGTGCTATGCAGACATGAGGAGGCCTGTCTTGGAAATCCGAGGTCTCCTCTGAAAAGGGCTGAAAACTATGCTGTAGAAACTTAGAGGATATCTTTGTGGAAAAGATGGACACTGTTGTGTGGGTTTTGTTTTTTTTTGTTTTTTTCTGACACCAAATTCATCCTTCTAAGACCAATTCTCAAATTCTCCTACACCTAAACTGGGTGTTTAACACTTCAATTCAGTTCTGACATTAACTACCCAGAGTTAGTACAGACCCCACAAGTTAAGGGCTCAGTCCCACAAAACTGCCCCCCCCCCTTCAGACGCCAGCTGCAAATGAGATCCCCAGGCTACCTGCACTTCTGCCACCCTGCTGACTACAAACTTGTGGGTTCCCTCAACACTCCCCTCAAGTTTGATAATTCTTTGGAATTACTCCCAGAACTCAGGGGAGACGTTCTGAGAAATGTGTTGTTAGGTGATTCCGTCATTGTGCGAACATAATAGAGTGCATTTACACAAATCTAGGTGGTGTGGTCTACCACACACCTAGGCTATACAGTACAGCCTATCGCTCCTACACACCTGTACAGCACGTTACTGTATGAAACAACACAAGATTAAATCAAGCACAAGAGGAAATTATGCAATCAAGAGACGAGGTAAACACATGTATGAGGCGGCTGCCAGCATAGCACGGCACACTGTTTTACAGCAAACATTTTTTTTTTTATAAGAGGAAACAGTACACTTTAAAATGATGATAAAAAGTGTAATAAATTCATAAACTAGTAACATGTCATTTATTATCATTACCAAGTATTATGTGCTGTACATGATGGAATGTGCTCTCCTTTGATACGACTGGTAGTGCAGTAGGTTTGTTTACACCAGCCTCTCCACAAACATGTGAGTCATGCGTTGCACTTATGAAGGCTATGATGTCACTAGGCAAAAGGAATTTTTCAGCTCCGTTATAATCTTATTGGGTCACTGCCGTATATGTTGCCCATTGTTGGCCGAAACATCGCTATGCAGTGCATGGCGATACTTCTGCTACAGTTTTATTCTAAAGCATACAACTCAGGAACAGCCAGATGGAACAGATGCACAGGGCAGGGTAGGGGGGAAGGAGCGTGGAGCTTCTGTGCCCTCTCCAGGGGCAACACCCTCCCAGTACCTTTTTTTCTTTTTTTAAGGAGTGCACAGCTCTCAGAGGCCCATGCGGGGATCAAACTGGCTACCCTGGTGCCATCAGCACTATGCTCTAACCAACTGAGCTAACCGGCCACCCCCATCTCCCAGTATCTTGATGTGTTTACCTACCTGGATCAAGGTTTTTATATGGGGTTCCATTACACAGGCACGATTGATGAAATCATTTGGCCATTGGTGATTGAACTCAATCTCCAGCTCCTCTCCTCCCCTCCTCAGGAGGTGGAAGTTGGGAGGTGGGGCTGAACCTTCTGTCACAGGGTTAGCTCCTCTGGCACCCAGCCCCTCACCTGAAGCTATATAGAGGTCCATCTAGAGTCACCTCATTAGCATGAGCTCAGGTATGGTGGAAAGGGGCTTGATAGGAATAACAAAAGAATTTCTTATCACTCAGGAGATTCTAAGCATTTTAGGAACTCTGTGCCAGGAACTGGAAACAAAACCCAAATATATGTATTTTATTATACCATAGATATGAAGGCCTTTTGAGCTGGTATTAGCACTATGTGTGCTGAAGATGTCCTCCTTGGGGTCTTGGTATCTGGCAATGACATTCCATGGTGCCAGCAGCCATGGGGCATAACATAGGGGCCTGCTTCCAGACACCATGTCCATCATAGCACGAGGTCACACAAATGGCTAAGGGATGGAAAAGCGTTTCAATAGGGTGGTTGGTCCTTCGTGATGCTCATGCCTTTACTATGTAGGTGGACCCATTTAATCATGAATGGCTTTGGTGCCACATGATACCAAACCATATGTGCTGAAGACATGGAGCTCTGAGATTCTAGGACATGTGGACGAGGGTCCTGTTCAGCACACTGCAGGAAACAGCCCCCCAGGAGACCACCGAGCAGCTGGGATGAGGACAGCCCTTCCCTCAGCCAACTGTTCCACCATCAAATCACATTTATGAAATGCCCACGTTCTCTTAGAAGCCCATAAACACTGGAATCTGTGGTACAAACCCTCACTTCTTCCAGCTGAAGTGTTGCAGGGACCCAGGGGACGGTCAGGCTCTGTGGAAGACGTGCATTTGGCCCTGGGTCCCCTGTTCCCACAAGAACCTCTTAAATATTCTTTGTGGCCAAGCATTGCCTGGAGTTTCCCTCAGGAAGGGCTGTGTTTCCTGACGTGGGGCTGGAATGTTCCAGGATCCCCGTGCCTCACTGCTTTGAACAGTTATTTATTGCCTGCGCCTCGCATTCAGCACTTCTCACATGCTGGGTTTTTTCTTCTTTTTCTCTCAATCGCCTACGTGTTTATCTTCCCAACTAGTGTGTGAGCTGCTGGAGGGTTGGATTTTTCTTGGCTGCTTTTTGGTCTGGGAGGACCCTCCCTACCCAGAGGACAGAAAAAAAAGGGGGGGTATTTGGAACCTCCAGGCCTACAGTCAAATCTGGCCCCACCACCTCCTAGCTATGAAGTTCTGGACAAGCAAAGGATGTCCCTGAGCCTTACTTTCCCCATCAATGAAATGGGAAAATTAAGGCTTACCCTGCAAGGGTGCTGGGAGGTCTAGAAGTTCTGGAAATTGCCCAGCTCATGAGCCCCCAAGGAACAGGTCCAGTGGCTGGCATGTGGCAATCAGATGCTGCCTCACAGCTGGCAGAGCAGTGACTCTCCAGCATTGTTTTCTTTTACCTTCCCAGGAATGCCATGGAGCAGGCAGGTGTCCCTGTATTCCCATTTTACAGATGAAACAGATGGGGTTAGGTGGTTAAGTGAGTAGATGAAGGCCACATGGATGGTGCATGATGCATCCTGGACCAGAAATCAGGTCTCATCTTTGCACTGCACTACACTCACTGAGGAGGAAACGAAATGAATAAATGATTACAATACGGGCTTGTGCTGTTGCTGCAGCTGGCACCGGGCCTCCGGGCTGTGGGGAGAAGGCGTGGGCATGAAGAAGAGAAGCAGGTGGTCAGTTGGTTGGCTTGGCAACAGACTTAGTCTTCAGAGGCCTTATTCAGAGACCAAGGGAAAGGGTGAGTGTCAGGGCCCCTGGGTCACAGGGTAGACTCATGGAGCAGGGGTGGGTTTGCATGTATTGTGAGTATCCATGTTGGGTTTAGGAGGTGTGCTTGCATCTAGTATGTATAGGATGTGTGTGGTGACTATGCATATGGTCCATGTATGCATAACGTTAGTGCCAGTGCATGTGTGTGCAAGGGTGGGTGTACTCCCTGTGCCCAATGTGTGTGAGTATGGGGGGTGGTGTATGTAAGGTATTGTGTGTCCGTGTGGTATATGTATACCGTGTGTGTGTAGTGAGTGTGAATTATGTTTGTAATTTTGTGCATGTGTGTTCATTAGTGTGCAGTGTGTGAGGTTTATATGTGTGTGGTGTGTACAGTAAGCCCTCCGTGACGTTCTCCTGGACCAGTTAGATTCCCCCGAGAAAAGGTGTCTCATCTCTTACTTGGATGCTGTTTGGCCACCTGTGTTCCGGAAGTTGAGTTGGGGAGGCGGGCTTGGTGGAGAGTGTCTCGACATTCAGTGTATAAAATCGCACTTAACCTGCTCGTCTTCAGTATGGCTCCCTCACGCTCAGTCATTCCTGCCATCCTTCAATTGGGAGATCCTCTTTTTTTCTCTCCAGAAAATAAGTCTCCAAGTTTCTGCCAGAGTGGGCGTGAGGACCTACAGACTTCATCCTCCTTATCGATTTTGAACCTATCCTGTTTTTAACACCTCCATATATCTTCATTCTTCTAAGTACCTGATATGCTGTCATTTTGGGGAGGGGTGTTCTGCAGAGTAAATGAACTTTGCTCAGCTCTCCTCTCTGCTGACTTAGAACTTGACATTCTTGGGCGAGCAGAGTCAGCTACCATTTGCCCATGTGTTTTGCAGTTTCCACGTTTCTGCTGCTGTTGCGTCCTCTCCTATTTTCTTTATCCTTGTCCATTTATTTATCTTTTAAAAAGGAACTTTCTTGTCACTTTAGTTGCAGAGGGGGGGTGTTTCAGGAGAATGTGATGGAAAATGTGTCTCTGCTATCTGTGCTGAAAACAGGTGAGCCGAGGAGCATGGCATATCCCTGTGAGGTAGGCCACAGCGCAGTGCAATTTGGCTCAGCAACCCATAGTACCTCTTGCCATCCTAGTGGTAAAATTAAACTCTGAAGTTTCAAAGTTTACATAGGAAATATGTAAAAAAGTAAAATGTACATAAGATATTTATGTACCCACCACTGAGTATAAACAGTTTTTAGCATTGTGTCTGATTTGCTTCAGAAAAAAATTTTTTTCTTTTTAACTTTTTATTTAAAAATAGTTCATAACAGTCTATTTTAAAGACATAAAATGTTACAGGTATGGGTAAAGTCAGGTGCAGCTAAAGCCCCACCATCCATGCCTTTTCTTCTCTTTTCCTTTCCCACATATAACAATAATGTCAAGTTGGTGTGTGTTATTTTCAGGCAAATTTCTTTGTTTCTCTCTCTCTCTCTCTGTAGTATATTTTGACTATGTGTTTTAAAATGTTATAGATGATGTTCTGCTGATTTCATCCTTTTGCAGCTTGCTTTTGCAGCAGCTTAAGATATTTGTGAGATCTATTCATATTGACTTTTTAAACTTTTAGTTCATCTATGTTAATTGCTTTCTAGTATTGCACTGCATGAAGATAGTACAGTTTATTTATCATTCCTAAAAGACATATTGCTTTCAGTTTTTCACAATAGCAAGTAAAACTATAGATAATATCTATATCTTTGGATCCTCATGCATATGAGCAAAGGCTTGCCCAGACTGAAAATGCTTGTCTCTAACTCTTCTAGATAGTATCAAATTGCTGTCCGAACTCATTGTTCCAATTTCCACTCCAGCAGCAGTGTATAAAAGTTCCCCAATTCTCCATAGGTTAGCCAATATTTGGTGTTCCCAGAGATGATATTTTTTAACTCTGATGAATGAGAAATTATGTTTGAAAGGGTTTTTTCCCCTAATACATCTGAGTTTTAGCTTCTTTCAGTTTTTGTTTGTCCAAAAATTATTGCAGTCAGCCATTTCTCTTGAATGATACTTTAGTTGGGCATAAAATTCTCAGTTGACAGTTAATTTTCCTCTGTGCTTTGAAGACATTATACCATTATCTTCTGGCCTCTTTTGTTGCTGTTCAGAGGTCTACGGAAGTTGTCTTTGGAGATAATTCAATTTTTTTCTTTGGTTGATTTCAAGATTTTTATCTGTCTTTGGTGTTCTGCAGATTCACTGTGATTTGGCTAGATATGGATCAGTTTAGTTATCTGTTTGGGATTCATTGAAATCCTTGAATTCTTGATATATGAAGACGAATATATTTTTAAATCAATTCCAGAAAACCCCAAGGCATTATCTCTTCAGATTTTGTCTTTACCATTTTCTCTTTTCTTTGCTTCTGGAACTCCTTTTAGACAGAGAGAATCCTCCATGTCTCTTGACCACTCATTCTTTCTATTTCTTTGTTTCACCTTTGCATTTTGGGCAATTTCCTCATATCTAGCTTTATTTTATTAATCTTATCCTCAGCAGTGTCCATTATGCCTTTTTACCTATCCATTTAATTTTTACCTTTAATTATTATGTTTTTAATTTCTACAAATTATATTTAGTTCTTTTTTTATTTCTGTCCTATTTTCAACTCTTTCTTATATCTTCAATATTTTTAAACATCATATATATTTCATATTTACTTTCATATTGGAATTATATTTTCTCATGTTGAAGTTTAATCTTCCTGATTCTTATTTGCTCATGGTTTCTCACTCATGGTAGCTTCTTTTCTTATTTGTTTTGTAATTTTTTTAGGGTGAGCTCATCTTTGTCACAGCCTGTTTTTCCTGTGAGACTCCCTTGTAGCCTGGATTGTAGAACAGTTCTTCCACAAAGTTTTCACAAGACATTCCAGAGTATCACTGGTTAGGAATAGATTTTTATGTTAATTTCTTGGTTTGTGGGTTTCTGGATAAATACTTGTGAGTTTCTAAGATTAATTCAAACTCCAGATCCACATGAGGCACAGCCTGAAGTTTGCATGTATCAGGGGAAACTTTCTGTTTAAACTTGGGTAAAAAGGAGAAGCTTCATTCTCCCCTCCCTGTGATTGGCAGACAGGCCTCTAGCAAACCTTTCATGGAAGGTGCCACCCTTCCTCGTTCCATGGACCCTCAAAGCACATGGGTGTGAAAACCCCACACTGAAGAAGCTGGGTTATTATGATGACCCCCCCACCCCCGGCCCCAGGTCAGTTATTGCATCTGCTCATATAGTAACTACTCTATTTTCAGTTTCCTCTTTATTCTTGCAAGCATCTATTTTCTTTCTTGGGAACTCAGGAAACTCTTGGGAACTTATTCTATGCATTTACAATAATTTTTGTTATATTTATCCAGAATTTCTAAGTGTTTATAGCAAGAGGTTTTTTCTGATTTTCTTATATATGGTCATGTTAGAACCTCCTTGATCTCAATTTTTTCATTTATGAAGTGGGGATAATGTTGCCTCCTACAAAGTGTTATCAGGATTAGGTAAGGATTTACATAAGCAATCTAGCCACATGGTAAGTGCTCGATAAATGCTAGCAATAATGATTATTGCATTGATGTCATATGTGTTTTTTCTCTTGATTGATACAGCTGATTAATGATGGGGAGACATTCTGAGAAATGCATCGTGAGGCGATTTCATTGTTGTGCAAACATCATAGAGTACATTTCCACAAATCTAGGTGGTGTGGTCTACCACACACCTAGGCTATACAGTACAGCCTTTTTCTCCTACACACCTGTACAGCACGTTAATGTACAAAACAACAAAAGATTAAATCAAGCACAAGAGGAAATGATGCCATCAAGAGATGAGATAAACACGAAATGTATGAGGCCGCTGCCAGCATAGCACGACATACTGTTTTTCAGCAAAAAACAGTACACTTTAAAATGATGATAAAAAGTATAATAAATTCATAAACTAGTAACATGTCATTTATTATCATTATCAAGTATTATGTGCTGTACATGATGGTATGTGCTATTCTTTGATATGACTGGTAGTGCAGTAGGTTTGTTTACACCAGCCTCTCCACAACACATGAGTTATGTGTTGCTCTAGGATGTAATGACAGCTATGATGTCACCAGGTGATAGGAATTTTTCAGCTCCATTATAATCTTATGGGACCACTGTCTCGTATGCAGTCCTTTGTTGATTGAAATGTCATTATGTGGCACATGACTATATTTTTGTGTGGCTTAGATGAAAATAAAATAGCTAATTAATTTTCTCCCAGTGCAAGCTGTGATCTTTGCGCCAAATTTATCCTAAGAAGAAGGTGGGGAGGAAGCAATGAAACTAAAAGTTAATGTTCACATTTTATGCTAGTTACATTAATATATATGATCTCATATCATCTGTATAATAACCCCATGATGTTGAATGTAACAGTCAGAAGGGACCAGGTTATACTTTGGTAACAAACAGCCCCAAGATTTCAGGAGGTTAACCCAACAAAAGTTTCTTTTTTGCTCAAGCTACATGGCCAGTGCAGGTCAGTGGAGGGCTCAGCATCACAGAGCTCCTTAGGGCTCCAGGTTAACGGAAGTGCCCCCAACTTGCAGCTGCGCTCTCTGAAACAGGTGGGAGACTGCAGTGCTGCACTTGGACTTTCCACTGCCTGAACCTCTTATAACTTATCCACCCAAACTAGTCATGTGGCCCTGGTCAACTCTAAGGGGTTGAGAAAATGTAGGGAAGAAAATGGGATCTTTGGTGACTACATCTGTCTCTGGCAGAACAGAAAGAAGCGAACTTTTCTCAAACACCTAAGTATCCAGGACTGGGCTAGGTACATATCCTCTCTCTACTCTCAGCAGTACTGCAAGGTTGCTTTGCATATGAAGAAACCAAATGAAGCTCAGAGTGGTTGAGGAACTCATGCAAGATGCCACACTTAATTAGTGGCAGAGCCAAAATTTGGCTTCTACCCTCTGATTCCATATCATATATTTTAACTGGGTCAGAGAAAGAGCCAGAGAGAGAGGGACAGCAGAAATACAGGGAGGTGAAAGCAGTCCAGAGGTCAGCTCTGGCCATGTTGGTGCCAAGAGGTGATACTGTCTCCACACGGAGCCCAGGAGTGGGGGTGCCTGATCAGCTTTTCAGCTCACCTATGTGAGGTGTTCACCCCATGGCCTCAGAGGCAGCTCCTGCCATGCCAGTCACATGTGTAGCTGGAGACACATTCCATAGTGGGGCATGAAAGCCGTGTGACAGTGTGCGTTTGGGTCCTTTGTGCCATAGGTTGTTATGCTCCAGGGGCCACCAAGACTCCCATGTACCATACACTTTGGGAGCTAAATGAACCTGAAAGGATGTGGTTTTCACGGTCACTTCCTTCTCTGTGCTGCTCGGTAGCTTGTCCTGACCTCTGTCCCTGGAGCTGTGGCTGCCTTGGTTTACATGGCTGCTTTGGGCAAGATGGTGAGGTCTTCATCTGATTCATCTCTGTGTCCCCCGTATTCAGGACAGGGCCTGGCCCTGAAGAGTCCTCAGGAAAGGCTCTTTGGTGGGATAGACCTGACTTTGCTGGCATCTCCAGGAGCAGGTTGCCACAAACCTGTAAGTGCTTGAGCTGTGGGGGAGTGGCCTAAAGAGATTTGGAGGTGGGTCCAGGCCTGGCTGCAGCATCTAGGTGACCTTGGGATCGCTACATGCCGTCCTTCAGCCTCCAACTCTCATCCCCGATGGTGGTGTGGGGGGAACTAAGTGATCTCAGTGGGTCTGAGATTCTCTGGGATTCTGGGATCTTTCTTTGCCCTTTGGGCATGGCTGAACCTTGGGAAATGGATGGTCAAGGACCGTCAGCTGTGTGGAGGAACCAGCTGAATTCTTGATGCCATGTCCCCTCCAGAGCCCAAGGCTCTCTGCATCCTGCTCCATGAGGACTCTTCAAGCTGAGACTTGGGGTTCACAGACCAGGCTCAGCAAAGAACTTGAGGAGGGAAGGGGCTGGGGTTCTGGGACCCCCAAGCTGGGGGTCCCCACAGGCCGTTCTTTGGGGGCAGGCTGGAGACAGCCCCCACCAGCCTGCCGCTGCCTCTGCCACCAGCAGCTGCGGGGAAGAGGACGGGGCTGCATTGATAGAATTCCTGTCTGCAAAGGCCACGCAGTTGTTTTAAATTAGCATACAAATCGACATTAGTGTAGTACATCTGTTGTTAATCCACGGCCCGGTGGAAGGGGGATGCCAACACGTCGTTTATTAGGCACGTCGATCCCATAATGTCCTTTTTTGCTGCCTTTGTCTTCTATCGAATCCATAATGGGTTCCAGGATGTCTTTTATTTTGCTACAGACCACGTTTCCTCCTGCCTAACAGATCAGAACATAATGGATTCCAGGATGTAATTTATGCTATTTTGGAATCAGACTGTACTATTAATTCTGAAGCCTTCGGGCAATCTCCAGGGAGGCCGGAGCCCTACATTTGCCCCCATGGCCATCAGACAGGCACTGGGAACCCAAGCATAGTCCTGGGCCGGAGGGGGAGGAAGGGAGCCCAGCCCACAGCTCCCAATTAAGGGAATTCCAGGCAGCCGTGGGAGCAGGAGTCAGGGGGTGCTGGGGAGTATGTGTGTGTGTGTCGGGGGCAGGGCTGGGGGGGGTGGATGGACAAAGGAATCTGAGAGGATGTGGGGCTGGAGGGAGGAGCACAGGTGTTCTAACAGCCCTGCCATGAACAAACCGTGCGGGGCTTGTCCTGGACCATGGTTGTTGAGCCCCTGGAGAAGATAACATGGACTCTGGGCATGGGGGGGGGGGGGCGGGTGACAAAGCCCCAGGGAGGCGCCTCCTGGAGGAGGGCAAGGCCACGTGAGTAAGGACACTGTCCTTGGAGCCACCAGGCCTGAACCTGAGGCTAACAGCGGACTCTGGGAGGGTCACTGCCCCTCGAGGAGGCTGATATTCTCCACCCAGAGCCATCATCTAGCTGAGAGAGATAGATGAAGTGTTGTGGACATGTGCAAATTCAGGAGATGTCTGCAGATTGTGTTCCTGGGGGTGGAGCTGTGTCCAATTCACAGCCTAGTACACCCCCCAGCCAGGTGAGTCCCTTACACCTGATTTGTTAAGCAGGTGAGTGGGGCATTGCCAGCCCACAGGGTGCCTTCATGGGAGAAAGGCACCCCAGCCTCTGGGAGCTTGAGGCCCTGGAAGTCCTCTTTGATCAGGCCTTGAGGGTGGGGGACACACTAGGCTCTCTTCTGTGCCCTGTGCCTTGGGCCACAGACCTGGCACACATCCCAGGGTCTGAGCCTATGGGTACACCGCCCAGGCAGATCTCAGGGGGCCTCCTGCCCTCAGCCAGGGCAGCTGATACTGGGGAGGCTGAAGGGGCGGCATGAGCTTCTGGGTGGTCTCCGGCCTACTTGTGGACCATCACACTGCGGCCACTTACTGCTGTCCTACTGGGGCTCCCTCACACCCTGGTGAGGCAGCCTCTTCCTCACCAGACAGCCTGGGCTATAGCCTGAACCCCCCAAAGGCTCCCCAGGCATGCCAGTACCCTCTGCCTGCTGCCAGGTCCTGGGAGCTGGGGGCTGACTTGGTCCCTGGGGGTTCCTCCGTCACTCAGTCTTTCCCCTTATAATGTGGTGTTCATTGCTCTCTCCCCACCGGCCTGGACACCTCTGGAGGGAGGGACTCAGGACCAGCCGCTCTGTGGGGCTTGTGTTTTGAAGGCTGTGAGGAGGATGGAGTCCAGACCCCCCCTTCTCTGTGATGGCATGCTCAAGGCCAGACCTGAGCCTTCCGTCACCTCAGCCACCACTCTGTCCCCAGGGCCTCTGGCCTGCTTTGCCATCCTCCATGTGAGGGAAGTCCACTCCCTAAAGCTGGGTCCGGAGGGGTTCTGGGCAGAAATAACCACTTTCTGGGCAGTCAGAGCCCTTCACAGCACAGGTCTTTGAGACCACAAAACGAACCCACAGTGTCACTATTGGGGCTAGTGCAGGATCTTTTATATTGCAGACTTTAAAAATAATTGTGGTAAAGTATACACAAGATAGGAGTTACCATTTTAACCAGTTTAAGTACACAATGCAATGATACTAAGTGCATTCCCATTGCTGTGCAACGATCGCCACCATCCATGTCTAGGTCTTTTTCATCATCCCAATTACACTGCAGACTTTAAGTGGGGAAAAAACTTTACTGTGCATCCATTCTGTTCAGCACAAGGTTATCGCCACTTTTCATGGGCTTTGAGTTTTTCACAACTCTGTAAAGTTGTACAAAACTGGGGATAATGTGAACGATTCTTGGGGAACGAGGCCGGGGGAAGGCGGGTGGTTATTGCCCTTCGATGGGCCCTGTTTGCATTCATGTACAAGTTCATTGCAGCGTTCCTTATTTGCTACATGTTCTTGTGGTTCTGAGTTTTTTTTGTGTGTTTTTTTTTTTTTTTCATTGCTTATAGCATCTTACTGGTTTGTTCCCTCTTTAATGCGTTAAATAAAATCTTTGACACATGTTCATTTGATAGTTGTACGAGAGCCATGGTTTTCCCTTTGGTTAGAATTGGTCTTTTAACAACAAGATTTTAATTTGCGGCGTTGGAGGAGCTGTGGTTTAACCCCTGAAAGTCCTCAGGCAAAGTCACGTTCCCACATGGGGTCGGAGTATGCGGACACTTGGCTGGGCTGGGGATGCCCTGTGCATCCCTCATGGATTCACCCTCATTTTTCACAGGAACCTGTGGGTGTGTAAATCTGACAGATGAGAAAGCCACATGTCGGCCCCAGGGAGCCTGGGTCTAAGCGGGGGCTGAGGTCTGGGCCTTTACCCAGCTGCAGGGAGGGCAAAACCTTGGGTCTTTTCAGCTGTTAGAGCCCAGCTGGGGAAAGAGGTGCCAAATAGATTCCATCCTTTGTCACCCTGAGAGCAAATGACAGCAATTGCACGGTCAGTCAGCCAGAGCTGGAGGAGGCCCTGAGACCGTTTCGCCAACTTGCTCATGTTACTGCTGAGGCCCCAAGGCCAGATTTGGACCAGCAGGCACTTCCTGTGTGCCAGGGCCCACACTGAACTAATCATGTCTGTCCGATCCGGTTGGCCCTCGGACATCCCTGTGAGGTGTGGGTGTGGGCACTGCCTCCCATTCAGAGATGAACCTACCGAGCCTCAGGAAGGTCAAGTGGCCAGCCCAAGGTCACACTGTGGCCAGGTGGGCAGAGTGAAGGGTCCCTGACAATCCCCCGACATGAGGGAGGTCAAGAGGCAGAGAGAACCAAGTGGTCCCCAGTGGAACAAACAACATTTCTGGGCGCCTGGAACTACTCAGACAATAAGCTTTTGTTTGGTTCAGAAGAAAGGGAGTGTTAAAGAAAAAAACAAAACAATAAAAAGCATTTGCAGGGGAAATGTAAATACTGCCTGCTGGGTGGCTGTGCATTTGGTTGGAAAAATGCATCTGTCACTGGGGGGAATTACAGGCTCAGTTTCCTTCCGCAGCTGTCTCGGAGCAGGCAGGTCACCTTGGACCCAAGGCTGCACGGGGGCTGGGCCCCTTCCAGGGCTCTGTGGATGGTGGAGCTCCCTTTGCAGCTGGCTCTCAGCAATCACAGCATCCCCCACATCTCCTTGTCCATCTGTCCTTCTGCCAGCTCCCCAGGGCCATTCTGAAAACAGTGCACTTTTATGGGAGGCTTGGTGGTAAAGCTGAGAGACGTAGATTCAGAGTCTCTAGGTATATGGACTGAAGCCCTTTGAGCCACATTTTCCTCACCTGTAAAATGGGGACGTTATGCTCTTCCCTGCAGGGTGTGGTCAGCTCTGCATGAAGCTGCCTCCTACTCTTTCACGAGAGCCGTACAGAGGACGTGTTCAGTGACATCATCTTGGTAGCTTTAAATTGGCCACGATGGGATTATTTATGCCATAGAAACCAGCAAGCGCTCCAAATGAAGGGTTGTCCCCACGGAGAGCAGGTTTTAACCATTTGCCAGCACACCACTGGTGGGTGTGCGAATGTGTAGCAGGTGGTCGGTGCGCGGCACTTGGGACGCTTGCCCCTCTGGGGTATGAGGGTTGTGTTGTAACAGGTCAGCGCAGATACTGAATTGAAGAGGGTAAGAATTGACCTCTTGTCGAAACAGCATTTCCTACTTTGTTCTCTTGCCCAGGACAATGGATCTTCTGGAAAAGGCCTCTTTGTTTTAGCTTAAGGGGAAAAAAAGCAGTAGGTAGAAGGACAGTTGACCTTTGAACAACAGGGGTTTGAACTATGCAGGTCCACTTATAGTCATTTGCCAAATACGACGCTTCAGTCAGCGACGGAGCACACGTATGACAGTGGTCCCATAAGATTATAATGGAGCTGGGAAATTCCTATCGCCTAGTGACATCGTAGCCTTCGTAACATAGTAGAGCAATGAATTACTCACGTGTTTGTGGAGATGCTGGTATAAACACACCTATTGTACTGCCAGTCATATAAAAGGAGAGCGTGTACAATGATGTATAGTACGTAACACTTGATAATGACATTTATCGACTATGTTATTATCACGGTTTATGTACTTACTATATTATATTATACTTCTCATCTTTCTACTTATACGAAAGTTTTCTTTTTTTAAATAATTCTTTATTTTTCAATTACAGTTGACATATACTGTTATGTTAGTTTCAGGTGTACAACATAGTGATTAGACATTTATATAACTTACGAAGTAATCACTCCAATAAGTCTAGTACCCATGTGACACCATACAGAGTTATTACAATATTATTGACTATATATTCCCTATGCTGTACTTTATATCCCTGTGACTGTAACAAAACAAGTTTTCTGTAAAACAGTATGCTGTGTTACAGAGTCAGCAGCCTCAGACATTTGTGTTTACTGCATCTCGATTGCATCATTTTTTTATTGTGCTTGATTTAATGTCATGTTGTTTTTTACAGTAATGTGCTATCCGGCTTGTAGGAGCAATAGGCTATACCATATAGCATAAGTGTGTAGTGGGCTACACCTCCTTGGTTTGTGTAAGTGCCTTTATGATGTCTGCAAAACAATGAAATTACCTAATGACGCATTTCTCAGTATGTATCCCTGTCGTTAAATGGCGCATGACTGTATCTGTGGATTGTTTTCAAAAAATACAGTCGGCCCTGTATTTATTTTGAATCCACAGTTTTCACATCCATGGATTCAACCAATCTTGGATCAAAAACAGTATTTTTGCGTTCCCAACAGTGGTTTCTCAACCACTGATTGAAAATATTGTTTTCGATTCATGGTTGGTTAATCTGTGGATTTAAAGGGCCAGCTGTATTTAAGTTTTGGGGGAGTCAAAAGTTATCTGAGGATTTTTGACGGCTCGGGGGTCAGCCCTAACCTCTGAGTTCTTCTAAGGTCAACTGTCGAGGTGAAAATAATTTGGATAATGATGATGATGATTTGTCACTATTTCTGGGACAGCCTCCAGGTACCAGGTATGGTTAGCAAACTACAGGCCTTGTTGCATTTAATCCTCAAACAAGGCGGTTGTCGACGTCCCTCCTTTCATGACGTAAGACACAGAGGAGTGGTCACTTTGCACAGGGTCACCCAGTGGGTAAATGACAGAGTTGGGGTCGAACAGGATGTGTCTGAGCACGGAACACATCCTTTCCCGTTCTCACTACACTAGGGAGCGAGAAGCTGGGACACACCAGGCTGCCCCTCACCCTCAACCTGGCTGCTCCCA
Source organism: Rhinolophus sinicus (assembly GCF_036562045.2). NCBI lineage: Eukaryota > Metazoa > Chordata > Mammalia > Chiroptera > Rhinolophidae > Rhinolophus > Rhinolophus sinicus. The sequence goes on from NC_133753.1 coordinate 100,690,188, forward strand.
GAGCAGCCCCCTTCTCAGCCCTCGTCCCGCACCCTACCGAACTGGCCACTCTTCTTCCCACCTTCATCCAAGCTTAGGGAGACGTGCTCCCACGCCATCCCCTCCCTGTTTGCCCAGCAGTCTCTACTTGTCTGCAAAGACCCAGCTCAGAAGTCATCTTCTCTGTGAATCCCCCCAACTCCCCAGGAGTCCTGTAGTGCTGACTTTGCCCCATTGTTCAGAGTCCTCACCACCATGCGTCTCAGCCAGTGGGTCTTTACTTTTGGTGCCACAAGCCCCTTTCGCTGTCTGCAGAAGCCTGAAGGTTTTTTCTCAGAAGAGTGTTTTAACATACATCAAATAAATGGTCAGATTACAAGTTACCGCAAAATATAGTTACTAAAATTTAAAAAAGGTACATATAGAATAATGTGTGTGCTTCTTTACCAACCCACAAATAGCAAGATCTAACAGCCAACTTGCTGACTCCCAGAATTTCAAGATAGTGATGAGTGTAGACGATATTTTGAGATAGCTGCAACAATTGTGATGTGAACTCCATGAATTCTATAGGGAACAAAACTATAGCTACTTCTACTTCTGCATTGCTGTTGATGTTGTCCTTAGTATATTCATAATGGAAAGAAAGGTGAAATGGTAGTTAGAGGCTGGTGAAAATAAAGATATCATTTGATTTTCCATCACCGTTCACAAACTCCTGATTGCTATCCTTGGGCCCTGGCTGAGCACCTCTGCTCCAGAGTCAGGGTTCTTTTCGGGCCAGGGTTGAGTTCTGTCCGCCATTTCCAGTACTTGAGTCACGCCTGGTTTGGACCAGGCAGACAAGCTGGATATAGTAAATAGTTGATTTGTTGCATGAGTTGAGTGAGTGAGTAAATTAAGTGAAGGAAGGCACAGCAGACGGTCAGGCCTCATTCCTTTCCAGGCGCTGGTCCTCCAGCTGCTCTGCTCTAAGAGCGTGAATGTGACTTGGCTTGGCCAGGCACCATGGCAGGGCGCACATGCTGCCCGGAGCACTGCAGGGTGAGACCCCCTCTCTGAATCAGTGCTTGTCACATGCTGCCCGACTGGCTGTGATTCATCTCGTCTCTCGGGGAGAGGGGCTGTGCTCATCACGCCCAGGCTTCCCCTCGGCTTCCAAACCTTCCTTCTGGCAAACGCAGCCTGAAGGAGCTGCTGCGGTTTTAGAAATTAATTGACGTGATACTATTCTGGCCCAGAGAAAAAAGATATTGAGTGTTGTCTTCAAGGGGCATTACACTATCCGCAGAGAATGTCAGGCTATCAGGGAGCCGCCCGGGAAGAGAAGCCATCGGCCCAGCTGTCACCGGCACGCAGTGCTGTAACGTTATCTGCTCAACACAGACCAATGTCAGTCAAAACCGGTGCTGGAGGCTCTGGCAGGCAGGGCTTTGCGAAGCACATGGCCTTGATTTCCCTTTCTTCCTAAGAGAAGCTGTCTAGCTCCCCAAGTTGCCAGGGGACCTCCGACAGTAGGATTTGGTACAAGGGCACTGGCAGGTACTGTGGGCAGCCCGGGGTGCTGTGCCACCAAATCCAGACACTCTGGGTCCTTCAAAGGCTTTCTACACAGCTAGAAAGTGGTTACTCAGTGTAGCCTGGCCCCCAGCAGTTCCACATCTCACGGCACACCTGACATTACACTTTCCAAGACCATTTGTCACCATCTGGAATGGAGCACTCCTTCTGGGCAGGGTCTTGAACCAGCTGACGCCTGGACCAGTGGGCTGTGGCCAGGGCCATGGGGCTGATGGCAGGCCACACCCAGCAGGGAATGTCAGGGCTCAGGAGCCAAGAGTGGTTTGGGCCACTGGCCCCCAACGTGGGCACGGAGGACCATGGACCTCCCGGGCACCAGAAGCCCTGTGGCCTCATCAGAGTGAGACCTAGAGAAAGGGCCCCCTTGGTGCTTTAGCCCCCAAGGGGTGGACGTTTATGTCTCAACGGGCATACATGCCTGGCAGGCAGGAAACCTTGCATCATTCTGAGCCTTCATTTCTTTTCTTCCTCTGTGTCTAGTTTGTTACTAAACTGGGTCTGCAGCATTTGGGAAGCAAAGCAAGGGCTTGGCCAGTATGGTTGCTGGCAGGAGAGGCAGGTGATCATTCTGCTCCCAGTGTTTGGAGCCATGACCTGCAGTTTGGGGAGCAGGAGGCTCATCCTATTTTGTGTATACCTTATTTTGGCTAACCCCTGCTGAGCACCTTGAATGCCAGGCACTGGCCTGAGCCCTTGAAAGGCATTTAATCCTCATTTAATCCCTACAACAATCATGAGAGAATGGGGTCATTTTTGTAGATGAGGAAATTCATCTTCAAGGCCGAGAGAAGTTGAATAGTTTGCCTGAGCTCACCCAGCTTGTAAGTACGGGTGCCGGGACTTGACCTTGAACCTGTAATGATCTATGCCCTGAACCACTAAGCTGTGTAGCCAAAACGCTTCTTCAGACCCTTGCTGGAAAATCTAAGCGGAATAAGGCCCAGGCCTTGTCCCTGAGGAGCTCACACCAGTCAGTGAGGGGACAGACACGGAGGCAGATAAACTGGATATGGCCCAACATGTGTCGTAATAGAGAACATGGGGCGGGGTGGGTGGCACGCTCCCCCAGGGGCCTGGGAGGGCTTCTCAGAGAAGGCGGACCTGGAAAGATGAAGAGGAATCGGCCAGATCAAATGAGTTAGAAAGGTCCTCTTGATGTGGGGAACAAGTGTGAAGTCACGCAGGCAGGCTCAGGGAGAAGCTGGCGGCTCTTTGTATGCCCTGGGATGGGGTGGAAGGAGGGGACGAGGCCGGACACGGTGATGCTGGGCCCAGGCCGCGTTGAACTCGGTGCTGTGGCAGTGGGGAGCCAGTCAAGCTTACTAGCAGGGCAGTGAGCAGAGCTCAGACCCTTGCCCTGACAGGAAAACTAAACCCAATGCTGCCTCCCGTGCTGGCTTCCTTGGTACTTCCCTGGGCATCCTGCCCCGGGGGCCATCGGAATCACATCAGAGTGATTGACAGGGGAGATCCAGGTGTGGACACAGTGGCCTGGGGTTGTGGCATGAGCACTGGGCATAGGATTGGAAGCCCTAGGCTCTCTCAGCTCTGAGCAGCCTGGCAGGCCTTGCATCTCCTTCCTCTAAGCCCCGGTTCTTATCTGGAACACACGTGGCGTGCTCGCGACGCTGCGCGCCCCCATGAGTTCTTTCGCGATGGTGGTTTGAGTTCAGAGGACTTTGGGGGACAAGCGCGCAGGAGTGTGTTTTCCTTGACGTGCTGGTCACCGGTGTTGGCGAAATCTGAGTAGGCACATTCCCAAGACAAAGGCTATTGTCTTTTGGAGACAGATTCTTTGTGGTTCGCAAAGCCGAGGGAGGCAGAAAGGCCAGCCGGCTCTGGCTCCCTGTGCGCGCGGCACCCCCGAGAATCTGGTCTCCATTGAGCGCTTGCAGGCATGGGTGTAAGCCGATCCCCGCACAGCAACGGCGCATTAATGAAAGTTTTGACAGAGAGATTTCATTTTGGAACTCACATTCCCTGAAGGGTTTGTAATAATTGCGCTTGAAATGGAGCCATTCGGCCTCAATGCTTTCCAGATTGGGGGAGCAGAGGTATGCTCCTTCCCAGGAAGGTCGGGCTGCAGAGGGGGCTGCCGCGGGAGGCGCTGCGCGGTGGGAAGCCCCCAGCTCTCTGAGTGGACGCAGGGCCACTGGCTGACCCTGGGACCTTGTGTCCACGGCTGTGACCTCTGTGCCCTCCCTGCCATCTTGGG